>NW_028221436.1:3040706-3071265 GCF_014529385.1 Adiantum capillus-veneris
TTTGCTACAATACTATTATGCGCATGCTAACATAAGCATGGATTTATTTTATGCGAGCTATGCTATAACTTTGCCTACTAACTATGCTAGTTAGCATACCTACCATGCATGTTACAACTCACAAGATTACTTCCAATAGCTTTCCATGTTATAATCCTATTACGTGCATTCTAACATAAGCAATGCTTTTTTTTAATGTGAAGTATGCTATAAACTTGTCTACTAGCTATGCCAATTAACATACCTACAATACTATTATGTGCATGCTAACACATCATGTGCTTGTTGACATAAGCAATAATTTCTTTTATGCGAACTATGCTATAACCTTGCGTACCAGCTATGCTTGTTAGCATTCCTACCGTGCATGTTAACTACAATAATATTCTAGCATGCTTCTTAACCTATGCCCAATACAATGTGTTCTTTCTTTTAGCATATACAAGATGCTTTTTAGCACATACAAGATACATGATGGCGCATGCCTATGCTAGTTAGCATACTTGGGGATTCTTGATAGCACATGTTTCATGCCTAATCCAAAACTTTGCTTTTTACCATATGTGGAATGTTTGTGAGCACATGCCTTGTGCCCATTACCCCTATTTTTATTTAGCATACACATGATGCTTAATAGCATACATGGGATGTTCATTAGCATATGAAGGATGCTTAACAAAACAAAAATGTCTTGTTTGTTACATAGGCACATCAAAGCAAAGATTTGAAGAGAAAGAGTACGTAGAAAACCTACGTAGGCAAATAGCTTCTCTCAAAAGTATGCTAGCTAGCAGCAATGCCGATCTAGGAGTCTATGCTAACTAGGATACAAGCTCTTTGTTGAAGTATGCTCAACAATACAACATTTGTTTTCTAGGTAACATACATATATTCCAAGTAGCATTGGTTTTCTAGGTAGCGCACATAGTTTAGAAGTGTATGCCAGCTAGACGAGTCCTATTGCATGTATGCTTCTTTTCATGAAGCAGCATATATGTATGCTAAGTAGCATACATTCAAGATGAAATACATCCTACTTAGCATAAAGATGCATCTTTGGGTACACTTCTCTAGGTATTCTTTGGCTAGCCATGTACATTGGCCTCCTTTAGGGAATCTTCTTCTATCTGATACGATGAAATCTTGGCTAGCTTTGCCTTCATAGTTTTCTTCTTTGGAGCTCCCAAAGTGGATGAGAGATTCTAAGTCAAATCATCAATTACGGTTGTAAGCCTTCTTCCAACAATTCCCAACAAGTAGAAAAGCTAATACAACAATCAAGGTACAATAAAAACAAAATTCTCGATAGAATGTGTCAGCTAAGGGGATTTTGCTTATGTGAAAAGATGTGTAAAAAGTGCTTCAATCATGGAAGATTATCTTAAGCACGCCTAAGATAAACTTTGCATTTTATTGTCATTTATGCCCTCAACTTGCTTTATATAGCTTCTAATATGTAAGTTAAGGTAGGTGATGGCCCCGGTTCTGTATCTTGTAGTGTTGATCCTGGTGAAGTTGGTTGTCCCTTTTTGAGTAGAGCTTGATCTGGGTCACTAGCCTGTGTTTGTGGGCCCATTGAAGGTTAGTAAAGTCGGGCAAAGTGTATAGAGTGCCCCTCTTGACTTTGATGGCAAACATATCAATATTTTGCACAGAAGTGCAAAATGTCACTTCGCGGTGGTAATATGGTTATTTTGCCCTATCCTGATGATGCGATGGACTTTGATGCACCCCAAATTCTCTACAGTTCTTCTACATGATGGCCTCTACACATGGGTCAATTCTGGTCAAATTCTGAAACTTTTATCTTCGGCACCTAAGATACTAGATCAGGTTTTTGGTCAAGTTTTGCACTTTGGAGCTTGCTATTGTGTTCTCATACTAGAGGTGAGTCTATGGTTCAATTTTGGTGTAATTTGGATGTCCGATGTGGTCGGTGTAAGCTTCCTTGTTCTCAAAAATTCCCAGATTGCCCTGTGTTGTCCGGCCCTATGGCTTTGATGGTGGACAAAGTGGTAATCAAAATGCTTTTTGATATAGCTAGGACCTTACCCCTCATGATTGGAGTGAGTAAGAACCGACAGATTGTGCATAGAAGCGTGCAAAAGGTCCAAAAACCACTAGTTGGAGCTCTCTCTCAAGGGACTAGAATGCAAATGAGAGTAGCAATGGCCTGAAGGACTATGCATACTTGGGCTTTCCTGACACCCCCCATCGTGTACCTACCCATTGAGCCAAGTAGCCTTCACAACATATATTGGGATCCAAATTTTTTGAAAAACAAGGCCTGAGGACCTTTCTATTGGTGAGTCGGAGTGGCCGTCAAACTTTTTGATCAAAAATACCCCAACATTTTTATGGTCGTTCCATTGAACTTCAAGATTTGGCGTTTGAAGTCAAATTCCAATTATGACATTCCTACTTATTTATTTACTTATTTTGAACCTTTATTAGCTTTTATTAACAATAATTGAATAAAATTATCCCAACCACTCATAAAACTTTCATTCCTCGCTCAAAAATATGAAAATACTTCTAATTTGATCATTTGGCCATATTTTTGTGAATTGCTCCATTTTGATCATCTTTTTGGCTTGAAAACACACAACAAGAGTAAAAGTTGTAATATTTTTGGCTTTTATGAATTGTACTTACAATATATACACACACCTAGGGGTTATCACCTAGTTATCAGGGCATCTCATCTAATTTTCCCAAAAAAACTTACACATTAACACAATTACTTTAAAACATTGCCCTTTTCTCTATCAAGTTCATATGCTTGGGTTGACATCTAGAATGTCTCCCCCCCTCCTTGCTCAATTTTTTCAAGACAATAGGATACATCCCAATTTGTGCAATGTATGGCGATAAAAATTATGTCTATGCATGGCCAAGATTGGCCCTATCATGCTATTGATGTCTATGCATGTAAACATACTATGTATTGCAAGAGGTGGGTCTTGAGTAGTGTACTCAAGGGTTGTTGATGGAGAGGTATGCTATGTTGGAACTCTATTGAAGAGTAAATCTTGTAGTAGTTGAGCTTGTTGTTTGATTGTGTAATACACACAATCCGTAGCAGGAGTATTGAAATCAGTGGGCATGGTTGTGGATGATGGAACCCATTTGTACTTGATTGTGTTTGTTTTTGCATGGAAAATCTTGCTATAATTAGTCTTCAGTTTGGACTTGATGATAGGTTTCAGCTTAGGTTTCCAAACCCACTTTGTCATTTGTAATTGCAATCTTCATCGCTGATGTGGGTTGGATGGTGCCACAATAGGCTGCTAGTTTGTATACGTCAGCTTTTTAGGTACCCAGATTTGTTGAGGGTGATTGATGAGCTGACTTTTAGGTATCAAAATTTTCCTGGTTCACTGCATGTTATGACGGTGAGAAGAGATCTCTTGCAAAGCAGCCATTGTAAGTGAATCAGACGGCTCGTGTCTTGTTAACTAGAAGTCACCAAGACTTGCTTTCCATTATTCCTTGCCGTATGCAAATGGCACCTTTAGATGTCTTCCTTTAAGTGTAAGCTCAAAAATTTTGACATCCCAATCTTAGATTGCTTCTTAGGTACGCATCCATGGAACTCCCAATATTAAGTCTTTGTTCATATTAAAGTATGGGGGCAAAAGAATACATAAACAATGATATTCAAGTTGATTTTCCCTAAAGTTGGAGTTACTTTTTTGTTGCATCTCTTGACAGTAGACCAACAATCCTCACGTGGTTGAGTAGTTACTTTTTAATAAGTAGAATAGCTGACTGCATTGACTCTGGCACCTGTAGCTTCTAAGGCATTGACCATGTAATTCTCTTTCACATTCACTGTGACCCGCATATCAAGTCCATATAGCCATTCATCATCGGTCTCCACCTCATCATTTGCTACGGGTTGAATTAGAGGGTATTGAGGGGTAGAACTTGAGGAATTGAGTGTTGTGTTGCTCTCTTATTCAAAGCACAAATGCACGCTTCCTCTTGGGCTTCCTCGATCACCTGCTGTTTGAGGACATATCAAACGGGTGACCAACTGGTCGGACACATAGCCAGACCCACATTTGTACTCTATTAGTTTTCTGAGCTAGTGTAGTAATACTCTATGTAATCCTGATTCCATAGTAGTGGATCAATTCCCTGAGTTGTAATTCTGTCATGACAATTGTAAAGGTCCATGTGAACCGGCCACTGGCCATTTAGAATTCCCTAGGTATAAAGGTCAATAACCTTAATGTGAAAGGAGGCTTATCTTTAGAAGAAGAAGGGAGCTCAAAAAACGTACGCTCAAGCTATGAGCTGCTCCAACTTGTAATCATCGCAGTTAATGAATGGGTTATCTATTTTCAATCCTAAAATGTACATTGTGTTCCTCTTTCTTTGCTCTTTCATTCTAGTGTAAGCATTGTCAGTTTTGTTGTGGTTTATGCGACTACGTGTTAGTGAGTCTTAATTGCAAATTTGAGTGCTTAAATCACTGTTTTTAGTTGTTTTGACCATAGGAGAGTATTCTTACTGTTGGAATTAGGGTTGCAGAGAAACACACACAGCTTGGAGAAGACGAAAGGAAGCTCAAGGCACACAATAGAGAGTGTGTTTCTTAGTATGCAATGGAAAGATAGATAGCCCTAGAGTGATGGGCGTATATACAATGCACGGGGGAAAAAACCTCCTAAAGAGGGAAAAAATGCCCCGGCGGTCCTAGTGTGTTCACGCATCACTACCACATGTATATGGTAACAAATCCCCCCTGGAGTGATGCGGTGAACGAGAGCTGGCACATGAGTAAAGGAAAGTGCCACAAAGGGGAGTAAGCCCAAAGCTTTGCGGAAAGCTTCAAGCTTCTCACGAGACAATGCCTTTGTGAAAAGATATGCAAGGTTGTCCTGTGTTGGCACATAAGCCAAGCTGATCTCTCCTGCTGAGAGCCTCTCCCTGACATAGTGGTAATGCACCTCAATGTGGTTTGTGCGAGCATGAAAAACTGGGTTCCTCGCAACTGCCAATGCGCTCTGACTGTCAGTGTAGATAGTGTTGGCAGTGTCGTGTTCAACACCCAAATCAGCCATAAGGCGTCTGAGCCATACACACTCAACTGTAGCTGTGAATACTGCCCTGTACTCAGCCTCACAACTCGAAGTGGCCACAGTAGGTTGCTTCTTGCTCAACCATGATATACATGAACTGCCAAGCATGAAACAAACTTGTGGACACTCGCGTGTCAAAACAACCAGCCCAATCTGAGTCCGAAAAAGCATGTAAGTCTGACGGCAATGATCCCCCCTTGGGATAAAACAAGCCAAGATGTAAAGTGCCACTAAGGTAGCGGAAAATCCTCTTGACAGCCTGCCAATGCTTAGACCCTGGGCTATGCATAAATCTACTGACCTGTGAGACTGCAAACTGAATATCTGGCCTCGTGTTGCATACATAAATGAGGCAGCCAACAGCAGTTTGGTAAAGAGTGACATCAGCAGGATTGCCAGCATCATGTAGACTCAACTTCAGAACCTGTTTCCATGGGAGTGGCAATAGGATTGCAATCCTCAAGTCCAAACTTACATAGCAATGTCTCTATGTAACTTTTCTGACACAAGGCAATACCACCATCACACTGCTTAAACTGTATACCCAAGTAATGATGCAACAACCCCAAATATTTCATCTTGAAAGTAGCATTCAAATCAGCCTTAAATTCAGCAATATGTCTCTCATTTGGTCCAGTGATCAGCAAATCATCAACATAAAGAACCACAATGAGAAGTACATCACCCTCACGCTTCACATACAATGTGCTTTCTGTTGGACTGTTACGAAAGCCTCGTTTAACCAAATGAGTGTCAGCTTTCTCATACCAAGCGCGAGGAGATTGCTTCAACCCATACAAAGCCTTCTTACATCTGCACACTTTGTCCTCTTGTCCTTTTATGACAAAACCGTGAGGCTACGTTACATAAACTTCCTCAAATATGTCACCATTCAAGAAAGCAGTAACAATGTCTGATTGATGTACATCCCAACCAAAATGAGCTGCCAATGCACATAGAAAACGCACAGTAGTCATACGACAAGTGGGAGAAAAAGTCTCTTCATAATCTATGCCTTTTTGCTGTGCATAACCCTTTACAACAAGTCGAGCCTTATGGCGATTGATCTCACCATCCGGCTTGCGTTTCAACTTGTAAACCCACTTCATACCAATGGCCTTTTTGCCAGGAGGCAAATCACATGAAGTCCATGTGTCATTTTCTATAAGTGCATCATCTTCTGATTGCATGGCAGCCATCCAATTTTCTAAATTCTGTGCTTCATCAAAAGACAGAGGCTCCTTAACATCATGTAAGCTAGACACAGCCAAAGCATAACAATCTGATGCATAAGATGCATGGCGAGATCCTGAATGAGTACGACTAGACAAAGGTGCATCCAGTTTACTGTCACGCAAAGTGTGCACCAGCCATTTTGGCATACCTCTAGCCTGCTCATTTTCAGCCCTTTCCTCATCAAGTATATCATGTACATCTGCATCAGTAATAGGCTAATCTAAAACATTTTCAGAAACCCCCATAGGCTGTACATTTGCCTCATTGGAATTACATTCATATTTCCACCACTGATAAGAGGCAAAAAAGTGTCATAAATGTCCTGTGAGCTTACATTACTGTCTCTAGTACATGACAACAAGGGCTGAACAGAATCTTCCACAAACACTACATCCCGTGAAACCAGAATACGTTTTGTTTGCGGATGATACAACCTGTAACCTTTTCTTTCAGCACTATAACCAACAAAAATACATTTGACAGCCTTATCATCTTGCACTAGTGGCACCAAAGCATATGCCAGACAACCAAAAACATGCATGTGCTCAATAGATGGCTTTTTATCACGCCATGCTTCATATGGAGTAATAGACTGCAAAGCTTTTGTAGGACACCTGTTAAGTACATAAGTGGCACACATGATGGCCTCAAGCAAAAAAAATGCGGCAAAGCTTGACTTTTGACCATACATCGTGCCATTTTCGTCAGTGACCTATTTTTCCTCTCAGAAACACCATTTTGCTGAGGTGTATAAGGCATTGTACATTGGTGTTTTATCACGACTAGCCAAAAATGCATTAAATTCATGAGACATATACTCCCCCCCTCGATCGAAACGGAGGGTGCCCATAGTACATTTCGAGACATTTTCAACCAAAGCCAGAAATTGTTTGAAGCACATAAAAACTTCAGACTTCGCTTTAAGCGGAAATACCCATGCATGCCTAGAGTAATCATCAATGAAAGTCACAAAGTACAGGTAATTGCCCAAGGACAGAGTTTGCATGGGCCCACAAACATCACTATGCACAAGCTGCAACCTGCATGTGGCCCGAAATAAACCATCCTTTGGAAATTTAGAACCCTGCATCTTACCCAAAATACAGCCTTCACAAACATGTTTGACAGGTGCTTCAAGAGGCGGCAAAGAAGCAACCATATCAGATTTCTACAAACGCAGCAAACTGGAAAAATTCAGATGACCAAAACGTGCATGCCAAAGTTTTGCATCTGAAATAGCCCTTGAATCTGCAACAGCATTTGCAAAATTTTGTCCACACTTGTCATACAAAGTGAGCTTATACAGCCCACGGCACAAAAGCCCAGATGCAACAATTTCATCACCAAAACTGAGATCATGAACTGTACATCTGTCATCCACAAATTTGACTACATGTCCAAGTCTAGCAAGTGCGGATATAGACAAGAGATTCTTCTTGATCCTAGGTACATAAAGTGCATCAACAAGTGTGAAGAAACTGCCATTAGCAACAGTGAGCACAATCTTTCCAACTCCCTGAACTGGATAAGAGGCGTTGTTGGCACAAGTGACTGAATTCCCATGAGGGACAGACTCTAGAGAGGTAAACAATTCACGATGTGAGGTTATGTGGTTTGTAGCACCCCTGTCAAAATACCACACATGTGAATATGCAGCAACTGATAAGCATGCATCATGGACAACAGGATTGTAAGTGCACTCTGCGCTAAAAGCCCATTCTACATCAACAACAACAGCAACACAGTCTTCTTTCACAGAAGACTCAACAATGGCTGCATTTGTAGTTGAACCAGCATTTGTAGTGGAACCACCCTCTTTCTTCTTAGCCTCTTTGGCCTTCAACTTAGGACATGACTTGATCAAGTGATCATTGGATTTACAATAATGGCAACGCATCTTCTTTTTGCCCTTATCACCAGAATTTCCAAAAAAATTGCTGCCAGCAAAAGCATTAGGAATAGAATTTTTGCCACTCGCAGCAGAACCATAAGAAGTGGCTGCATTGCTGTTACCACCCTTTCTTTGAGAAGCAATAAAATCTTGTTCAACTGCACGCTATCTAGTCCTGTTTTTTCTGGAAAGTGACTCTTGCAACAACAATGTGCATAATTCATCAAACTTGACAACTTCTGGATTTCCTTGGGTCATAAGTCTCCAAGTACTAGCAAAAGTCTGGTAAGAATCTGGTAAGGCATCAAGAACAGTATGCACAAGGGAACTGTCTGAAATAACTTCACCTGCAGAAATAAGTTGCTCATTGATATCCTTCACACTAGCAAGGAAAGTTTCCATATCATCTTCCTCATGCATAATCTTCGACTCCATCTCTTTACGCAGCAAAGAAATTTTAGCCTCATTGCGGCTTGCATAAAGACCTGCTAGAATATCCCAAGCCTGTTTTGCAGATTTTGCTGAACGAATGTGAGGAACAATGGTGCGCTTCACAGACAATGCAATCAATGCATGTGCTTGCGCATCCTTAACATCCCAACGAGCTTGTTCTACCGTAGGCAAAACAACTCTAACAACTGCAATCCTTGCAGCAAGACCTGCAACATCCTCAACATCGCCTACATCCTCAGAACCAGGATGTACATCAATGCCGTGCACAATGTTCCAGACGCCCTTTGGCACAAGAACATGTTGCATCATATAAGCCCACATAGGGTAGTTGTCCCCATCCAACCTGTCCTCGGCAGCAAACATCTTGAACACATCTGTGTTGTTGTCAGCCATGGTAAATGTTGCACTTGATGTGAAAACTGCCCGAAAATAGGAGAAACGGGGCGGGAACAACCTGTGCTATATAGCACAAACCGTAGAAGACTATAAGGCATCTGTTATGAAAAAAAAGGCACTCACAAAAATTCTGCACAAAATGAAGAAATAGCCTGTGCAGTACTGCCTGTAGTGGAAACGGAGGCCGAAATGAGCCCAAATCGAAAATCTGAGCAGACCAAGCTCTACGAGCTTGCCCAAAGTATTTGTCGACCTGCGAACGCTCGCTAAAGCTCACTGAAATCGGAGAAAGTGAGCAGGCGTGTGCTGGAGGAGCCGGCGACTAAGCCCAGGAGGACGTGACCTGCTCTGATACCAATTGTTGGAATGAGGGTTGCAAAGAAACACACACAGCTTGGAGAAGACGAAAGGAAGCTCAAGGCACACAATAGAGAGTGTGTTTCTTCGTATGCAATGGAAAGATAGATAGCCCTAGAGTGATGGGCGTATATACAATGCACGGGGGGAAAAACCTCCTAAAGAGGGAAAAAATGCCCCGCGGTCCTAGTGTGTTCACACACATCACTAACACATATATATGGAGATTTCGGAGGTCTTTTGGAGGGCCTTTTGGAAGAGAGAGGAAAATAAGCTCCTCCAATGAGAGAAGAGCCTACGTTACGTAGAAAAATAGATTGATATTAACAAAAATATAAAAGGTGTCCCTCTCCTCATATTATAATCTAGTGGTTACCAGATTCTTACCGTACTTTTTCTAGTACTTGGAGACTTATGACCCAAGGAAATCCTGAAGTTGTCAAGTTTGATGCATTATGCACATTGTTGTTGCAAGAGTCACTTTCTAGAAAAATAGGACTAGGCAGTGTGCAGTTGAACATGCTTTTATTGCTTCTCAAAGAAAGGGTGGTAACGGCAATGCAGCCACTTCTTATGATTCTGCTACGTGTGGCAAAAATTCTGTTCCTAATGCTTTTCCTAGTAGCAATTTGTCTAAAAATTCTGGTGATAAGGGCAAAAAGAAGATGCGTTGCCATTACTGTAAAGCAAATGATCACTTGATCAAGCAGTGTCCTAAGTTGAAGGCCAAAGAGGCTAAGAAGAAAGAGGGTGGCTCCACTCCAAATGCTGGTTCCACTACAAATGCAACCATTGTTGAGTCTTCTATGAAAGGAGACTGTGATGTTGATGTTGATGCAGAATGGGCTTTTAGCGCAGAGTGCCCTTACAATTTTGTTGTCCATGATGCATGCTTGTCAGTTGCTGTAGATTCACATGTGTGGTATTTTGACAGTGGTGCTACAAAGCACATTACCTTACACTGTGAATTGTTCACCTCTCTCGAGTCTGCCCCTCATGGGAATTCAGTCACTTGTGCCAACAATGCCTCTTATCCAGTTCAAGAAGTTAGAAAGATTGTGCTTATTGCTGCAAATGGCAGTTCTTTCACACTTGTTGATGCACTTTATGTACCTGGGATCAAGAAGAATCTTTTTTCTGTATCTGCACTTGCTAGACTTGGACTTGTAGTTAAATTTGTTGGGGTATAAAGCCCAATGTGGTCGCCCAGGTAAGTGGGCGGGCCGCCAGGTATGTACACATATTCTTTTGTAAAAACCTAATAAGAACTCACTATGCTCTACACATTACAGTACAGCGAGTTCACCATATCATCGTGCTCTTCTTCTCGCACTCTCTCTCGCGTCGCACTTCCGCTCGTACTCCTTCAACTGGTATCAGAGCTCAGATCGAGGCTCGGGGCAGCATTTGCAGGTAGCCAGAGTCACCTGCTCAGATTGGAGTGAGATTCGACAGGCGAAGACACGGCCCCAATTCCTGTGGGACGGCCCAAAGGGTTTGGTGTTCTCAGAATTTCATTCTGAGGTCATCTCGGCCACCGTTCGGCTTCGACAAAGATCTGCGCAGGCCATTTTCGACTACGTGGTCTTGGCGGGTGCAAATCCGACTCTGCAAATTTGGAGTTTCGGCCTACGACTACAAGTGTTGAGGATATCTGCACTTTCAGAGTGCTGATTTGTGGCTATCTACACAACGAAGGACGGCTTACAGTTCTTGGAGGCGTGTCACATACGACACGGGCGTATCTACACACAGACTGTAGGCGACATCCACCAGTTTATTAGGTAGCTTGTGTTTGCTGCTTGATATTCTAGATTTCATCCTGACATTGCAGGTACTTCCACATGAGATGTATTGTCAGAGATGATGTATGTCTGTTGAGGGTTTGCTGGTTGTGAGTCACGCAGCAAACAACCACCGCAGCGGTTACAGCATACAGTGGGGAATTTGTGGATGTATGACTTTGTGGGAAGTCTATGTACTGTCAGATTTACTGCAGCCTTTGTTGAGGGTCGAGTGAGGTTTTATTGAGCTGGGGGATTCTCGAATGTTGAGATCCTTTCGGTGATACAGGTCTTGGAGCGATCCCTCGAGCACCCTTAGATAGGCAGCTAGGATGTATTGACTGTGAGTTAGACAGTTGGGATTGCATCTTTGCTTTACTACCGTTGAGGCATTGTCGCAGTCTATGCTTACAGGACAGTGACACGACAGTGAGAGACAGTACAGGTGCAGGACAGGTGTACCCACAGCTTACAGTGTTAGAGAGACAGTGGTTCTTTGAGCTGTTTTTGGTCTGTTTTTGAGTACACCAGAGCCATTTTACAAAGGAGACTCTGCCAAAATTTCTGCAGAATCTGAAGCTTTATTGGTTCATTTGACAGGTTGATATTGGTTCAGAAGATAGTTTACAGGGGAAACTCTGCCGAATTTTTCCCAGGAAAGTAAACTACTGTGAAGCGTAGTTATGGCTGGATCACAGGACACTGCTCTTTACAATATCAAGAAGCTGGATGGAACTAATTTCCCATTGTGGAAGAAGTAGATTTGGCATGTGTTGGTACAAAAGAAGCAGATAAAACCTATAAAGCTCAAGGGGATAAAACCAGAAGATATGGACGAAGATGAATGGAGTGAAATGGATGAATTGGCACTTTCTACCATTATGCTGACTTTGGCAAAAAGCGTTTACTTCAATGTAGCAGACGAGATGTCGGCTTATCAAGCATGGACAAAGCTGAGTGATCTTTATGAGAAGCAGAGTGCAGCTTCACAGTTATATTGGCTTAAGAAGCTTGTTGACTTGAAGATGAAAGAAGGGACCCCTATGTCCAATCATCTGAATGAATTCAACACCATCTAGCTCAAGGTGTCAAGTTTGATGAACCTGTTAGAGCTATGTTCCTGTTGATTACATTGCCGAAAAGTTGGGACACTTTTCGCACAGCTTTGAGTAATTTTCAACCTCCAGATGGTTTGACCATAGCAGGTGTCGAAGGCAGTCTGCTTACTGAAGAAACCAACAGAAAGACAATGGACAAAGGCAAAGGAACAGCCTTAGTTGTCAGGGGAAGGACCAAAGAAAAGTACAAAGGTGGAAAGAGGGATCAGTCTCGTAGCAAGTCCCGCAGTGCTAAAGGCAAGAGTGACATAGAACGCTACCATTGTGGTAAGAAGGGTCACATGAAAAGAGACTGCAGAGAATGGAAAGCAGAAAAATGCAAAGAGAAAGCAGAAGACCATGGTGAGAAGAACAAGTCCTCAGTGAAGATTCAAGAAATAAATGTGACAAACACTGTTGCAGAGGATGACAGTCTAGTGTCAGGAGATATCTACTTCTTGAAAAATACAATGGACTCAGCTCTTCTTACAGCATCTGATGGAAATGCACTGAGTGACTGGATTATAGACCCAGGGGCATCACTTCATGTGTCTCCAAACAAGGAGTGGTTTACCTCTTATGTGACCACTAAAGATCATGTTTGGCTAGGCAATGGGCAGACATGTGAGATCTTAGGTGTTGGAGATGTTCAATTGAAGTTTCAAAATGGCTCTTCTTTCACGCTAAAGAATGTGAGACATGTTCCCGCAATTACAAAGAGCTTGATCAGCACAGGTTTACTTGATGATGCTGGCTACGTCACCACTTTTGGACAGAACATGGAAAATATCCAAGGGTTCTATGACAGTAGCACATGGAGTAAAGTCTGGAGGACTTTACATGATTTATGTATCAAATGTCTCTAAAAATGTAATCAATGTAACCGAGCAGCCGAACGTTTTTTTGTGGCATAGCCGGTTAGGACATATGTCCAATAAGGGAATGGAAATCTTGTCTCGTTATGGTTATTTGCCTGGCTTGTCATTTAATGATTTTGAATTCTGTGAACATTGTCTGTATGGTAAGCAAACACAGCGGCCACATAAGCATAGAAGCAGTGGACCTATGCCTAACCTATCTCTAGGGGGAGCTTCTTACTTTATGACATTTATAGATGATTACTCGAGGAAAGTATGGGTTTACTTTCTCAAGCACAAGGATGAAGCGTTTAGTGTTTTCAAAACGTTTGTGACACTTGTGGAGAATCATAGTGGCAAGAAGCTTAAATGCTTACACACTGACAATGGTGGAGAGTATGTTTCAAAGGCCTTTCAGGACTTTTGTGGGTCAAAAGGTATAAAACGTGAACTTACTGCTCCTTACAATCCTCCTCAAAATGGTGTTGCTGAGAGGATGAATAGGACCATACGAGAGAAGGTCAGAAGTATGTTGTCTAATGCACAACTGCCAAATGGGTTTTGAGCTGAAGCTATATCAACAGCTGTTCATCTTATAAATAGATCTCCTAGCAAGGTTTTGCAGAAGGATTCAGTGGCAGAGATGGTATAGTCAGGCAAAATGCCCTCATACAAGCATCTCAGAGTCTTTGGCTGTGAGGCATATACTCATGTTCCAAAGGAATTTAGGAACAAACTTGAGCCAAAGAGTAGAAAGTGCATCTTTCTAGGCTATGGTAATTCTGGTGAGATGGGGTATAGACTTTGGGATCCCGAATCCAGAAAGGTTATCCGCAGCAATGATGTTCACTTTAATGAAG
Organism: Adiantum capillus-veneris; assembly: GCF_014529385.1. Classification (NCBI taxonomy): domain Eukaryota; kingdom Viridiplantae; phylum Streptophyta; class Polypodiopsida; order Polypodiales; family Pteridaceae; genus Adiantum; species Adiantum capillus-veneris. Next base: position 3,054,728 of record NW_028221436.1, read on the forward strand.
CCAAATATCATTCTAAACCAGAGAGGGTTGAGGAGATTAGAAGAGTTGTCTTCCAAGAAGATGGACCTGCACGTGCAAGACAAAATGTCAAGGCTCAAGAGGAGCAAGGACAGGATAGAGTGGAACCACAGGTTGTGGCTGAGCCTGAGCCACCTATTGTGTGTAGATCTGGACGTATCATGCGACCTCCTGATAGGTTTGTTCCATCTATGAACTATGTCATGTTGACTGATTGCAATGAGCCTTCATGTTAGAAGGAAGCAGTGCAAAATGAAGGACTCCGGGAATTGGCAATTGGCCATGCAGTCAGAGATGACAGCTCTGCATAAAAACCAGACATGGAAGCTAGTTAAATTACCACAGGGCAAAAAGGATCTACCTTGTAAATGGGTTTACAGGTATAAGATCACCGCTCATGATAGTCAGAGATGTTGGGGTGCATTCCTGTAATACGTTTCATCAGTCGTTCGCTGATCGAACCATTTCTTTCTCCAGAGGGGTTGATTGTCAAGGATTGTTTCAATCTGAAAAGCTGTAACTAGGACCTCGCTGTAATCCCCTCTACTGTTTGGTTCAATTTCTGGGAGCATCTTTTTCTACCATAATCGAACCTCTTGCCGCATCAACGGTAGATCGATCATTTCGTGCCCAAAATTTTTTACAACCTCATCTGGAGTGATCATGAGGAGGGCAGCTGATTCCAGCACTTTCAATTCATATTGCAGATATGCCTTGTGCGACAGGTCTTTGACTTCTGAGATCCAACGGTGAATTTCGTCTTTGGTCGACTCCGAGGTAGATGTCGTGGTTGGATCTGCAGACTCTTGCGTGCCTTTTCTAGTTCTTGTAGTTGCTATCTCCGTTTGTTGAGTTTCAAACTCAAAGTGATCTGATCTTTCTCCATACAAAGCAAGGCTTGTTGCCAAGGGCTTTAAGCAAGAACAAGGCATTGACTTTGATGAAGTCTTCTCTCCGGTGGTCAAGATGACTACATTGAGATGCTTTCTTGCATTGGTTGCCATATTAGATTTGGTGTTGCACCAAATGGATGTCAAGACAACGTTCTTGCATGGTGATTTAGATGTGGAAATTTACATGCAGCAGCCAGAAGGGTTTGTTGAGAAAGGCAAGGAAGATTTGTTATGCCAGTTGTTAAAGAGTCTTTATGGCTTAAAACAATCACCGAGGGCATGGTACCATAAGTTCCACAAGTTTATGCTTTCTCAAGGCTGAGTTCGATCACTGTCTATATACAAAGAAGGCTAAGGATGGCAGTTGGCTTATCCTTATTTTGTATGTGGATGACATGTTGATTGCTGGCAAGCACTTGGAAGAAATTTAAGCTTTGAAGTCAAAGATGGCAAAATCATTTGACATGAAAGACATGGGTGAGGCAAGTCATATACTTGGTATGCGCATTGATAGAGATATGGTTGCTTCTTTGCCGCCTCTTGAAGCACCTATCAAACATGTTTGTGAAGGCTGTATTTTGGGTAAAAAATGCAGCGTTCTAAGTTTCCAAAGGATGGTTCAGTTAGGGCCACATGCAAGTTGCAGCTTGTGCATAGTGATGTTTGTGGGTCCATGCAAACTCCGTCCTTGGGCAATTACCTGTACTTCGTGACTTTCATTGATGATTACTCCAGGGTATTTCCGCTTAAAGCGAAGTCCGAAGTTTTATGTGTGAGATCCCCAACCTGCCAATACCAAGATCGGGATGGGATCCTTGACAGGTCTCTAGGTCTGATAAAAATCAGAGTCTCTAAACAAGAAAAATCCAAGGAATAGACCTTTACCATTGATAATGGCTTGGGTCTATAGCCTTAGAAGAAGACCTTGTCCTGTCTCGCAGCAAAAACGGGACAACGTATTTAAAGTCCAAAAAAAAAAAAACTTTTCGGCCCTATAACTGCCACAATTGGGCTATGGTATCCTCAACCAACACTTTTTTCCCCCTAACAGATGTGAGGGCACAACCGCTGGTGGACTCCTCTTCCAAGTGAAGAAGTTTTCTAAATGTTTAGTGCGCAGGGATGGATAGTTACCTGACTAATCAGGTCCACCCATCCATGATTGACAGCCTTAGTCAATCCCCACTTACCACCCTGCACTCACACATGATTCTTTTGTTATTTAATTACTACCACGTTCTTATCACAATTGAAATAATGATTTCTTTTATCCTTCATAACAGGATTTTATTAAAACAACCCTTGAAAACAGTATTGAAAACATTCTTTTAACAAACAGACATCTTTAAACTTAAGATAGGGTACTGTCTATCAAAACATTGTCCATAATAACCATGACCAGTACTCTTCTTGTCTCAAGACCACCTAAGGGTGAAAAAACGGCACCCATTCCTTATTCACAATCCGGAGTGGATAAACCCCCACCCAAGGTTCCGGGTGCCCATACACCAAACGAGTTTCCCATACAACCGAGCGGCTCCCCTAGGATAAAAAACGGTATCCTAACTTATGTAGAAACATCAAGACATGACACGGAGTAGAAACTCATCGTTCATGGGGGTAACTGACTTATCCGTGGCTAGAAAGCCATCATTATTCATCAAAATATACCAAGGAGTCGGAGGTGTCTTGAGACAAGCTGTCTTAAGGATGATCAATCATATCTTTCCTAATTCAACCAATTTTAACCCAAACAATTATTTTCTACATTATAAACAATGCACGCTGGAAGTTACCCTCCTTTTTTTGGGTCAATTATTCCTTTTCTTATTCTTACTCACTCCTTACGTATGCAATGTTAACTTATTAAAGAACTTAAACTATTTAAAGACTTAATTGAATAATGGGAAGCCCACCTAAAACTGATCGGCCATCTGTTGCTGCGCTGGCGCCTGAAGACTCTCCTACACAGGCCTACTACTAGGCCCAGCTTCATCGTCGTCTGACGCTCTAGTTCTTTTTAGAGTTCTGCCTCCATCATCAGATGTAGGATTGGCTCGGGTCCTTTTAGGTGCCATAACTTCTTATCCTTATAAAAAGGACGTCTAACCATTAGGTAAATAATTCAAAATCTAAACTTAACCTTTGTATTCAATTGTAACCCATCCAAGGTTAAATTTATAGTCTCAATTGGTAAATTCTTGACCTAGTAATTTCTTATTTGCCTATATAGGCATGATAACTTTTTCCACCGCTTCCCTAAGGGTTTTCTAAGCTCTCCTAATTTTCTATATGTTTTTCCTCATTTTCCCATCGACTTTTAAGCTTGGAATCTACTTATTTTGGGCTTAATATTTATTCTATTTATTTTCTCTTAAAGATTTCATTTCCTCAGCTTTATATCATAGGTTTACACTTACTATAATTTTTCTAAAAACTTTTGACCGCAAAGTCTATTTACTTTAATTAATCTTTGGCTAAAAATAGGACTTTTGGTCAATTATAATTTCCTAACATCACTAATTAACTGTGGTATAATTACCACAAGTAGATAAGGATATTCTTGACCTTTGGTAATTATCTTATTATTTTCCAACTTAATTATATAATTTCCATCTTCAATTTTTAGCTAAAATTAGGATAATTTGACTTAAATAAATATTTATACTACTTTTCTAACCTTGACATAATTATCACCGTCTTTTTATCGTGTAATCTAGCTCTAATAAATAGCATGTAATCATATAGCATGATTTACTAATTTTCCCCTTTAGTTTTTATCTAGAAGTGGTATAATTTGACTTGATAAATCTCTATACTACTTTCCTAACCTTGACATAATTATCACGGCCTCTTTGTCATATAATATAGCTCTGATAAATAGCATGTAATCATAGCACATGATTTACTAATTTTCCCCTTTAATTTATCCTCAGTAATAGTGGTTTTCTACTAGGATAATTATCTAAAATAATTATCTATAGTTATTATCACGGGTTACTCTAGATGTAATTTACCTCTGATAATTATCTCCAAACGTTTTAGGTTAATTTACTTTTTTTTCCTCTTTATTTTCCCCTAAAAACAATGTAATTCTACCAAGATAATTAGTTAAATAATTATTTGAGGTTAGCATAATTATCACGGGTTTCATAAGATGTGATTAACCTTTGTTAAATAAATAAAAGCATTTTAAATCAATTTTCTATTTTCCCTCTTTTAATTTGTCCTAAAATCAGTGTAATTTTGCTAATATAATTAGGTAAACTAATTATCTGAGGTTAACATAATTATCACGGGTTTCCTAAGATGTAATTAACCTTTGATAAATAATTCAAAGTATTTAGAATCAATTTTCTAATTCCCCCTTTTAATTTGTCCTAAAAATAGAGTAATTCTGCTAAAATAATTAGGTAAATTAATTTTCTGTGGTTAACATAATTATCACGAATTTTCTAGCATGTAATTAACCTCTGATAAATAACTCAAAGCATTGTCAATCAATTTGCTTATTTCCCCCTTTTAATTTGTCCTAAATATAGAGTAATTCTGTTAAAATAATTAGGTAAATTAATTATCTGAGGGTAACATAATTATCACGGGTTTCCTAGCATATATTTAACCTGTGATAAATAACTCAAAGCATTTTGAATCAATTTGCTGATTTCTCCCTTTTTATTTGTCCTAAAAACAGTGTAATTCTGCTAAGATAATTAGGTAAACTAATTATCTAAGATTAACATAATTATCACGAGTTTTCTACAATGTAATTAACCTTTGATAATTATCTTAAAGCATTTTGAAACAATTTTCTATTTTTCCCCTTTCAATTTGTCCTAAAAATAGTGTAATTCTGCTAAGATAATTAGGTAAACTATTTATCTGAGATTAACATAATTATCACGAGTTTTTAAAGATGTAATTAACCTCTTATAATTATCTTAAATCATTTTGAATCAGTTTGCTATTTTTCCCCATTTAATTTGTCCCAAAAACAGTGCAATTTTGCTAAGATAATTGGGTAAACTAATTATCTCAGGTTAAAATAATTGTCACAGGTTTTCTAAGATGTAATTAACCTCTGATAATTATCCTAAATCATTTTGAATCAATTTACTATTTTCCCCCTTTTAATTTATCCTAAAAACAGTTTAATTCTACTAAGATAATTAGATAAAATACTTGTCTGAGGTTAACATAATTATCACGGGTTTCCTAAGATTTAATTAACCTCTGATAAATACCTCAAAGAATTTTCAATCAATTTGATTATTTTTCCCTTTATTTTCTCTCAAAAACAGTGTAATTCTGCCTAATTAATTATAAAAATTACTTACAAAATTATAAGATAATTTTTCTAGTTTAATGAGAGTCAAACACAGCTCTGATAATTATCTCAAATTTATCTAAACTTAATTAGTATAATTCCCATTAATTTATGATTAAAATGGATCATTTAAGCCCTAATATGATATAATAATTAATTTGCTTAATATCCCTAAGCTTAATCACAATAATCAGCAGAGAATATTTAACTAAGAGAGGATTTTTGAGTATACATACGATTAATTTTTAATTTATAAAGAAAATAGGTTAACCTAGCTTTGCTAATTAGGAAGGATTAGGCTAATTATCGTTTAATTAACCAACTAGAGCTTGATCTCTAGTGATTTCTGCGTAGTGATCTCTCTAGATGAGAGAGAGTGTGCCAAGGCTCCGAGTCTGTCTGAAATTGTGAAGCAAGGGTTATAGTTATAGGTTTCTGGGCACTCACAGGCTGGAAAATGGCAATAACTTGCATCCCAAGCAGCTCTACAGGTTAAAAAACGCCCCCTGCTGCTAAAACTAGTCTAGGAGAGTTCATCATTACCCCACACAGCCCGCCAGATACACAGAATCGATTTTTACTAATTTCTCTAATTTTTAATGATGAAAATTGGAAATATCAGTAATTTCTAGAACCTTAGGATAAGAAAGTCTCTATTGATAATAATTATTGAAACCATCCAATTTTACTTAACTAATTAAATTCCTAATGTAATCTTTCAGAGCCCGTAACTTTTCCAGATTTTATCGGAATTTTGTTCTGAAAATTTCTAGCCCGGGGTTTGCTGTGCTTAAGATTCCAAAAATACCAATATTTTCCACGATCGGACAGTTCTACATTGCTTTTTCAATAATCATATCAATTTGATTAAGCTTTATACAATCTTTAAGGTTTCAGAAACTGGAAACCTTACATTATGTGCTTCAAACAATTTCTCGCTATGGCTGAAAATGTATCGAAATGTACTATGGGCACCCTCCGCTCCAATCAAGGAGGGGAGTATATGTCTCATGAATTTAATGCATTTTTGGTTAGTGGTGAGATAAAACACCAATGTACATCGACGTATACACCTCAACAAAATGGTGTTGCTGAGAGGAAAAATAGGTCTCTTATGGAAATGGCAAGATGTATGGTCAAGAGTCAAGATTTACCACATTCGCTTTGGCTCGAGGCTATCATGTGTGCCACTTATGTACTCAACAGGTGTCCTACAAAAGCGTTGCAATCTATGACTCCATATGAAGCATGGCATGATAGAAAGCCATCTATTGAGCACATGCGTGTTTTTGGTTGTTTGGCTTATGGCTTAGTGCCACAAGTGCAGCGCAGAAAATTCGATGATAAGGCTGTCAAATGTATTTTTTTTAATTATAGTGCACTTCCCTTTACTCATGTGCCAGCTCTCATTCACCGCATCACTCCAGGGGGGATTTGTTACCATATACATGTGGTAGTGATGTGTGTGAACACAGTAGGACCGCCAGGGAATTTTTTCCCTCTTTAGGAGTCCTTTTCCCCCGAGCATTGTATATACGCCCATCACTCTAGGGCTATCTATCTTTCCATTGCACACTAAGTAACAGACTCTCTATTCTGTGCCTTGAGCTTCCTTCATCTTCTCCAAGCTGTGTGTGTTTTTTTGCAACCCTAATTCCAACAACTGATCCAAATTCAAAAAGATTTGTGGAGCAAGCTACAAACATCATAAGCTATCATCACACAAAAGATCAAGTCCAAAAGTGGTGGAACATGGATCGCGATCCATGTTACCCAGAGGATTTTTTGGACAAAAAATTTCTTAGCCTATAGTAGCAGAGGCCATTGTGAACAAAAGTCCCCAAATAAATTTTGTCAAAAAAGTTCACAAATTGGGTGAAAAGAGCCAAAAACACTGCAAAAAGGAAGACCCTAAAACAGACCTAGGGATTGACTTTTGCTCGACCTAAAGTGATCCAAATGACATAAAAACCATATAGCAGGGATCAGTGGACCAAGCGGAAGCTGTGTGCCAAGTTTCATTACCATCTGACACATAGGAACATGGATCGCGATCCATGTTCCTTTGTCATAGAGTGATACCAAATTTGCCCCATAGCTAGGGGACATCACAAGGACTCTAGTGGTCTTTTCAAAACTGAATTTGGATATCAAAAACTAAACCAAAAGTCCAGAATTGTCAAGTACTCTAAGCAAGTCCCAAAATTGACCTAACTTTCAATCCTGAGGGTTATTTTCAAAAAAATTGATACCATAGGATCTACTAGTCATGTTGAATTTGATGGTACCAAGAGAAGTCAATTTGGGCTCCAAACATGGATGGCGATCCATGTACCCATAGTGACAGCTTGACCTAAAACTTTCTAGATTAGTAGTGCATACACAAAGAAACAAGTCCAGGTTTGGAAAAAAGTAAGCAAATTTGTATCAAAAGGGAGCAAACAGGTGGCAGACTAAAAATCACAGTACAGACCTAGTGTTGGCTATTTGACCTGTCAAAACAAGTCCAAATCCAAAAAAATTTGAGATTTAGCTTGTGGACATAGTCAGGAACAAACTCCTAAGAGATCAAGTCCATATGTGGTTGAACATGAACCGGGATCCATGTACCTCCACCTCAGAATTTGCTAAAAATTGGTATATAGCCTGCGTATGACCTTGTCTACACACAGTCAAAATTTGGAGAAAATTTTTTGACAGAGGAACATAGATCGCGATCCATGTACCTCAGCATAGTGGGGGACTGAAAAGTGGGCATGGGAACTCCTTCGACACCTAGAGGCTTGTTCAATTTTTGATGTGACACGTACTACATATATGTGTGTAGCCATTTGAAAAGGCACCTGAAGATATGAGCTGCCGGATACTGGTTGTCAGACCTTTTGTACATAAACACTTCCTTTTCTATATGAATGATAATATATGTTGCAAATGTATTGTATGTACATTATAGCTTATTGAGTCTCTCTCTCTCTCTCTCTCTCTCTCTCTCTCTCTCTCTCTCTCTCTCTCTCTCTCTCTCTCTCTCTCTCTCTCTCTCTCTCTCTCTCTCTCTACTGTGTGTAGTCATGGTTGCTCCAAGCTTCAAACCACCTTGAGCTCATTGCACACACCACCCAATCCCTATAACTGGTATCAGAGCGTGGTCGCGGATTCCCACGTGTACAGGCCCTCCAAGTCCAAGTAAAGAAATTTGAAGCAAGCGAATTCAATCAAGAGAGAATTGGGCAAACTAGGAGAACTGGCGGAGTTTGAGTAAGAAAGCAATCAAGAGTATAAGCTTGGGGGATTGCTGAGATTTGAGTTGAGCAAGGTCGAAACAAGCAAATCAAGGCAAGTAGTGAGCACAATCTCCATTATAAGTCAAATTTGCAATTTGAGCACAAGGCTTTTGCAATTTCTTAGTAAGCATCAGTGAGGCAAGCCGTAGCAAATTGGCAATGCTCGGATTCGACCATGCTCAGATTTGACCACCACAGAGGTTTCAGAGCACAGCAAATTTATATTGGAGGTAACCTAATTGTTAGAATAAATTAAGGCCATAAGCAGCAAAATCAAAATCAGCTCAATATTAGGTGGGCTTACAAATCAATTTGTAGCAGTTGCCACATCTTTTGCAAGCATCTCCTTGGACTCAATTGTATGATTCGCACCTTACCTGGTTCTATCTCAGCTCCACCATGTAGGTCACACAGTGTTGCACACTCATTGAATTCAACAACTCAGCCTCATGCAGATCATCGATTCCCTTGCTACACCCTACGGCCCTACTTTCTAAAATTGGCATGATTTGTTGAAAGCGTCCACACACAACATTCGGAGTCCACACACGCACGCACACACAGAGAAGCTGCTAGAATTGCCCAAAATTTTCAAGTGCAAGCTTGATGCTCAACTACAAAAGACAATCAAAAGGCTGCAGCAATCTGTTGTATGCACTACGTACACACTTGAGAGCACCAAAAAACGCCAAGGAGGCCCCATCCTCTATGAGCGTACACGCATTGTGGGCGTCCTTATCTTCCAGCAGCTTGAAAACACTGTCTGCTTTTCTCAAGAAGCCTTTTCTCAACTCATTTTCTGTTTTAAACTACTTATTTTTTTAGGCTTTTGTAGATTTCCTACAAGTGTCTATTCACACAGTAGAACCTCACAAAGTGCGGTACGCAGCCTTTCACACATAAATTGCTTTTTGAAGGGGTAAATCCACATGGAGGACCAAAATTTTGTGATGTATGCTAGATGTAAAACCATGGAGCACAATATAAACCCTCACTCATTAGGCCTCACATTTTGTAATGCATGTTATACATGTGATAAGCATTTATCGACATTGTTGGCCTCAATATGTGAAGGTAACATTCCAGTTATGTTATCTATGTCAAATACCTTTAGCAAGAAGAAATCCAAAGGAAAAGCTAACATGAACAATAGCAACAACAACAACATAAACTACAAAGGCAAGAGACCTATCAGAGGAGCTGCTAATATAGTCGAAGAAAAAGAAGCTGAGGACGAAGGGGAAGTTTCTATCGTTACAAATGTACTTTAAAGCCATTTCTTCTCTCTAGTTCAAGGGGAGGTTTATTTATTTTTATCATTCTGTGTGGATAGATCTTGTCATCCTATGTGGATAGTTGGGTCTTCATTATGTATGACATGCCCAATGGGAGGGTTGAAAGATGGGCATGGGAACTCCTTTGACACCCAGTTCAATTTTTGATGTGACACATAGTACATATGTGTGTAGCCATTTGAAAAGGCACCTGCAGATATGAGCTACCGGATGCTGGCTCTGAGACCTTTTGTACATAAACACTTCCATTTGTATATGAATGATAATATATGTTGTAAATGTATTGTATGTACATTATAGTTTATTGAGTGTCTCTCTCTTTATCTCTCTCTCTCTCTCTCTCTCTCTCTCTCCTCTCTCTCTCTCTCTCTCTCCTCTTCTCTCTCTCTCTCTCTCTCTCTTCCCTACTGTGTGTAGTCATGGTTGCTCCAAGCTTCAAACCACCTTGAGCTCATTGCACACACCACCCAATCCCTACAAGGGCATCTGATTTGATGATCTTATAGAAATACTTGAGGACATCCCAAAACTCAAGTTTGAGCTAAAAATACCTTCTGGAAACCAAGATACAAGCCAAAAATTTTGTGTTCTGGTCTTGAAACTGCTTTGTGTGATGTTTCAAGTGCAGTTCACTAAAAGTGCTCTAACGTTTGAAACAAAACTCCAAATTGAGTCAGGTATAGCCAGGAAGAAATCTTGTGGGCAATAGCACACACCTAGACCAAACTTTTAGGGTACCTTAAGACTAGTTTCTAGAGACCAAAAAGTCACAAATTCCTGACTTTTGAGAGAATTTTCCAAGAAAAAATAGGGATAACTTGCACTAAGCCAAAGTGATCTTGTCAAGGACTATCTTGAGAGTTTTGAGTGAGCCTTAACCATGACAAAACATCCACCACCAGGGTTCTCTACTCCACTCAGAGACATGAAAAACACTGCAATGCAGACAACTGGGGGATTAGGAGAATACCTAGAGGAGAGGCATCCTTTGATCAAAAAACCAAATGTGAGATTCATTAAAGCTAATGAATCCATGAGAGTGTTTAAATATTATGCTCATGAGGGCTTGTATAGGTTCACAAATGGAGATCCATACATCTTCTACAGGTGTGTAGAACCCAATGCTAGAGAGTTGACCACCCATAAGAATCTCTATTCATTCACGTATACAGATGCCCACGGAGTGCAATTTTTGATGGTAGATAAGTATGGGAGAGAGTACAGACTTATCAATCCAATTAATCTAGAGAGATGTACGTACAAGGGTACTCCGATCTCTACTTACTTTCATCCAAAAATGATGCCAGAGCACATATCTGAGAGGATTCCACCAGGATTTTCTCCAAGCCAAGAGGATAAAATGAGAGACATCTTTCCAAGCGGCCACAAATTGGTTAGATTGGTGGCTGAACACAAATGATTAAGACCATATCAAGTGGCTCAATGTGTCAAAACCTGCTGGTGATGGAGAACATGCAGGTGAAGAAACTTAATGAAGCATCTTCTCGGAAGATTTCATCAAACAAAGAGACAATCCAAATCCTTGAGAAGAAGATCACAAGTTTGCGAGAGAAAGACATCATGATTGGTAGTCAAAAAAGAAAACGAGATCTGCGCAACATTGAGAACACGAAGATTGGTAGTGGTGGCCTGGAAAAACAAATACGAGCTTTAAGGTAACTCAAAGTTTGTTTCTTCTTTTGTATCTTCAATGTGATTCACTAAGGAACGGATACACTTTCCTATACATGATCATAATGCATGGTGCTTTTTGGCATGTCTTTACTGCATCCAAACTCAAATGATGTAGGCTTCAATGCCATAGTGCATTACAGCCATCTAGTTCTAGAAGAAGTAGTTGAAGAGATGATAACTTGGAAAAAAATTCGTAAGTTGAAAGGGAGGCTCCTTACCTACTTCATGAACAAGAATCAGCTGGAACCAATGGAAGTGCAAGCAATACTTGATGGCAGTGGCATCTCGCAGATGGGATACAGGGCACTCTTCAAAGCATTAGCTAAAAAGTCTCAAAATAAACTACAGACAGGATCATTGCTGCCAAAGCAATCACATGTAAAGGCTGCTTGCCGGCACGTAAACAATGAGGTGTTTAAGAAACTTGGGTCACCATTCCTATTGAAGCAACGTTCTTAGGCTAGGGTGGCAGAGAGGTACAGTTTGACGAGCACAACAACCTCTTCGTTGATCCTGAAGCATTGCAAAGGTATGCAATTCACTTCTTTGACATCGGTCGAGAGGAGTGCGGTGAGGTTCTCAAGTTTGTTTTGAAGCTCGACGAGTGCAAGGTCCTGAAGAAAAAGAAGCTGGAGAGAGTCACCATTACCCTCATGAACAAAGCTCTAGATCCATCAATAACAAAAGAGGATCCATGATACTTTAGCGTGCAATCCAAAAACAACATTCTAAATCTAGGATCATTTCAAGTATACTTAGTTCACTCTATAATAACAAAAATATTGGTATTTGGTTGTTGATTTTTCGTTTTCATTTTTCATTGTGTTGGTTGATAAGGAAGATTTGAAATCCTCGATTGGGTTTTTAGTCAAACCCAAATTCCTTCTATCATCAGTGAACAAAGAAACAGAGTCGTTCTTTCAATGGAAGGATTTAGTAACTATACAATGGAATGGCACATGGCAGGTGACTTGAAGACTCTTAAGTGTATGTACAACATAACACACGGAGCAGTTGTGGCAAATCCATGCTTATATTGCATGGCTGATGCACAATCTCTTGAGAGTGTGCAATTGTATAGAGCTCTCAACAGACATCTTCAAGATAAAACTTTTAGGCCAATGCTTGATATTCCTCTGAGTAGAGTTCACGTCTGTACACTTCATGCACTCTGTCGAATAATTGAAAAGGTGGTTCATTTATACATATGCTTTGCATGGACATTAAAGCCAGAGAGTGAATCAAAAAGAGTGATCAAATCATTAGAGGAAGTTCTCTCCGACATTGGTTTGCATGGAGGCAATGTCAAAATCGAAGAGGACCCTAAGATGTCTCAAAGTCGTTACAAGATACCTAGGAAAGCATCAATAGGCAGTGTGAAGGCCAGAAGGTTTCTTGGGTTTAGCCTCAAAGATTCAGATAGAGAAGAGAGGAAAAACTTGTTCAACAAATGAAAACAATTACATAAAGTGGTTAAAGACAATGCTGGTGGTAGGGCAATCCAAAATCACAAGGTGAACGTGTGGAAATCACTAAATAAAATTTTCCACTACGTTGAGCAGCATTCTTGGGACCAAAGTAAGCTCACATCATTTCAAGCAGCTTTGCTGGATTGGAAGAAGGCTTACTTACAGGGTGGGGTGGGCAACATATCACACATTACATGGTGGGTTAGCATTCTACGTATACAAACAAAATTTAAAATTGTACTCTACTCACCATTTTGTTTTATTTCAATGCAGCACATACTGTTCAACCATGGTCCATATTTTGCCAAGACATACGGCTCACTATCAATATGGTCCACACAAGGCATGGAAGAAGCGCACTACATGGTGACGGGAGCAAAGCGAACCCCGAACCCCGACGGCCTCTAAATCACCGGGGACCGAATGGCGCGCCTCGAGCCTGTCATGGTAAAGCAAACAGGGGGCACCACCTAGCTTCAGCGGCTAGGACGCAAACAACACACCACCATAACAAAGTTTTCATCCAAGAGAGATGGATGCTTGGGAGTAATGATGAAAAGGAAAGGGAATGAGATCAAGTGAGAGAGAGAGAGAGAGAGAGTGAGGAGGGGGTATAGCGGCTTAGTACTTAGGCATCACAAAAGGATGGCGAATCCGCACACCCTTCACACATACACAAGCTCACTCCAAAACACAAGACTAGGTGGCGATTCCGCACACCTCACATGGGCAAAACATTGCAAGAAAACATACTCACAAAACCTCAAGCTTTATTTAGAGAATTAGGCGATGAAATGGGGAGCATAGGGTAGGGGAATGAGAAGGAGAGAGTGGTAGAGCACATGGCGGATAGGTGGGAGTTGATGGCGAAGACTCGCACGAGGATTATGGCCATCATCCTTCATTTAGTTGCCCTTCATCTTCCATAGCCAAGGGTGTAGAGGTCATGCTCAAGACAAGCATGGTGATTGCGGTGATGGTGATGGTGTGGGTGTGTGTGTGTGTGTGCACTAGGCACACACAGTGCATAGTGTGTTCTTTGGTGATGTTGTGTGTTTTTGTGTGATGGTGAACCCTCTTTATATAGGGGAGGAGGGGGGGAGAAATTCTAGAATTTAGAAATGAAGAAATCATTATCTACATAGGCCATGTGACTGTGGGCCCCACTTGTCTGGCTGTGTGTATATGTGCCAGAACAGCAGTCTCATGAGAGAGAGACTAAGAGAGAGAGATGGGTTGATGAAAAAAAGTGAGAGGTGACATGGAGAATAAAGTAATTACAAGAGGGGAGAGAGAGGAGTGTGTTCAGAGGTGAATCTGTGTGCAGATGTGTGTGAACACAAGAAAAATCAGGTAACCACCGGGTGGGGATGGGTCTGTGGGCACCTTTTTTAGTGAAACTGAGTGTGTGTGAGTGTGGGGGGAGGTTATTTAGCTACAAGACAAGAGACATGGCGCCCTTTAGAGAGAGGGGGGGGTATTTGGGTCATGGGATATGATAGGAGAGAGAAAGGGGGGTGGGGTATACTATTTTGGAAGATAGGGTAAGTTGCATGTGAGTTAGGGTGCATTATTGGTGAGTTAGAATGCATTATTGGTGAGAGGTGGGGTAGCTTGAGGGGAGAGAGAAAGGAGAAAGGAAAAGGGGAAGAGAGAGGGGGTTGACCTTTTGAGTGGAGGAGAGGAAAAGGGACACACGGCGGCGGCAACAGTGAAGAAAAAGGAGGCAAGGTGGGGATGGGCTGCCCCGCAGCATGAGGTGGCCTATTTTACCTTTCTCATATATTTACATAATCATACTTTATTTTTTTCTTACTTTTTTCCAATGTCTTTTATCACTCCCTCCCTAAGAGGGGGTTTTCATGGGGTGGGGACGAGAGAAGAGGGGTATGGGAGCTTGGCTTGTGAAAAGCCTCCATCATTAGCCCTCCCCTTTTGGCTAGAGGCATTCATGTCTCTAGCTCATCTGTTTGATCATTATCGTCGGAGGTGGCGGCTGATGGTGTGTCCTCATCTGGAATGTCAATAGGTGGAGCCTGGTCAAATCGAAGAAAATAAGGTTTAAGTCGCCAACCATTTACCCTGGTTTTATGAAGTTTTCCATCAGCCTCCATAAGCTGGTAGCTTCCATTGGAATACTTTTTCCTGACGATGAAAGGACCTTCCCATCGGAGTAGGAGTTTCTTATCCTTGCGCGTGTCGAAGCGATTGTCGTAGCGGAGCACCAACATTCCTTTCTTCAATTCTTTTTTCCGGAGATGCTCGTTCAAGCTAAGCCGTCTATGCTCTGCTTGTGCTGCATAATAATTTATTGCTTCTTCTCTGTCCAGCTGCAGTCTTTCCAAGTTGATGATGTGATCTCTCAAATGCATGTTGGGCTGTTGAAGCTGGCTTGCCATTACTCTGAGACTTTGTAGTTGCACTTCAATGGGCAAGATTGCTTCCTTACCAAATACTAGATGATACGGTGTGAATCCCAAGGATGTACGAAATGAAGTTCTGTAGGCCATAAAGCTGGTAGTAGATACTTATCCCAGTCTCCAGGATGATTGTTTACCTGCTTGGTAATAATTTTAGAAACCATTCCATTTACCTTTTCAACTAGGCCATTACATTGAGGGTAATATGGTGAAGAGTGCCTCCTTGTAATGCCCAGTTTCTACATTAATTCTCCTACCAAGTCTGCTCTGAAACCTGGCCCTCTATCAGAGATGATCTCTAAAGGTGTGCCAAACCTACAGCATATGTGCTCGTAGATAAATTTAGCTACCTCTACCGCTGTGATTCTAGTGGTGGCTGTAGCCTCTGCCATCTAGTCATGTAGTCGACCCCCATGATAATGTAGAATTTTCCTGAGTTGGCCCTAGGTAATGGCCCAATGGCATCGATACCCCATTTTTCAAATGGGCCATATGAGAGAATAGGTGTCTTGTGTTC
Source organism: Adiantum capillus-veneris (assembly GCF_014529385.1). Classification (NCBI taxonomy): domain Eukaryota; kingdom Viridiplantae; phylum Streptophyta; class Polypodiopsida; order Polypodiales; family Pteridaceae; genus Adiantum; species Adiantum capillus-veneris. Next base: position 3,070,643 of record NW_028221436.1, read on the forward strand.
AGGCATAAGTGACCTAGTGCCGGCCTTTTGACACAACTTACATATTTTGCACCAGTGGTGTACATCACGGTTGAGGCTAGGCCATATGAAGCCTGCCTGCAAGATTTTCCTACTTGTTATGTCTAGGGCAAAGTGACCACCACAAACCCCGTCGTGACAGCTAGCAATTACTCCCGTGATTCCTGAGAGAGAGGGACCTTCCTGAGTATTTGGTCCTTACCCTTACATACAAATCGTCATTGATGAGTCGATACCTTGTGGCCTTCCACGTCAGCCATTGCTTCTGTCCCTTTGTTAAATCTGATGGGCATCCCCTGTTTCCAAAAAATGCATGATGTCAGGCAAGGCCATCACTTCCTTGAAATAGAGAGCTTTAGTTTTATTGCTCCAACCACCACAATCCTGAAGTCTTTCCACTTGCTAGGCATCTGCTTCTTCAATTTGGACCCTTGGGATATGGTGTATTTGAACTTCTTCAAACTTACCCAACAAGGTTTTTACACCACTTAGTGAGTCCTTAAACTAGGATTCATGCATGTCCATGCTCCATTTACATTGCTTACCAGAAGTAGAGCATCCCCAAATACAATAAGGCGTTGTACACCTGCGAACGCACCATTGTT
>NW_028221436.1:3071465-3089463 GCF_014529385.1 Adiantum capillus-veneris
TGGATACTCCCATTGTAAATATTCAATTCCATTTGTAAATTAATACTAACTCTACTAACACTAACCCACTATGAAAAGTCCTATCACCTCCATTTCTCTCCTCTCTCTTTCCCCACCAACTTCTTGATAATTCCAAGCAAAAGAAATTAGATAAATTGCTGAAAATCTAACCCAACCATGGTTAGAGGAGTAACCCTAGCCTTCAAAATTGCTATAAAAGGAGGGTGTAGCTAGCATAAAAGGGGGAGCCATAAGCAAGAGCATTATGCTATAGCTTGAGAAGCCAAGCTCAACCTCTCTAGAAGGAGCTCTTGAGTGGAAGCTCATTGTCTTATGCATGTGCATGTGCATGTGTTGTAATAGGGGATTAGCAAGGGAACTCTATGCCATTGTAAGAGAGAGAGTGATCATTCAATTGAGAGTAGGAAATCTATCATTTCTCCTACTAGTGTAAGCCCAACATTTGTTGAATCAAGGAGGGTGGATTTGGACTAAGCTTGGATACTTTGTCTCCCTTCCAACGTGAAGTAATGGACAACAATGATGCGTAAGTGTCTTGGTGTTTTTTTTTGTTAAGTTCTTGATAGCTTGTCTCTGGTGTTGTCATCAATCTAGCCATAAATCCCACATATTGTAAGAGGGCGACAGGGTGGAGAGGACTCCCCTGGCCTTAAGACAGTGATTGGGGTGGCTTTTCTTGTGATGTGTTGTGGTGAAATTTACGCAAGCTATGTCGAACAAGTACTAATCTCACTTTGATTTGTCATGACAGATTTGTAAGAAGGTATTAATGCAACAAGCACCCCCTCCCCCTTTCTCTCTCTTTCTTAAATATATAGTTGTGTTTGCTTGATCATCGCCGATACGTTTCAAAGCAGCCCGAGCACTATCTCTCTCTCTCTCTCTCGTGTTTTAGTGTGTGAGAGTATTCCATTGGTGTTAGGGTTAGTGTAAATTCCTTGCTTGTTTGTGGGTTGCTCTAACGATTCTCCTCTTTTGCGTCCTAGTTTGCTCTTAAACTAGGTGGTGCCCCTTGTGTAGTTGGGATTTGGTGGTGGGTGGGTTTGTTGTTTTGGTTTGTGTTGTGTTGTGCCCCAGCCCCATTGAGCAGCACGGGAGCCTTGAAGGGTGTCTAGAGGCCACTCTTCTTGTTGCCCGCCCGGACCGCCTCACTGGTTCTAGGCATTGTATAGACCTTGGGTATGAGATATAAGGTGATTTGGATCAAGAAATGTGGTTTATAACCCAAAATTTGTCTTTCAAAGACTTCTTTGCATTTTCTGACAATTTTCCAAGTAATGGGTGCTCATTTTGGCTCATACTTGATTTTTGGCATGTAATAGGTGTGTACACATCATAGGTGAGGTGAGGTGACAATTTCCAAGTAAAAGTGATGCAAAAGTAAATAATTGCGACTATTTACAACAGTGACAATTTCTTTACAAAACTCACAAATTTTGACCTAGACATATTCCATACACCTAATATAAGTCCTAAATTGAGTTTGGTCAAGTTTTGTCATGCCGGCATCACTTTGTGCTTTGTCCACTCTGAAATCACCGTTTTTTTGTGACTACATTGCCTATTGGGTTGGTCGGTCAACTTTGAGACTTTGGACTTATCCGCAACATAGTCGCGAAGCAACCCATCCAATTCTGGCTCATTTGGAGTCAGTTTGACCCCGTATGTCGAATTTGACGCTTTGTAACCTTTGAGCCATTTTCTACTTTTTGAGGGATTTGCTCGATGGATTTCACCAAACCAATCATATACATTGTATATGGACCTCATAAGCAAGCCATCTGTGGAGTCAGGTCGGAATTTTGGCATTTGCCAAAAACCTAGCTTTTCTATTGGGGACCCCCTTCACGCCTGCCGAATGGTCAACTGATGATATAGAAAGGTTCTATTATGTTAGGGTATGCTATGGTTCAAATCCCATCTGGTTTGGTCGAGCTGGCAGGCCGCTATGGTTAGTTGTTTGGTCGTAGGGCTCTGTGCACTACTCGGTTTCTAGGGTTTTTTCTAGGGCTTTAGAATAGCTCCTAATCGTCCAAAATGGACCATTGATGAGTAAAGAACTTACCCCTCATGTCTCATGTGAGACGACGCTGAAAATGGTCAATTGTGGGCTCCAGAAAAGTCGCGCAAAAGAGGCCGAAATCTCTCTCTGCAAAGGCTACAAGTGGAAATGAGGTGGTTTTAGCCTACCTTGGATATCTATACCCGGAATTCCCGAACCAAATTTCACTAGATTCCCCCATTAGTCCTACTAAGCTGTGAAATCTATGTTAGACTCAAAAATTTCCCTGATCGGATTCTTGTAGCTCATTTTGCAAGAATTTTGCAAAAGTAGGCTTGGCCGCCTAATTTAGGCTTCCCGCTTCCATCTCCTGATTTCATTGAAAATTTTTATGATTGTCTGCCTTGTCTTTCTGATCACCATATGAGCTTCCCTGCTATTTATTATTAATTTTTTACCTATTTATTTGAGAAAATCAAAGAAAATAGCAAAATGCTCGAAAAAGTAAAGTGAAAATCCAGTAATTAAGAGAATCCATCGAAAGACACAGATTTATTATTTTTTGTTGGATTTTTCTATTTTCAAGCTTCCTTAGCAATAAAAATGATGAAAAATATCAAAAAGGACTATTTTTTATGATTTTTTGATAGTATATACACTATTTACACTGATAGGTGCGTAGGTGCAGCAGCAGGTGCAGGTGCAAGGGGGATGGGTGTAGGAGAGGAGCTTAGATTAGGAGAGAGTTTTCAATTTTAGGGAGAATTTTTTAAAAGTTTGGAGGGAGTCAAAAAATGTTGAATTTTGAGTAATTTAACTTAAAAAACTTTTTTTTATTATGTGTATATGTTGGGGGTACTTTTTAGGGGGGAATAGAGGTTTTTTTGAAAGTTTTTGAAAAAAGTCATTTTTTTGACCTCTTTGACCCACGGATTTGCTTATGTGGCATGGGAGAGTTAAGAGGCCACTTACAAGTTGGCCAAAAAGGTAGAGAGAGAAGACCCGCTTGGTAAAAGCTATGAGAAGAAAGTCCACATCTGCTCCAAGTACATGCCAACTAGAGTAACCAAGAAACTTAAATGCGTAGAGTATGGACTTTCATCATCTTCCATGGCTGCAAAAACTAACCTGACAACATATATACAATACATTAATTCACTTAACCACAAATAAACATCTCAATCAACACGAATAAACCACGAGTCACTAGGAGTTCATTTTTGGACATTGATTAAATCCATAAAATAAAAGTAGACATTACAAGAGAGTTCTTAAAAGAAATCACTAGTCAATCTCTCATATTATACGAGAGCTAATGCACCACAGACATCTATCTCTATGTGAAGTTTTGCATCTTCATCTTCCAACTCCATGTCTCCATCCATCTAAGTATCTGATAGCTCATCTTCAAGTGCAGGCATCGGCTCGAGAATAGTACCGACTTCAAGCTCAGATTCATCATCTCAATCATCAGCAATATGTTCATGGAGGTCAGGTGTTTCTTTGTTCTCTACTTTTCAAATGGTTTACCCCCCCTTCCCTACTTTTTAAATGGTTACCCCCCCCCCCCCCTTCCCCCTACCTTTTTAGGGGTCAAAGGTGGAGGAGACCCTACCAAAATAGCCCCATTCAAAGCCTTTGTCCCCCTTAATCTTGGCAGGCTTCCTTTAAATTAGGGATTCTTACAAGGCCCATGGAGAGTCTATTTTTTTCCTAATGTTTATGTTTTTATCTTCCCAACAATAGACTCCGATCCTAGGATTATCCGTACTAAGCCGTTTCAAAGGCTTCAGGTCCACTTGATCGTATCCCTCAAATTCTAAAGTTGGTGGTCCTTCTTTTGCTGACATATCTGGGATTATGGTGTTTACTTATAAACCCCATTTGTCTATCATGTCAGGGTTTTTGACTTGTAAATACTGAGTTTCGTTTTGTCCATGTACATTTTTCCTTGTTTGTTTGCCCAAATCTCTTCTTTAAACTCAATACCATGGTCATCAATGCGAATAGCATACTCCTCGTTAGGGTCCAAGTAAACCTGGGCTCCATGATGGTTAGTCTTGTAAAAAGATAGTATATGCTTATAGTGCACTATGGTTCCTGTTTCGAGTGAGTCAAGTAAGAAGACATTTCGGATGTTGAATCTGAGAAAGTGTCTGAAACTTCTTCAAGAATTGTGTGCAAGGAATCTCCTTGATTCACGCTTTCCTCAGTGGATACTCTACTGGAGTTTCTCCAAGTATGTCCTAATTTCCTGGTACATGACACGATCTAAGGTTCATATAGACTTATGAAGCCCTGGATAGAGTATTGACCTTTGGATACACTTGTCGTCAATTTCCACTTGATTCGATTGCGACTTTTTATCAAGCCACTGATTCCTTGTCTGCAACCTGATTCCTGTAAAAATTTGATTAAGTTAGCTATTCTTCTATAAGGACAGTAGAGTTTTTCTACTCTCGTGATCGGTCTCTATGTATCACTTCAATCGAGCTATGGGATTCAAAATTTGACTTTCAGATACGACTTTAGTAGAAATTAAAAGGTTTGATTTACAACCTAGAAACTGAGTGTATCTGTACTAATTTTGATCCGATTGAACCCAAAATTTCCCTGTGGCTTTATATTATGTTGGTCTAACACTGCATAAGCTCAAAAGTCAAAATTAATATCTCTGGATAGTAGAGGTAAATAATCGTGAATATTTACTTTTGTTAGGTTTTTGCACTTTCCTGATTGGTTTGGCATGTATACAAATTGTTAAAGTCCTTGAACTTCAACAATTTTGGACAAAATCTGATCAAGTTTATGAACTGTTTTGCATCCGCAGACTCCAATTTTGAGAATCTAGCTTAAGTCTCAATTTCACCAAAATGGATTTGTGAGGTTTACTTGATGTGATTGACCTTGTGGTATACTCAAATTTGCAAAATCATCAAGTTTTGAAGCAGATGTAAATAATCACGATTATTTACTCCAGCTATATTTTTGTAACTTTTTGCCCCAACTTTGACATAGATCTGTCAAGCGGCATTTAGAGTTGTTTTGAATGAAACTCGATAAGCCCATAGAGCAGCATGGAGATTCATTTCCCAGTCTGTCCTTCCTGAACTAACCACTTTAGTCAGCACATAGCTAATAATTTTATTCGTATGCTCAGCTTGTCCATTTACTTGTGGGTGATAGGGAGCTGCTTTGTTATGGATGACCATAAACTCATTAAGCAAATACTCTATTACCTCATTGAGGAAATGAGTTCCCCGATCACTAAAAATCTCTATCGGAAGTCCATATCTCATGAATACATACTCATATAAGAATGTAGCAGTGGTTCTGGCATCATTCTTTTGAGTTGCTTTAGCCTCGCCCCACGTGGTCAAATAGTCCGTAGCGACAATGATATATTGAACTTGGGTTCTATAAGCAGGTGGCTATATTGGTCCAACAAAATCTATACCCCACTTTGCAAAAGCTCTAGCCCCCATCATTGGTCTTAAGGGCATACTATCTACTTGTGTTGACATTTTTGCTCATTGACAAGCATCACATCTTCCAACATATTCTTTGGCGTCTTTGAACATATTCTTTTCCGACCATCTAGGTGGCACGACAATGGAGAACAAATAGGCATCTGATAAATCATCGTCTACCCCTTTAGGTGATTCCCCTGAAAAAATCCTTAACAAATGATCTACTCGTTGATGTGTAGTACCCTTTTTAAAACCATAGTGAAATCAAATTCAAGAATAATGATGAACCATCTCACTATTCTCCATGTGCTGCATGGCTTGTTGACCAAATACAACAAAGCTTGGTGGTCCACAAAAAACACAAACTTGTTGGCTAATAGGTAATGTCTATACTTTTTAATGGCATAGATCATTCCTAATACTTCTCTTTCCGTGGTGGTGTAATTATTTTTTGCCATGTTCAATTGTCAGCTAGCATAAGAAATAGGAAAGTCAAATTTCTCGTCTCCTGGTTGAGCTAGTATACAATCCATAGCAAAATTTGAAGCATCTACATGTACGTGGAATACCTTATCCCAATCTGGTGCTTTCAATATTGGAGTTGAGGTGAGATATTTCTTAAGCTTCATGAAGGTTTCTTCACATGCCTTGGTCCATTCAAAGTGCGTAATCAAGCTATACATGGGTTTTGCAATTATAGCGTACATGTAGATGAACCGTCGGTAACATCCACAATGTCCCAGGAAGGCTTCTACCCCCTTGACTATTGTTGGTCTAGGCAAATCAGCAATGACATGAACGTTCTCAATATCAGTAGCTATGCCTTTTTTAGACACTATATGTCCAAGAATTTTTCCTTGCCTTCCCATGAATGTGCACTTTTCAGGATTTAAGTAAATCCTATAAAGTCTACATTTTTTGAATACCTTTTTGAGGTGTTTGAAATGATCAGCTCGGATTGATGAATGTACGCATAGCTCATCCATATATACTTCTAAGAATTTCCTAAGATATTCTTTGAAAGCATGGCTTATCAACCTTTGAAACGTGGTTGGAGCATTAGTTAACCCAAACGGCATAACCCAATAGGCAAATATACCCCATTCTATTGCAAAAGCACTTTTATGCTGATCTTTTGGGTCAACCAAAAGTTGATTGTATCCCAAAAAGCCATCTAAGAAGCTGTAAGCTCCTTTTCTTGCAACTCGTTCTAAAACATGCTCATTTATCGGAAGAGGAAAGTTGTCTCCAATGATAGCTGCATTCACCTTTTTGAGATTAACACACACTCGTAATTTCCCATTCTTCTTGGGTACTACCACAATTGGAGACACCCAATATGTGTGTTCAATTTCGTAAATGAATTCAGATTCCTTTAGTTTTTCAATCTCTTCTTTTATCTTCCTGGCAAATGTTTCGTTATACGTGTATGGTCTTTGTCTACTTGGTTTTACATCATCTCTCATGGGTATGGTATGTTGACAGATTTCTGGATCACACCCTTGAGATCCTTGTAAGACCAAGCAAACATATCTTGGTATTCCTTTAACAAGCTCAGAAAAATCTTTTCTTCTTTTTCTGTTAGGTCATTCGCAATGTAAGCAGGTTTAGGCTCTTCTCCTGGTTCAGCCAAGTCTACCCTTTTAGCGTTTTCAGGCCCTTCGTAAGATTCACCGTTTTTTTGTAGTTCCCTAACAGGTTGTTCAATTATGATTTTCCGATCTTGGAGGGTATACTTTTTGTAATCGGATGGAACATGCATTACATCCTTACCATCTCCTTCCGTGGTTTCCATTTCAGTTGTGTATATCTCCTTTAAAGATTCTTTCAACTCGTTCTGTGATTTTTCTTGAGTATCCTTCCTTGTTTTTCTCGATGTTTGAGACATTTTTGAGTTTTTTGTTAGAAGGATATCTGCCAGTTATTTTGTCCTTGATACAATCATTAACATCTATCTGCATCAAGAACTGTGTTTTACTGGAGACTGATGGCATAGGTCGTGTTTTCACAATTCCGGTGTCTCTCTTTTGCCTATACCACTTTTGTCTTCTTGATTTCTGGTTTGGAAAGTCAAAAAACTTTTCCTCCCTTCCCTTTAAGTGTAACTTAGCTCTTGTAAGCTCTTTTTCTGACCCCGAATCTTTTGAGGTTGCTGAGTGCTCATCTAATTCATTAGTTGCGTCGTAACAGAGGTCTGAAAAGACTTGTTGAGCTTTTATTACGTCCTTGGGTTCCTCATCTTTGTTTTCAATGTTAAGGATTAAAATCAATTGGATGGAAATTATGTCGTAGCCATCCTCATTGCAAAATTGAGTAGGCATAGAGGTATTCACACATACATCCATTGTTGCTAAAATTTGAGTCCACTCAAATGGCTCAAATAAATGCTCTGGACAGGGTTTAGGTATGTAGGCTTCGTCAATGCAGTCCCTTACTAGGATACATTCTTTTCGTCTTAAGCTTCCGTTTTTTGAAGCTCCGCACATCCAAATAGGAGTGTCTTTGTTTAACCAGGATAGGAGTTTAGTTTCAGCCAAAGAGACTGAATCAAACTCTTAGATGGGTGTTTTCAAGACATCTCTATAAGTGTGATCTTTTAAATTGACTCTCGTTATAGATCCCACTTGCTTCAAGCACAGATTATTGTTTCCCCAATCTTGGATAAGCTGTACCTGTCGCATGAAAGGTCTTCCCAATATGATTTCATAGTCGAGTTTTTCCCAAAGTCTACTATGGCAAATGTGTGTTGATATTCAATTCCACATGAATTGACTATAAAGTTTTCAAGGAGCCCTAATGGTCTCTCAATGTCTCCGTCAGCCAACTGCAATTTCATTCGAGTTTGTCTAATGGCTGGCTATCCCCAAGATTCCCATCCTGCTTTAGTGGCTATGTCTATGCCAGCTCCACTATCCAGTATCGCCATGGTTTCAATGTCATTATATTTCATTGGGAGGATGGTGTTTCCTTCTTCCCCTTCATAATATTCTCCGACTCTGTTCATGGGAATTGATCAAATCTCTTTGTTTTCCATTTCATTTTTCAATTTTTCCAAATTCATCGAGATTAATCCCGTTATCCCCACCTTCTCTAGGGTTTTCTGTAAATCATTCCACAAGTATGGATGTTGTGTCATAATAATAAATATCTAATTCTCCTAAATGATTTTCTCATGTTAAACTGATCATTTAATATAGAGAAGTGCCAAGGGAGAAAAAGCTAAAATATTGGTTAAGCTAGCAGACCGGCCACAGTAGGGATCCAAAGGAGGGGGGCCATCTGTAAAAGAGACATGTGCAACAATGGGCTTAAAATACCCTAAGGTTCAGCCCATAATTAAAACTTCCAAAATGCTAAGGTTCCAAAATTCAAAGGTTGTGTCCAAAGGTCAACCATGGGGGAATTGGATGCTTTGTCTGTGTCCCAAAAGTCTTTGGCAATCCCTACATAGGAGGGGACGAGTCTTGCAAGTAGGGTATGAGAGAGAAACTCACACACACACACACACACACACACACAAGCTCCCTTTACACAAAGGGAATGAGGGACACATGTCAACTCCCTAGCCCAGATGACCACAAGGTGTACCCAATTCCTATTGGATGGCCTTGGAGGTGGACCAATGAGAATTAGGCTAGAGTAAATCTAGTTTAATTAATTCAAAAATTCTTAATAGAAGAACCAATAAGAATTAAGCTCTCTAGAAGACTATTGGACAGTCTCCTAAGGGGACCAATGAGCATTCAATATCTCAATGGCTTGCCTGATTCCTATTGGCTAGGAGGCAAAGGGGTCCAATGAGAGTCTAGTTGAATTAAATAATTACATAAATCTCTCACAAAAGGGGAAAGGGGGACACATGTCAGAAGGCTATCACTTATGCTGCTTAATTACCATTGGCTAACCCTGGGAGGTCCAATAGGATGCTAGCAAGAGAGGTCGACCAAGAGAGAGAGGGGGCTGATTTTTCAAATGCATTATTACCTACACACTCACACTAGCTCATGTGTGAAGTAAACAAGACTCTCTCTCCTTATCAAGCTTTAATGGAAAGCTTATCACCTACTGCAAACTTGTGAGAAGGGAGCCTATACCAACAACTCTTGGCTTTGTGATGCAAATCCAACCAAGAGCCAAGCTTCAATGCATGCTCATCTCCTCTACCATTCTAATTACTAAGCTAAGCTATGCTAATATGAGTGATTATGTGAGGACATGTACATCTTTCTCGTAGGAATACTCCTTCTTCCTCTCAATCTACCTCATACCCTCTAGCTCTCACTATCTTTGAAGGTGTGTGAGGTCTTGGGTCTGAGACTGTGAGGGAACTGATGTTGTGTTTGATAAGTGTTCTACGTAGTGCATGAAGCTTCCATCTTCATTGCACTAGCTAGTATTGAAGGAACATACAAATTTGTATTGTAAAATGTCTCTCTTGATGGGAGAAACCATAATACAAAGACTTTTGGAGGGGGGACCGGCTCCATGCAAATCCGGTCTGCAACTTTTGTCAATATTTGCTTAATTTCTCTCTCTTTAAAGAATTTTTCATGCTATCTAACTAGGTGTTATGCTTTTTGTTGCTTTCTCCACCCAAGCACTCTTGTTAATCTCATTAGGAATCTATTCTAATGAACTGCTCATTATGTTCATGCTATTTTTTTCTACACACAAGTTACTAGGCCATTAAATGTTACATTGGTATCAGAGCACAGGGTTTGTCTTTTCTTGCTCAAGAAGGGAGGTCCGCAAGCTAGCTATAAATGGTTGGTACTATTAACTGCATGTGAGTAAGTAGAATAGGGATTTTTTAGCCTTGTAGTGCGCCTGCCTTTGTGCAGTTAACGGGGCATCACCGTTGAGAGCTATGGTCTTAATAGTGCAGTCCTACGGGGCTTGCCTACGGCTTAACTTATTGAGCTATTATAGCTATTAGAGCTTGACAGGAGCTGGTGTTGTTTTGGTGTTGAACGACCCTCTCTTCTATTCCTTGCAATTTATGGTATTCGAGCCACAAGTACAGTAGCTTGAGTGATTTTTCTAAAGGGGTAAAGAGGAGTATCAACTAGGGCTTGAAGTGCCAAAGTACACCTAAAAAGTTTACACCTAAAAGTTGTTAGAATGGCTGACAATAGTAAAGAGAGTGAAATTAATGTTGATAACTTTGATTTTGCTAATGAGCAAGCTACTAATGATGCACCGATGCTTGTTAACTATCTTGTTTCTAGGCTTCAACAAGCATGGGCAATCCATCCCTCCAAAGTGAAGTGCAACGGCAGCTTTGTGCTCAGGGTAGTCTCCAAGCTCCCCACCATGACGAGAGAACACCTAGGAAGCCTCCTTGCGAGACTTCCAAAAGAGGTCTCTCTCCGATTCGCTAAAGAAGAGGATCCCTATGAAGGGCTCATAAATTTTTCCTTAATGACGCATCTCCTTCTCAAAGGAGAATTCAAGAGCCTCCACCGAAGAAACGAGAAAGAAGGGAGTCTCCCACCATCTTGACGAAGATGGCTCCACGAAGACGGCGGGCTAAGCGCTCTCCATCACCTCCAAAACGGACAAGACCATCGCATACTTCTCCACACCATACTTCAAAGAGGGATGACAAAAAGCAAGAGAACAAAAAGGCAAGAAAGAGGACACCCTCTTCTCCATCTTCTTCATCCTCTTCCTCCTATGAAAGTGATGGTCAAGACAATGAAGATCAAGGGAAGAAAAAGGCGATAAAGAGGTCACCCTCTTCTCCATCTTCCTCAAATTCTTCATCTTTTGAAGAAAGTGATGGTGCAACCTTTGAACCATCAAAAAGAAGAGGCCATAGGAAATCCTATGCCGCGTGGAAGAGGTCATCCAAGCTCAAGAAGTTCAATGAGGGAGGGAAGAGCATCTCTTTCCTTACCTATGATGGCACTTTTGGTGCTACGGACAAAGTCTTGGCCTTTATCCAACAATTTGATGCGGCGTTCGGAGATGAGGGTTTCACGGAGTCCTCTAAGCTACACCATGTAGTTATGCGCTTTTGGTGGCACTTTTGGTGCTACGGACAAAGTCTTGTCCTTTATCCAACAATTTGATGCGGCATTCGGAGATGAGGGTTTCACGGAGTCCTCTAAGCTACACCATGTAGTTATGATCTTTCAAAAGTCCGCCAGACAATGGTGTTCTAGCCTACGGGCCAACAGTGAAGCTCCACGAACATGGAAAGCTTTAAGAGCTTCCATTATGAAGCAGTTTTTGGCCACCAATCCAAAGACAAAGTACTCACCGAATGGCGAAGCTTAAAGCTCTCTCCCTATGAATCTATCCACAAATATGTAGACAAGTTTTGGGACCTACAACTCAAAGCCACTATCTTCAAAAAGTTGGATTTTGGAGAGCAAAAGTAAAATTTTGTGCGGGCGTAACCGAAGAAATGGTGGAGTATGTCAACTCCCAAAGGCCACGCACCATATCGGCGGTAATACATCATACGAAGGTGGCCTCTCGAATCAATTTCCAAACAGGGCTAAGAGGAATTCTAAGCCGCCTGAAAACAAGGGTTCCAATGAGCCTAAGGGGAAGGACAATGTCCAAAAGTCTCCTAATGGCAATTCCAACAAAGCTAAAGAGAAGGGAGTTTCTAAAGGCAAAATAAACTCTCTCCTGAACAGCTTGAGTGTTATCGCAAGGATAACCGGTGTTTCAAGTGCGGTGAACAAGGGCATGCATACCGCGCTTGTCCCAAAAGAACAACCGCCATGATCCTCCTAGAGCTACCTTGGTCGAAATCCAAGAGGAGGAAACTCACCACAAAGGATCTCCTCTATGCCATGCTTGGGGAAAGGTAAGAAACATGATGCTTTTATTCTCTTTGACCCGGTTCTACTCATAATTTTATATCTATAGAGTTAGCCCCACAAGCTAGGCATACAAACCTACGAGATGGGAGATGTCCTACCTGCAGACGGTGCTTTCAAGGGGCAAGAAGCTTCAATCACTCCCTTAATTGGTAAATTGAGGCTCCATGTCCAAAGCTATGTGGACAAAGAGGAATTCTTTATCTCTCCTCTCAAGCATGAGGATGTAATCCTAGGGGCACCATGGTTTGATCGCATGGCTGCCAATGTTAAATTCCCTGAAAGGAGAATCTCCTTTAAGTTAAGGAAAAAAGATATGTATGTAGATGCTAAGGAAATGGGTAACACTATACCCATTGTACATAATCAAGCTTTCAACAAGTCAATAAAGAGCTCTATTTCCGTGTACATGATTTTTGTTAAAGATTCTCAAAATGAACCTAACATTTTAGCAAAAAAAAATATACACAATCAAAAGGAATTAGAGTTATCCAATTTTCTCAAGGGGTTTCAAGATGTCTTTATTGATGACATCCCTTGTGAGCTACCTCCTAAACAAGGTAATGATGACCATGCAATTGAACTTCTTCCAAGAAGTTCACCGCCTAACAAACCTCCTTCTAGAGTTTCTCAAGCTCAACAAGAGGAGATTATGCGGCAAGTGCATGAGTTAGTTGAGAAGGGCATGGTTAGGCCTAGCTCATCTCCATTTTGTTCTCCTGTGCTACTAGTGCAAAAGAAAGATGGCACATATTGTATGTGTGTCAACTATAGAGCACTAAATAGGATCACTATCAAAAATAGGTTTCCCGTTCCATGGGTAGAAGACCTATTTGATAAGCTATAAGGCTCCACCTACTTCAGTAGGATTGACCTAAAAAGTGGCTATCATCAAATAAGGATAGTTGATCAAGACATTGTAAAGACCGCATTTTGCACTATGTTTGCTCTTTAGGAATACATTGTCATGCCTTTTGGCTTGACCAATGCACCAGCCACATTTAACGCTTGTTGATGGAGAAGCTATTCAGGCCTCACTAAACCTTTACTAGAGTGTTCTTTGATGATATCATCATCTACTCTAATTCATTAGATAAACACAAGAGACACCTCCAGGTAATATTTCAAGTTCTAAGAGAGAATAAACTTTATGTTAATCGAAAGAAAAGTGAATTTTTCTTACAAGAGATTCAGTATTTAGGTCACATTATCTCTCAAGATGGCATCCAAATGGATCCATCAAAGTTAGATGTAATAAAAGGATGGCCTAAACCAAGGAATCTTCATGAGTTAAGAAGCTTTATAGGTATGTGCGCATACTATAGACGCTTCATAGAAAAGTTCTCACTAATAGCAAGACCATTACATGACCTAACAAAGAAAAACGTTAGGTACACATGGTCTGCAAGGAGAACAATGCTTTCAAAAATCTTAAAGAAAAGCTTATCTCTCAACCTGTGCTTACACTACCGGATCTCTCAAAGTCATTTGAGGTCCAATGTGATGCTTGTGGTGATTGCCTTGGAGCTGTTTTGCTTCAAGAAGGGCATGCCATAGGCTATGAAAGTCGAAGGCTCGACCCTGTTGAGCAAGCTCTAGGCATATATGAAAGAGAACTCCTTGCAGTTCTACATGCCTTAGACTCATGGAAGCACTATTTATTGGTGACTCCTTTCATTCTGCGAACGGATCACCAAAGTCTTAAGTACTTCATGACGCAGACCAAGCTCTCCGAAAAACAAATGAGGTGGGAAAATTTTCTTTTGCAATTTCATTTTCATATTGCTCACATTGCTGGCAAGCATAATCAAGTAGCCGATGCACTCTCAAGACAACCGAGAGTGTGAATGTGGTTTCCATAGCAACTCACAATGATCTATCTTCTATGATAGATGAGTATGCTATTGATCCCGATTTTAGAGATGTGATTTCAGGCCTTGCACTAGGGAAGAAAGAGGAACCATTTACTTTACAAGATGGTTATCTTCCTATGGCAATAGACTATGTATTACTAACTCACTACGTGAGAAAGTAATGTATGAATCTCATGCTCCTCCTTATGCGAGGCATAGAGGGATTCAGTCTACCCTAAAGGGAATTGAAACATATTTCTATTGGCCTACCATGAAAGCGAACATACAAGAGTATGTTTCTAAATGTGTGGTATGCCAAAAGACAAAATTTGATAGAGGGAAGCAACCTGGATTGCTTCAACCCTTGCCAATCCCTAATTCACCATGGGATAGCATATCCATGGATGTTATCTTGGGACTACGGGAATATGGACGATAGTAGACAGGTTCAGTAAACAAGCTCATTTTATACCTGTCAAAAAGACTATCAAAGCCCATCAAATGGCAACCCTCTTCATTTCACAAATTTTCAAGTACCATGGCTTGCCAATGTCCATAGTGTCGGATAGAGATCCTAGAATGACCAGTAATTTCTGGAAGGGTCTCTTTGAGAATTTAGGAACAAGGCTAAACTTCTCTTCGGCCTATCACCACAAACAGATGGCCAAAGTGAAATAGCTAACCTAACAATTCTCTTGATCTACTAAAAGCCTATGTAACGGAAGTAGATCAAAGATCCCAATGGGAGAAGTACTTACCCTTAGTGGAGTATGCCTACAATAACACTGTACATACTTCCACGGGAAAAGCACCTTTGAGGTAATTGAGGGAAGATAAAAAGTTCCTTGCTACTTAAGGTACACGGGAAGATCTTTCCTGCAGATGAGTATAGCCGAGACCTACAAGAATCTTTCCAAAAGATTAAGGATGCTATCTCTATCTCACAGCAAAGGCAAAAGGCTGTTGCTGACAAGCACAGAAGAGCCCAAGCCTTTAAAGAAAATGATTGGGTCTTACTCAAATTTCCCAAGGCTCGATTAAGGCACACGATGGGCAAGAATCCTACGGGACACCAAAAGTACTATGCTAAGTTAGCAAAAAGGTACTATGGTCCCTTCCAGATTCTTAGGCCAATCAATGAGATGGCCTATCAACTCAAGTTGCCCAATCATTGGCTCATACACAATGCTTTCCATGTGAGCCTATTAAAGCCTTACAAAGGAGAGCCACCTCAAGAACCAACTATTGAAGACCCACCGGAGTCGAGGACCAAGAAGAGGTGTTGCAACCGAGTCCATTCTCCGACATGAAGACAAGGTACTAAGAGGTGGTAAGACTATCCGATGATATCTTATTAAGTTTAAGAATTATCCTTTTGAAGATGCTAGATGGATGCAAGGCATACAATTAAAGGATAACCTAAACCTTGTCAATGCTTACCATGCTTCCCTAGAGTAAGCAAATGTAAAAATGTTAAAAATGAACAAAGTTTTTGTCTTATAAGACTCTCTTTTTCTTTATTGTGCACAAAAATGAAGTAGTATGCATGCTTAGATCAAGTTTGTGGAGACGACGTCTCTCAAACACCAAGTAGAGCTTGTCACTCTACTATGGAAGATGATAGGACTAATGTGCAGACATGCTTGCGGCAGCCTCAGGCTCTCAAGCGCCAAATGGACTAGTCATCCATTGTGGAATGATGTCGTAGGGTAACATAGGGATCCTCTACCTGCTAAGAAAAGGACTAATGAATATGCTTTATCTTCTCTACCCCATAGTCGAGGACGACTATGATTTCAAGAGAGAGGTAATGTCATAATAATCAATATCTAATTCTCCTAAATGATTTTCTCATGTTAAATTGATCATTTATATGGGGAAGTGCCAGGAGAGAAAAAGCTAGAATATTGGTTAAGCTAGCAGACCGGCACAGTAGGGATCCAAAGGGGCCATCTATAAAAGATCCATGGATGGGAAAATAGGGATCCAAAGGGGGGACATCTATAAAAGATCCATGTGCAACAATGGGCTTAAAAAGACCCTAAGGTTCAACCCATTAAGACTTCCAAAATGCTAAGGTTCCAAAAATCAAAGGTTGTGTCCAAAGGTCAACATTGGGGGAATTGGATGCTTTGTGTGTGTCCCAACAATCTTTGGCAATCTCTACATAGGAGGGGGAGAGCCTTGCAAGTAGGGGATGAGAGAGAAACTTACACACACACACACACACACAAGCTCCCTTTACACAAAGGGAATGAGAGGACACATGTCAACTCCCTAGCCCAGATGCCCACAAGGTGTACCCAATTCCTATTGGATGGCCTTGGAGGTGGACCAATGAGAATTAGGCTAGAGTAAATCTAGTTTAATTAATTTAAAAACACTTAATAAAATAACCAATAAGAATTAAGCTCTCTAGAAGACTATTGGACAGTCTCCCAAGGGGACCAATGAGCATTCAACAGCCCAATGGCTTGCCTGATTCCTATTGGCCAGGAGGCAAAGGGGTCCAATGAGAGTTTAGTTGAATTAAATAATTACCTAAATCTTTCACAAAAGGGGAAAGGGGGACACATGTCAGAAATCTATCACTTATGATGCTTAATTACCATTGGCTAAGCCTCGGGAGGTCCAATAGGATGCTAGCAAGAGCAAATAGCAAGAGGGGTCGACCAAGAGAGAGAGGGGGCTGATTTTTCAAAGGCATTATCACCTACACACTCACACTAGTTCATGTGTGAAGTAAAAGAAGCTCCTTCTCAAGCTTTAATGGAAAGCTTATCACCTACTCCAAGCTTGTGAGAAGGGAGGCCTATACCAAAAACTATGGCTTTGTGATGCAAATCCAACCAAGAGCCAAGCTTCAATGCATGCTCATCTCCTCTACCATTCTAATTACTAAGCTAAGCTATGCTAATATGAGTGATTATGTGAGGAGATGTACATATTTCTCGTAAGAATACTCCTTCTTCCTCTCAATCTACCCTCATACCCCGCTAGCTCTCACTATCTTTGAAGGTGTGTGAGGTCTTGGGTCTGAGACCGTGAGGGAATTGATGTTGTGTTTGATAAGTGTTTTGCGTAGTGAGTGAAGTTTCCATCTTCATTACACTAGCTAGTATTGAAGGAACACAATAAATTGTATTGTAAAATGTCTCTCTTGATGGGAGAAACCATAATACAAAGCCTTTTGGAGGGGACCGCCCGGCTCCATGCAAATCCTGTCCTCAAATTTTGTGAATTGCTTAATTTCTCTCTCCTTTGAAGAATTTTTCATGCTATCTAACTAGGTGTTATGCTTTTTGTTGCTTTCTCCACCCAAGCACTCTTGTTAATCTCCTTAGGAATCTATTCTAATGAAATGCTCACTATGTTCATGCTATTTTCCACTACACACAAGTTACTAGGCCATTAAATGTTACATGTTGTCTACTTCTAGGGTCTGCTCAGCTCTTTTTACTTGAGTGGTCTTGCACATGATGGATTCATCTTCGTTATCTCCAAGTAAGAAGGTAATGTTTTAATGTCAATGGTTTCAACATTCTTGAAGCTTCCAATCCGCAATCCCTGTACTAGGATTGTAAATCCATGTTCATATCAGAAGGTAGGTTATCCAACCAGACTCCTCTATGGGAGTTGACTTCAGAGTTAGGCTCCCATCATTGATCTCTCTCACTTTTTCCCATAAGTGTCTTGGCCAGTCTTCCTCTACGAATTGAAATTCTGTCTAAGGCATCTTCGTTGTCAGGCACTA
The DNA here is from genome assembly GCF_014529385.1 of Adiantum capillus-veneris. NCBI lineage: Eukaryota > Viridiplantae > Streptophyta > Polypodiopsida > Polypodiales > Pteridaceae > Adiantum > Adiantum capillus-veneris. The sequence continues at coordinate 3,089,402 of NW_028221436.1, forward strand.
TAAGCTCTGGTTTGTTTGTTTCAAGGTGGGGTTCTACCACAATCAAATTTTGCTTTCTTTTT
>NW_028221436.1:3089663-3107491 GCF_014529385.1 Adiantum capillus-veneris
CTGAAAACCCATCCAGAAAGGAATAACCCGTTTCCCAGCCACCCGCTCAAGTACATGTTCTGTGATTGGCAAGGGGTAATTATCCCTTATGGTGGCTGCATTTACCTTTTTGAGGTTTACACACACTCGTAATTTTTCATTCTTTTTGGGGACTACCACAATGGGTGATACCCAATCTGTATGTTCGATTTCATAGTGAATTCAACTTCCATCAGCTTGTCAATCTCCCCTTTGATTCGTTTAACAAATGTGTCATTATATGTATAAGGACGCTGTTTGCTAGGTTTTGCATGTGATTTCAAAGGAATTGTATGTTGGCATATCGCTGGATCAACTCCTTGAGGTCTTTGTAGGACCATGCAAACACATCTTTATACTTCTTGAGAAGTTGTGTTAGCCGTTCTTCTTCTTCAGGCTCTAAATCGGTTGCTATATAGACCCGGCTGAGGCTTTTCACTTGGTTTCGCGAGGTCTATCCTTTTCCATTTTCTGGCCCATCGTAAGATTCCTTGTTAGTTCTTTCCCTGACTGGTGGTGTCATGATGATTTTTCTGTCCTGGATGGTAAATTTCCGATAGTGTGATGGTACATTCATGTTTTCCTTCTCTGACTCCCCTTTACCATCACTATCTTCTTCAGTAGTCCATATCTCACGTAAAGACCGTTTCAGTTCTTGTATTTCTGTTTACGCTTCAGTTTGGTCCACTCTTGGTCTTTGATGTTTCTTTTTTGATTTTTGAGATTTTTGTGATTTTGTTTTTCTGTTTTAGCTTTTCGTACTTGTTTTATTTCCTCTCGCGTTCTTTTCCTTCGAACTTTTGAGAATGTTCCTGATATTTGATCTTTTACACAATCCTCTGCTTTTACAAGCATCAAATAGCGAGTTTTACTTTTTATCCTGGGCATCAGGTTCTCTCTTGCTTTGTTTCCTGCTCGTTTTCTCCTATAGCGTTCTTGGCGTCTAGGGTGTGATTTGCAAAATCATAAAACTTGATATTCTCTGTTTTCCCCCCATGCTCACTTGAGTTGTCTGAACACTCATTATCTGCATCATTATTTACTTCCAGATGTTCAGAGGGAGTTATAAAACTCTTCTTGTTCTGGTGTTCTATTGTCTCATCTCCTCCTGGTATAATGCTTACCATGTAGTAGGGTAGCACATCATAGCCATCCTTATCGCAAAATTTTGTTGTTGGACTATTTGTAATGATACAGACATCCAATGTTGCTAGTATTGTGTTCCCATTCTAGAGGTTCCAAGGCATCTTCAGGAAAGGGTTCCGAATATACTCCTTGTCCTCAATCACTCTTTCTAAAACGCATTCCTCTCTTCTTAAGCTTCCACAATGTGAAGCTCCGCACATCCATAGCTCTTTTTGGTTGCTCTAACCATGCTGGGAGTTCCGATACTGCTAATGTAGTTGGATCAAATTCTTCCACTGGTGTCTGGTTCACATCCTTGTAACTATGGTCTTTCAGGCGTATTTTTAGTTGTTGTCTCGCCATGTCTGAGGTATATGTCATCGTAACCCCAATCTTGGACCATCTTCAATTGTCGCATGAACGGTCTTTCCAAGATGTTGTTCTTTTTGTCAAAATCGACTATTGCAAATATATGCACATACTCGATTCTGCACGAAGTGACAATCACTTTTTCTAAGAGTCCTAGAGGCTTCTCCATGAACCCATCTGCCAATTTCAATTTCATTTTGGTAGCTCTTAAAGATGGTTTTCCCCATTTTTTCCCAGATTTCCTTGGTGGCGATAGCAACTCCCGCTCCACTATCAAGAATAGCTTTGGAAACTACTCCTTGGAATTCTACTGGTAGCGTGGTGTTTTCCATCTTCTCCCTCGCAATACTCTCCAACCTTGTTTAATGGTACTGGCCTAGCTAAATAGTTGAGGCCTGTCCAATTCTCTGATCCCTTCTTGAAGCTTCGAGGTGGGTCTTTCACTCCAAATTTTTCTAGGCATTTACCTACTGTGGTCCACATGTTTGGTCGTAACCTTAGGAGTTTGGCTAATGTGATTGTGCATGCCACCGGGGTGGACAATAACTCAATCAATTCTTGTGAATCCATCACTTTGTTAGAAGAAAGTATTTGACATGGGATTGCCCTCACTTCAGACTTGGCTTCATACTCTCCTAGTAAGAGGGTAAAGTTTTCAGCGAGTCTGGTTGGCTGTGCCTGAACTAATTGATCCCTGGTCTCCCCCTTGTGAATGTATGTCAAAGTTCATTTGTGACCTTGCCTCAAATTCTTCAATAGGAGGTAAGATCTCATTCTTCTCTTTTCTCGTGCTATTCATGTGGTTACTCACCCTGTTAGCCTTGTTGGCCTCACGGATTGCATCCACAGATCATCTAGACCGCTACACTCCTTACCCATTTCTGTCAATGTTTTAGGCTGGAACCCGTCACTTGCCTCATCTGTTGTATTTGACACTATGATAGGCTCTCCTATGGACTCATAGGAATTTCGTGAGTCTTTCCTTCGTTTTCTACTTGTTCCTCTAAAGTTGGTTGGATAGGGGTTGGAGCTGGTACTTCATGCCAATTTGCAGGTTTTACCCAGCGGGTCTTCCATCAATGATTGAGCTGTTTCAATCATCTTTTTACACATTTTCTAACCTTTGTTTTTCTATCTCAGCGTATGGATAAGTCATCCATGCTCCTGGGTTGGTTCTTTTTGAGTCTGGCTTCATAAGCTTTTAGAAGTGCAGCCAACTGCTCATTTACCTTGTTTGCCAGTACTCATCCTCTTGATCCTGCAGTTTTGGGCTCTGCTATTTCCTTGGATGCTATGGTTACCGTGGTGTGGTGAGCTTAAGCTAGCCAGATCCTCTAACCACTCTAATCTATCCTTTGTATGTTTTAACTCCTCGGATAGAGCTGTTTGCTCTCGTTCTTTTGTGGCTTTCATATGCGCCTTTCTAGCTTTCCAAGTGCTTCTCTGATTTTTTTTCTAAACTTGGGGCATCGGTTTTTGGCTCTTCAATTATGGGTTCGTTCGTCATTCTTTGAGCTTGGGCTCGTGTCACCGCTTGAATAGGTATGATTGTTTCATTTTCTGACCCTCCACTGGAAGGTACTGTTTCTAGAATATTCAAGGTGGTTTTTGCTCCTTTGCTCAGGTTTTTAGGGCAATCGGGAATCAAATGAGTAACTCCACACTCAGTGCAATATGCGTTGACTTTAATGATTTCATAATGAGGACAGTCTCTTAGCCAATGGTCTCCACCACACTTGTAGCAGGGTCCCTTGGGTTGTTGAGGTGCTCCTTGAGCTCCTCTTTGTTGGTATGTTTGTCTCTGTCCGCCCATGCCTCTGTTGGCTATGAACAACAATGTTCGCTCATCTAAGCTATATCTTCCTTCTCTTGTTGCCTGTGCAGCTGTTGGTGGTCCTGTACTTCTTATAATGCTCCATGGTTCTGGTGTAGAGGGTTCTTTCGATGGATAATAGACAGAGTTTGCCGCCTATCCATTGGGATCTTCATAATATGCATGCATAGGCACCAAAGCCTTCTCCTCTGATTCGGTTATGGTTGGTGTGTATCTTATACCGACTGGTCGTAATCCTGGTTGGGGTGGTTGTTGCCCCAACACTGGTTGTGGTCTTTCTACACCTACAGGTCCTGGTAGGTTGCCTGCTTGATACCTAGGCATTGGTGGAACTTGAGGAGAAGCTACCTGAGCTTGGGGAGCGTAAGGTCTCTCCTCACATATCCCTTGTTATAATAACATTCCTCTGTCCCATGGTTTGTCCATTTTTGTTCAATAGCACACCACTTGGCTGTTTAGCCTGGGGTTTGGCGTACAAGTTAATCTTTTTTAGCACTTCCTCTACAAGCTGCTCTTGGTTTACGGCTACTTCTCCTTTCGGTGCTGTCTTAAAAGACTCGCTTCCACTTTGTTGTGAAGATGAATCGTCGTCAAGGTCCTTGAACTCCCCCTCTTTGTAGACTGCACAATTGTCCACAAGGTAAAGAGCCTCCTTGGTTAACTCATTCAACGTCGTGCTCCGCTTCATATGTAAGTCCTTCTGGAGATCTGCATTCCTTAGTCCTTGGATGAATATAAGCATAAGTCTGGACTGAGTTGGCAGTTCTTCCACATGGCAGAACTTAACATATCTTTTTAGTCTTAGGACTGCCTTTCGTACAAATTTCCCATCTTTCTGTTTGAATTTATGGATTTGTGAGACGGTATTATGATCTATCCCCCTTTGTGAGATTCCTTGATAAACTCGTCAAACACTTCCTCCATAGACTCAAAGTCTCTATGCTCTACACAGTCAAACCAAGTAGCAGTGTCATCCTCTAGGGTTAGTCCAAACCCTGCGAATTGGGTAGGGAAGTCTAACACCTCTTCAAATCTAATTACACGCACAAAGGCTGCTACATGATCTCTTGGATCTCTGTTTCCTGTGTATTTCTTGTTTACCCATTTTTGTACTTGAGAAGGTCGAATTCTACGATGGTCTACAAACCTCATCATTGGATCTCCATGTCCTAATCAATATACCTCCTCTGGTCTTCTGTAGTAGGCTGGTTCCTTTCCCAGTGGTGCTCCTAAGCCATAATTTCTAACAGTTCTTGCCAGAGATGGTTCATCTCTTCGAAATCGTTCTATGGGTGGTCTTCCAGGCTCTGTTGACCCTTGAGTCTTTGTCTTACTCTCTCCTTGATACCTTGAATAGAGTGGTGGTTCTTGCAAGTCTCTTAGCCCTTGTGCAGTGCAGCGTGATAACCATCTCGGTTTCGGTCTTGTTCCAATGTTGCACTCTGTCGAAGCCATGCCTGCAATGATGGCTGAGTTGTTGGTTGGTTTTGATTGTTGAATGTCTGCGGTCGGGTAGAATATGAGGTAGCGTCATACACCTCTGAAAAGGGATTTTTCGACTTGCTAGGGTGTAGGTGGGCTCTTGGCACTTCGTCTGGGGCATATGTTTGATGCTCCTGGAACTGTTGCCTTTTCTACCTCCTCTGGGAGAATATGTTGGTATTCTCGTCCGTACCTATCAACAAAAACTATATCCTTCCCCATAGCAGTTTCATAAGAGAATAAGTAAAGAACCTTGTCTTTGCTTAATATACGTTTAAGTATGGTTCTTTGCAGCAAAAGTAAGTGACTATTCCCTCACTCTCATGCTTGTAGATTCCCACGTTCCCATTTTAAGTTGAAACCCTGGTTGTTTTCTTATCATACATGAAAATTGCTCCAGGCCGATCAATGTTTGGTGGCAGTTCTTGAGCTTCTGAAACCATTTTTCCTTTCACCACGTTATCTCCATATCTGTTGTAATCTTCAGGGTTACTAACTATTAGATAGTGGTTCCCCTTTTCGTCTCGAAATCTATCTCCATCATCGTAGACTCGAATTATCTTCAATCTCTGAGCTGGCCTTTCTTCAATACAAATGCACTTGCGTCCTCGATAATTAGAATAGACTAGGGCTCCCCTCGAGTTTGTTCCTTCTAAGAAGATCACAGTGAGCTTGGAATCATTCAAAGGATTTAGGGAGGTGCTTCCTCCTGGCATTGGTCCGTCATAGGTGAAACCTCCTGACTATTGACTACCTATCATGAAGAAAGATTTGTCTGACGAAGTGTCAGTATCACTACCTTCCTCAATAATCGGTGCTAGTGGATCTAGCCTTGCCTGAGTTACACTCTCCTCGGTGGACACTAAGCTACCTTGGTCACTTGCCACCTTCTGGTCTCTAAAAATGTATCTTCCTAATCTTAAATTCATCAAACTTATCAATGCAATCTATCACAAATCCAACCACTCACCTGGCAAAGGATCAGTCTCCGCACAACATTTTGCTTTGCTGCTGAATATACCTGTACACAAGCGTTTAATTTCGGCAATCGAATCAAAGCATTTAACTGTTGGAGGTTATCTCAGTAATGATTGCTATAACTGGAGAGTTAATCTCAACCACTAATGTATTTTATACACTGCTGATATTTTGGATTAGGTATGCTAATTTGAAACTGTACTTCCCTCGGATGTTGGCCAATTTACGTGAAAAAGTCTGAATTCAGTTTTTGCTCCGTCAAATGGACAAACAAGGTCCAAATTCACTTCTGAAAGAAGTTATGGAATCCTTAAGCCAAATGGAATCTCACTGTCTAAGCCCAATCAAATTTTCTCTTCAGTAGGTCCCAGTAGACATCCTATGCGTAGGATGTCTCCTGCTCTGTTTTGCCTGGATTTTTGCACTATGGATTCCCCTTGATGTGCTTAGTCCACAACTATTTTTACTTTTTGATTTTGACACCTGTAGGCTGGTCAAATGGTCAAGAATCTGTTCCAAAAGCCTAATGTCTGTTCTGATGAATTCCCAAGTCAAATCAACTACAATTTGGACCAAAATTGATTAGGAGGCTTGCCTCAGGCTATACAACACCTTGCTATGCCGACAGTCAGTATCTGGCTTCAATTTCTTGCTTTAGACATCCTACACGTAGGATGTCTTTTTCATCAGAATGGCTTCAAATTCAAAACACACGCTCCCCTTGAGTTGCTGATCACTTTGGTATGCTCAAAATTAGGTTTGGAGTGCAAAATCACACAGAAGAACATCCTACGCTTAGGATGTTTTTTTGGCCTGTTTGACCCCAGACTTGATCCACAACTTCCCCCTTGATGTCAGCAACCCAGCGGTATGCTTAGATTTTGGTTTGGATTTCAAAAGTCCCCAATTTTAGTTGTTCTTGCCTTTTTCAGTCAAAAGTGCTAAAGTCTGCTTTGAACCCAATTTTCTCACCCAAATGAGATGAAACCCCTCTCAGTCACTCAATATATCATGCAGATCATGCTCATGCAGCCATCCTATGGTTTTGGTCTTAAAATAATGCTTTGGCACAATTTGGGTAGGATGTCTGGCACTTTTAGTCTATCTGGCCTTATCTTGTCAAGATATGGTCAAGTTTCTATTTTCTAGTTGAAAATAGGGTAAACCCCACCTTCTAAACACATCGGTCAACTCAAAATCCCAAAATTCCCACCAGATTAGCCTGTAGACATCCTACGCGTAAGATGTCTCCTGGCTTAAAATTAAATTTTTTTCTGACAGAAATGCTCCTGATGCTCTGCAGCTCTATCAGAAACCCTCACAGTAACTTTTGGACTTCACTTCAGCTTTCAAACACACTTTTGCGTCTTTTACAACCTTGTGATGAATTTACCAAGCAAGTATACATGCACAAAGTGCTCTAGATCCTGAATCATGATGTCCTACTTACTCTACTCCTACTCATCCTATGAAATGGTGATAATGGTGTTTTGGTTGCTTTTTGGCCTCTCCGGACTCTCAAGCTCTCCTCTCACCCGCTTCTACCACTCCAACTCCTACTCTCGAACTCACTAATATCTAAAACTATTTCAGTCTACCTAAATCTACCTAAGTCGAAGGATCTAGGCCAGACCACGCTTCCTAGACTCCCTCTAAGACCTAGAGAGTCCTCCACCCTCTGGTCCTATCTAAATGTAAAACAAGACTCTTGGCAAGCCAAAAATCCCTATCCTCAAGGACTAGTCTCGGTCACCTACCTAAGGTTTTCGTCCCCGACAGCGGTGCCAATGTTGGACGGATATACCGCGACGGACGTCAGCACAACGAGAACTCACCTAACAAGATTTGTCAGCTAAGGAGGAAGCTCGACCCGCAGGCGTGTGGAAGCAAGCATAAGGTGTCAACCTACACTCGACCGACTCCTAACTAATTCCTACAGAGGTTTGTACCGAATGTCTAAGTCACAGCTTTCAAGAGTGCATAAGAGGAAACTTCCTACAACGCTTTCTAGAGCCGAACACCCATCAAACAATCTCGAAACACCACAGACTTGAAGGAGACCCTACTAACACCAATAGGTCGCTCTCCCTAAGGTTTATGAACCAAAACCCCAACCCAAAACACCAGGTGCAAAATCACGTAGGATGTCTGGCCGAAATTTTGTAGGTCTTCGTTTCTGAAATCTGAAGTGCCTAATGTGTATCTCTACTCAATGTGAACGCGTGGATATGCTGCAATGCAAAATCGGACAACGTATGCTCACCGAATCACCAGATGAAGCTTGTAGATGGAGCTCGCAAAACCGGACCGTACGCGCGCAATGTAGGTATCGGCGCATAGCTCTCGTCGGGGGCAACACGTTGCACTTCTCCGCACCTAATTTCGACTACCGGTGCACACGTAGCGTCAAGATGAAGCTCACACTCTCTCTCGTACACAGTACGCTCACTCACAGACTTCCAAACTTTTTAAAAATGACAAAAGGTTTTTTATTAAGGTCAAAAAGTGGTCTAGATACCTTACAATTCTCAAACCCTAAAGTTTCAAATCAACCATCTACTCAATCTAACTATCAAAACTGGGATACAATCTGGAAAAATCTGTAAGCCCCAATATTTACAAGGTGAAATGTCGAGTTTTTCTCAATAAATGAATAATTACAAAAAATGATAATTTGCCGAGTAGTCAGTTTCCATAGGGTGTGTCCAGCTTCTAACAGTTGTCCTTTATTGACTGTGAAGACTCCATTGTTCGTTTGATCCTCTAGTTAGGCCTGTTGTAAAGAGTTGTTGATGCTAGTGTAGGCCTTTAGTGAATGTTGGCATTTGTCCTTTGAATCAGAGCATTGGAAGACATATGTCAGGACAAGGGCAAGGCCAGGGAGTCATGGACTGGGCCAAGGGCCAGACTAGGCAATGTGGAAAGGGAATCTAGCTAGGGCAAAGGGCTAGGAGCATTGCCTATATAGTGGGAGGTGGATTCCAGGCTCTAGTCACCCCCTAGGATTTACACTGTATCAAAAGCAAGGTTTTATTCTAGGCAAAGAGGGGTGGTTCCTGGATCACTGCTTTTTATTAGGCATGCACATGCAAGCTTGGGGAGAAAGGGAGTTGGAGGCGGGAATGGCCGCCTGCTAAGCCACATAAAAAAATGCACCAAACGGGCGTGTGCAGCCGAGCTTGTTGTTGGCCGGGGGAGCGCCGCAGGGTCGACCATGGAAAAAGGGGCAAGGCCTAGATGGTTGGGATCGTGCTGACCTGCTAAGGCGGACCCGACACAGGGCCGAGAACCCCCAAGCAACGTCGGGCCCGTTCTCTCTCTCTCCCTTGCTCGTTCCCGCGCCGCCGACAGAGCTCGTTGCAGTATTTTTTTCACATGACGGGCGCCCAAAACCTTAGGGTTCTTGGACAACAAGTTTTTTTTGAAGCTTAAGGGGGGTACCCACAGTCGGGTTTTCCCTCTTTTCTCGTGAGCACCGAACTTGTTCGTAGACAAGTGTTAACCCTCACGGCACACGGACACCCATCACCTACGATGGACGCGTATTATGTATTTGGTAGAGTCAGGTACCGGGCTTGTCGGACCAATAGGGAAAGGTAGAGTGATCGCCGATGAGAGGCGCACTTTAACTTGGACATTCAAGGGATTAGTTGGTTAAGCATGGGCGCCCAAGTGTGAATGGGGTGAGCTCCTATAAAAGCCAACTAAACCTAATTTTTACTCATTCTCTCATTTGTGCAATTGAAGAGTGCTCTTGCTCCATCTCCATCTCTTCTTCTTCTTCACCTCCTTGTGTGTGTGTGTGAGAGAGAGAGAGAGGGAGAGTGTGTGTGCGATCGAGCATTACGAAGGCACGACGGCGACGAAGCGGTTGAGCGCGGCACGACTGCAGCTTCTTCTTCATCGCGGCGAGGAATCCACCACGAAGGCGAGCGTAGAGCGGTGAGTGACACACCCTTTGTTTTCTTGAGCTTGCTAGTTTAGGCTTGTTGTGTGCTTGGAGCCGTTTGTGGCTCGCATACGGTGTATTGGCAAGTCCCTTGCTTCGACAGTGCGGCAAGGAGCGCACATTTTTGGCGCCGCTGCCGGATATGCCCTACACTAAGCTCGGTTAGCACTTTACGCTTCCTTGTGGTGCAATTTCTATCATAGGAAAGGCAGGAAGGAGTGTGTGGAGATTTCTGTTTTTTGCGTTTTCTGCAATTGTTGTCAAGTTTCAATTTCTGCTATTGTCTGCGTTTTTTCAATTTCTCTGCAATTTCTGCATTTTCAAGTTCGGCGTTTTCAATTTCTGCAATTTTCTGCAATTTCTGCGTTTTTGCTGCATTTTCTGCAATTTCTGCGTTTTTTCTGCATTTTCTGCAATTTCTGCATTTTTCTTTTTTTTTTTTTTCCGCATTTTCTGCAATTTCTGCATTTTCTGCGTTTTGTTCAATTTCTGTATTTTCTGCATCAACAACAAAAATTTGAAAAAAAAAAAAATTGAAAAAAAAAAAAAAGTTTTTTTGAGAAAAAAAAATAATTTTGAAAAAAAAATATATTTTTATTTGAAAAAAAATTCGGAAAATAAAAGCGCGAGCGGTGGGCGGCGATATTTTTCGAAAATAAAAAACGTGACTCTTAAAACGGACGGGTTGGTTTGTATAAAAGATAGATTGGGATCGGGATCATTTTCCCAAGCCCAAGCCCAAGCCCAGGCCCCAGGCCTCAATCTTATGATATATACTAGACTCACTCTTATATATATACCCTACTCCCTCAAGAGAGAATGAGAGCATGTGGGACAAGTCCTCCACTCTCCTCCTTTCTCTTCCCACTTGCACCCTTAGACTTTCTAGTTTGGGCCTAGTTCCCTACTGGAAATTGACAGTTTTAGGGATTTCGAGGGCATAGAGTGACCAAACGGAGGGCTGTAAAGCACGGCACGACCCTCTGACCGATACGCTCGTTTTGAGCTATCACACGGCCCATTCCACGACACGCTCTAAAAAATCTAGCAAAAAAAACAAACAAAAAACACGCTAAAAACTAGTCACAAGGCCTCCTAGAGCAGCTTTTTGACACCTTAGGGTATCAAAAGCACATGCACTTACGCTCTGGGCGGGTGCTAGAACACGAGCATATTGAGGGTGCCTCTGTTCATACGGACACCCATTACCCATCCACGATAAGCTCTAGACCCTCAGCGGGGACACAAGGTAGCACCACCCAAGACCCTAAAATAGCCGCTAGTGATTCCTCCTCCGACTCAGAAATCATGGAAGCATACCCTACCCAAAACACTGAGAGAGAAGGCCATGCACCTCCCGAAGCTCCACAGCCTAGTACTAGTATGTTTAGCCGTTTCATGGAAACATTAGGTAGAGCTACTCGCTCGGAACCTGATGCAAATGAAGCACACGAAGGGGTGGGGAAGTGGAATCTCCTTTCACATCGCACGTGGACCCCACACCCCCAAAGAGTGTCCATGTGGATATCCTACCAACTTCTTACCAAGAAGGCCCTGTTGAGCTGCCTCCTTCAGAAGTTCCCTCTAGAGTACCGTTGGTGACAAGTAAAACCACGGGGAGCAACATTGCTTCTACCTCACAAGAAACCGTTAACACGTCGACTCTAGAAGGATTGTTCATTAATGATCATTGGACATACGACCTCCACACTGAGGTGTTGACGGATCTACACTCTGGCCACGCCTACCATGTAGGATGGATAGAGATTGTACAATCCACCTCTAGTGCCACGAGCATCGAAGATCAACAGAAAATGATCTGTAATGTTATCCATGGCATTATTCAATCAGAAAGGCAAAACCGAGGGTAAATATACTCTCAACTGGCCCCATGAGATTTCTGGATACGAGCAAGGCTCAACAGCCTACTCTATCACAAATGGAGACTCCTCTAATGAGTCCCATGGACCCATCTTACGTCATTTCACCTGGGGTCTCTATGCAATCTGAGCCTCCGAGCGAAAACTTTAGCTTCCCTAACTTGGCTCAACCCTCTATCAAGGAAAACACAGTGCTCACTCCAGGGATAAGCCTGACAGAGAATGTACCGATGACATCTACGGTTAGCGCAGTGCCACTACCTAGTGTTGTAGTACCTAATATGGGGCCTCGACCGTATGTGCCTCTAGCCCCTTATGCACACATGGCCCCCACACCTCCAATTGTACCACTTGCTTATGCTCCTCGAGTGCCGCTCCCTAGCTCTTATCCGAGTGGACCTATGCCCGGTTATGTTCCATATCCTGCATCATCCACACATATGCCAAGACCGGTACCCGTTCCTCTCCCACATATGATTCCAAGAGTACCTCCACCGCCCTGCCTCCTCACATAGGTGACTTGGCAGCGTTTGCTCAAACCATAGGTCGATCTATCGCGGAAAATATGCGTCATGCATCTGATAGAGAGCCTAGAAGTAAGGCAGTACAAATTGCCAAACTCACTCACGCAAAAATTCAATGGGGACGAAGATGCTAGAAAACACATTGAAGTGTTTGAACAAGTATGTGATTCCTTAGGGGAACGCAACGAACTACATAAGTGCAATGCCTTAAGCTTGACATTAAGTGGGAAGGCTGGAGATTGGTATAGGACCCTAAGGGTGGACGAGAAAACAATCTACCCTACCCTTCGAAGGTTGTTTCTAAAGGAGTACATACGAGAAGGTGTGCTTTGGGGTGTAGCATCTCAGCTACAGAAGGCCGAACGTAAGGAAGGAGAGTCAGTAAGGGACTTCATTAGTCGTCTAAAGCACTTAAACTCTCGTTGCCCTGTAAATGAGCGCTTCAACAATAACCAACTGCTTGATCGATTCATTCGAGGGTTGAGGAATGAAGGAATCTATAATGGACTAGTGATTAGAGGTATCACAACCTGGGAAGATGTCACTGCCAATGCAATCCAATTAGAGGACAACTTGATGATAGCAGGCATGAGGGTGTCTACTGACACGAGATCCACTAGCTCACAAGCCATTGAGTATGAACCCATGACTGCAAAGCCCATTGCCAATGAGCCAAAGGTATTTGAGACATTCTTGACAGACCTCACCAAGGCAATCCAAGAGTCTCTTAAGGATAATCGACCCCCTCAAAATAGTCACATGTATCCAAGAAGGGAGCAACAATGGTGTTCCATTTGCTTAGGTCCACATAGCACTAGTGAGTGCCCTACGTTTAGAGTAAAATTTAATGGAACTTGCAACGCATGTGGTAGGTATGGTCACCAAGCTAAGGATTGTTTAATGATCAAACGTATGATGGCAAATAGACCACCTGTAGCCTGGACGGATGCACCTCGAGCTCCTGTATTGATGCCTACTCCACCTGTTGAGCAACTACCGCAACACATGGTCCCTAGATCTCAAAATGTTGTACAAGCTACACCGTTACCACCTCCTGTGCTAGGACCGCAGCCCCCGCATCCAAGAGTCGCCCCTATGAACCAAGTGGGTTGCGAGCCATCAAATGCTTATGCAGATGGTTGTGAGGAGGAAATAGACACTAGTATTGCCTACGGACTTGATACATTGGAAGAGTGTCCTATATACTACATGGAAGATTGTTGGGGACAAGTCAAGCCGGTTTATCAAGCTGCTGCTCTCGCATCCAGAGGTCAAAATATCAACACCCAGGCTAGGAGGCCACCTCTTCAATGCTACGAGTGTGGTGGACCACATCGAGTAGCGGAGTGCCCTATTAGGCTGCAAAAGAATGCTGCACAGATGCAAATGAATCAAGGGAGCACGTCTGCAATGCCAATACTCACATGTAATCGTTGTGGCATAGATCACTTGATTGCCCAATGCCCCTATAACCCAAATGCGCCTAAAATCACACCCCTAAATTTGGTCGAAATTGCTAGTGTGACATCGCCAATACCACCCGTCGCACCCGCTTATGCGATTACACGGTCCATGCTTCAAGGGCCAGGACATATCCTCGAAGAGAGAGATACCGCGTCAATTATCCAAGCAAAGAAAAAGAAGACACGAAGGAAGAAGTCGCAGAATACGGAAAATTCAAAGCCAAGTTCCAAAACAAACATAGGAACAGGAGATGACCCCGTGTATATGAATGACCTCGAGGATGATTCAGATTCAGTCGAGACAATGGAGACTAGAACCAATACCACAAAGGGAAAGACCGACAAGGAAAACCGTAACATGGAACCAAATGAAAACCGAATAAGAGAAAACCATAAAGAGCCTCTGAAAACACCACAAGTGTTTCCAAATCCAATCCAAGACCCCCAATATAAACCGCAGGGGCAAAAAGGGAAAAATCGTAAAAAGAAGATTGGGACGTACCCAAACCCAGTAGACGAGATTAAGCAGGTGAAACATCTAAGAGGTTTAGTGGAGGAGACTCAAAGGAAACTAGAACCAGAACCCATGCATGTCAAAATTCATGACACAGTGTTTCCCACGCAAGTTCATCCACCCCACATGAACCATAGACCGTTAGCCATATCTAGTATCATCCAAGAAGGGAGTGAGGACAGGACATCAGAAAGTGAGCATACACCCTTCTTGTTGGAAAGGATGTTTAACGAAGGAATACCTGATCCCATTGAGGAATATGAGATTCCATCCTCACCAGTTCCTAGTCAAGGACCTACACCCTGCAAAACGCCAATGAATGTTGCCAAACTAGTGGACTTCATGTCTTCTGAGGTCCGAACCACGATCATAGCAAAGCTGTATGGAGATCCTGAGTTATTCCTTGCACTTCGAGCATTCCTTAACGGAGAGCTACGAACGGGATTACCGCAGTTTGCGCAACCAAATAGGCCTGACTCGATTATGATTGATGAGGAAAATCATGTGCAATCACTTGACTTAGATGGACACGAGTCTGTGATCGAGGTACCCATTAACGAATTAGGGCAGTATTTTGAAGGCGACGAGTCTAATGCGACCCTACCCATCACTACCAAGGGATTAACTATAAAGGGAATTCTTGATGGTGGTGCGGGAGTTAGCATCGTTACAAAAGATTGTTGGGAATCCATGGGAAAACCCCGCCTCAGTGTTACTAACATTGTGGTAAAGATGGCAAATGGTACCATAGCCAAACCTATGGGGATGCTCAAGGATCTTAAGATCAAAGTTCTAGGACACAAGGTACGACATACGTTCATTGTAATGGATTTCTCTAAACACCTTATGTCATATGAAATGATTTTAGGACGACCATTCATGAGGGAAGCACAAATG
Source organism: Adiantum capillus-veneris (assembly GCF_014529385.1). Taxonomy (NCBI): domain Eukaryota; kingdom Viridiplantae; phylum Streptophyta; class Polypodiopsida; order Polypodiales; family Pteridaceae; genus Adiantum; species Adiantum capillus-veneris. The sequence continues at coordinate 3,104,697 of NW_028221436.1, forward strand.
GTTCACGATTGGTCTAAAAATCATGTCTATTTGCAATTCCAAGACTCTGTCCTTAGAGTGGATTTGGTGACTGGTAAGGTACACCCCTTAGGGAGTAAAACCATTATTGATCATCGCTCTGACACCACAGTTCACTCGGCCCCACTACAATATTGTTACACTTGTAAGAAGGATACAGACATTGGCCAAGATTCTCCTTACATGGATGTGTTACCGGGTATGACGGAATCAGACAATGTGATTGGGTCCACCTAGCATCAACCATAGACACTTGGGGAAATAGGGGGACGACCTGGGTAACACCTGAGGGGGATGAAATGCTATACCCTTAAATATGCTACAAGCAATGCATATCGCTTCCGACAAGACTCATCCTAATGTAACGAAGAAAACATACAAGTGGGTCCCTAAAACTTCTTTAGTGACCATAGCTAGTGCAAAAAAACAGAAGCCTAGTAAGAACCGTACCACTCGCACTCCAAGAAAAGTAAGAAAATGTTGCGATGGATCCCTAAACGACTATTGGAAGCCCAAGGCTACTATCAAGGAAATGATCAAATCTGGGTGCCAAAACGTAGATTGTGCTCTTACCTATCACCTGACCCAAGTGAGCCCAATCCCGTAGCTCCAAAACGAATCAATGATCGTGGAAAGAAAAAATCACAGAATGCTACACACCGCTCCAGAGCTAGTTTGGGTACCAAAGAAAGAACGATTTGTTCCACCTCAGGCTCAGGAAGGGGGAGTCCCATGAAGATTCTAGCTCCTCATGTAATACATCCATAGAGGTAAAAGCTTCTACACAGCCTCCTCCATCTATAGTAGTGGACCTCAATGAAGCTACAAAAGAATCCACACCTCCCAGTGTTCAAGAATCACCTGATGAACCACTTCAAGTTCGATCCTGGGAGAGTACCTTACCACCCTTGCAACTTGACAAGGCACCTAGGGTAATAGAAAACTACTGGCAAAAATCCTCACCTATTACCAACTGGAACAATTGGTTTCAAAGGGTGACAAGCTCATTTCAAACGGTATGATCTACCCAAGGAAGGGGGGAGTGTTTGTGACAGTCCATCATTCATTTGTTTCCCTCTCAACCTTTTTCCCTGACCTCTCAATCTCCGATCTTAGGGAATGTACATATAAAGCTTTATACTCACAAAAAAAAAAAAAAAGAGCAAGAGCAATTAGCAAACGAGTATGCACATTAAAAGTCAAAACATTGACTCAGACCTACACATGTCACATTTGGTACAGTGAAACAGAAACCTATGCCATAAAACACCTTTGATCCTCATCACTTGAGTGATGGAGGGTAAGTAAGATTAGTACGATAGGAGTGTTTCTGTTTTAGAGTTGAGAGATTAGCAAAGTTCTCTTTTCCCACTAATGTGCCTCCTGGAGGTATTCCTTTTGTTTCCTAGTGTGTACAGGAGCGTGTTGCTATTGATAGGATTTGGACCTTCATGGACCTTCAAATCAAGCGCGACCATCAACACAAACAGGTGTTTCTTGTCCATTAGCATTGCCCTTATCTTTTTTGCATCCATGTTTGTCTGCTTTGATTGTGATTGGTAGCATAATATTCAGCGCATTGGCTTAGTATCAAACATTTAATTCAATGTAATGTTTTGTCATAATCACTTGTCTAGGTTTAAAAATCAAGCAGTCCGACTAAGCTAGTTTGACCAAGCTAGGTATTAGAAATCTTCTCTTAATACCATGGGGAATGCCTTCCTAATAAGCAATGGTTACTTAGGTTCTTAATCCGATTTAGGCAGCATTGTATGAAATGTACTAGGGCTTTCTAGTGGGCTTAACCCTATTGACCTTTAGCTTAAGTATTATAAAGGGAGTTTACTAATGTGATGAGCCTGGGAGGGTAACAGTGTTATATGACCCCCCAAAGTTACAAAATTAAAATGCTGAAAATGAACAAACAAAAAATCAAAGTGCCACAATGTAAAATTTTAAGCTGGAAGAGAAATCTCAGCTTGATTTGGTACTTCACTCACATGTATTGCCTATGGTACTAGAGCCCTAGAGGTTCCCAGTGTGGGCGCTTTTCCTTGAAAAGCAAAAAACCCAAGGCATACAAAATAAGCACACACATCATAATTGAATCAATGTGAAAAGACCTTGGGGGGTCAAAGAAAAAGTAATCAGTCAGGCGATGATTTCATGAGAAATTCCTTTTATGGTAGCTTAACTACAAGGTTTTCTAGATATAGCCTCTAGTCAGCCCTCGAACATGAATACTTGGCTCTCGCGATTAAACAACTTAATTGACCACAGAAAGTTAAGAAGCTTACCCATGGTATTAATATTCGATCTCTAGTGCTTTTCTTTCGACCGTCAAATTAGCGACCCAGACTTGTTTAATTTTTTACCTTTACATCTGTTATGCATTTGATTACATTGCAATTTAATGTTCATTGCTAACAAATTGTTTGAAATTTTTTTACCAATCAATGTGTCTACCTAAAAACTGCATATGCTTTTTAAGAGAATGCAATTACTGTGCCAATGTTGTTTGATTTTGCAGTGACTGAAGAAGGCTAAGACATTCATCTCAAATGCTCTTCCACCTCGACGAACCAGCTTCAACTCAATAGCTTCCGAGGACGGAATCTACATCAGGAAGGGGGCATGTTTAACCCTCACGGCACACGACACATGACAAGTCCTCATGTAACCCCTTGTCAGTTAACTTGTTGTCTCCAATATTTTGAGCAAGGTGGGTGTTGGCGCAAATTTGGTGCCTTCACCTTCAAAAAGAAAAGTAGAATCTT
>NW_028221436.1:3107691-3131416 GCF_014529385.1 Adiantum capillus-veneris
AATCGGTAATCTTCACTAATCTCACTTGTTGAAAGATACAATCAATGCTAGTGAATGCTGGTAAAAAGATAAGTTGTAGTGTTTGAGAAGAGAGGCCATTTCCCACATGAAAGAAATGATCCTAAAAAAGACTCCCAATTTAGCAAGTTGTCTATTTGTTCTCCCTTAATATTATTGGTTGTCTATGAGTGAATCATAAACTTTTAAAAACATCAATAATGCACTCCACTAATTTCCATTCTTCGTAAGAGTAAGAATAAACATCTTCAAATAATAAAGAAAGTCAAAATGATGACTTTCCTACATAATATTTGCATAAAAGAAATAAAAAGAACTGATAGTTTGGTTTTTTTATCAAAAGATACATTGGCCATTCACTAAGAATAAGTTCTTCATGCTTATATATATGTTGAACAAGAAATTTTTCAACACTTTTTGTTCTCATTAACTCTAAAGTCCTTCACTCTTCCTTTCCATGAAGCCAAAAACTCATTTGAGCTCGTTCTCTTTCTCTTTCTTGATTGAAGTAAAATCCAAGAGCTTTTGTTTTGCAAGTGGTATACATTGATTTCTCTCATCAAGGGTGTTTGAAACAATGACAGATGCAATAGTTGCTAGTGGTTTTCCTTATCTCTCCATAGAAGCCATGAAGAATGTAGATGATAGAAAAGTTACTTGTAGTGTTTTGATAGAGAGGAGACTATGATCCGCCTGGAACAAAAAGAGATCAAATTATCCCTTAATCCTCTTGTATCTCCTTATTATGAGTGCTGCTTTGAATGAGGAGAATCTAAGAAAGATTCTCTTTTACTGAAATCTCTACAAAATCATAATCATGAGATTATTTTCACAAGAATTACTTCCTAAGGGCCTAAGTATTTACTTTTTCTATATCATTGGATCTTTTTTCTAAGTTCAATTATCATACATATTTTCTAAAAGATATTTGGTTGCAGTGCTTACCATGCAATTGGTTGCACTAGATTGTTTCTTAATTCTTAAAAGGCCCTTAAGTTTCTCTCTCTCTCTCTCTCTCTCTCTCTCTCTCTGTCTGTCGTGCAGCCATTTTTGAGACATCAGTTTACTCATTTCATCATTGCTTCTTAATCCAAACTCAGATTTCTGTGATATATAGCTTCAATCAAATACCACAATTCCACATACATATTGATGTAAAAATAGAAAATTTAAAATTATGTGAATATTTTCTACAATAGATTTTTTGAAGTGAAAAAATTTGAGAAAGTTGACTCTCATCTCTTATCTTACATACAATGTCTTTTGGCACTTGCAAGGATTTTGTTTCTTCAACAAGGTCCAAAAACATTGGAAAAAATGATCTAAAATCTTTTCAGTGTGGAGATAGCAACCTAACCACTCAACCAACAACATTGGAAACCATGATCATGGCATATACTTGGTCTCATTGCAAGAGATCGTAAACAAGTAAGGTGAAGATTTATGGGAACTCGCAATGGAGAATGGCATGCTAAGGGTTCCTGTGGTTGAGAATGAGAATCCCAAGAAAAGAAATGAGATTCAAACAACATGTTTGATGCAACTTGAAGAGGAAGTCAAGCAGTGTAAATGCTCGCTTGTGGACCTCAATGCTTTGAAGGCTTGCATGAGCAAAGTGGAGAATCACTATAACATATGCGCGGTATTATCGCTAACATTACCGCAAAAAACAAACAAACTTGAAATATAAAAATTCCCGTACGTGGAAAATAGTGCGAAAACGTTTGCGGTAATGGTTGCGGCTAAATTTCCGCGCCTATTACCACGTTTTTTGCCGCAAACATCACCGCGTGTGCGTTATCGTGGGCATTACCGTGGCAAGATTTATTATAAAAAATCAGATGATCGTTTGGATTGTCCTTTGCAGGACCATCCAAAAGGTCATCTATTTTTTTATTTACAATAGTTATTTTACAAAATTATTATTAATTACAACAAAATATCACAATTGGACAATACATTGAACCAAGAAAAGATTGATAATTTCATTTACATAAGTGGAATTACAATTGGGGAAGGTATTGAGCCAAAAAATGATAGGTATTGCATTTACATAAAGGGCAAAAAAAGCCCGCGTGTACAAAATAGAGTATGGTCATGTGGGATAGGGCAAACGGGGCCCGTGTATACAAAATAGAGGATGCTCATGGGGGAGTTGGCGGCATTTCACGTGGAACTCCTTGACTCTGCAAAACCATAAAAAAGAAACAATTAACACTTTGTTATTTAATATTTGATATAAAATCAACAATTTGATTATTTAAATAAGATTAAACTTACATGTTGCATACTTCTGCACGCATTTTCGAACTCCTCTCGAGAGATCATTTGATTTTCAAACAACCAACACCAAGTTTGATACTCGGTATGGTTCTCTCTATACCTCTGCACATCTCTGGTTGGGCGACTCATGGTAATGTTATACTGACAAAAAATAGCAACCAATTAATTAAATGAAAAACATTAGATTTTTTACAATAAAACTAATATTTTTACTTACATATTTGTCTTTCCAAGACGTTTTTCCTCCCGAACCATAATGCATAGGAGTCTCATGGGATCTGGTCTCAACTCAACGCGTATATGAAGGGGATCGGGGAGCACCACAGACGGAGAGTGAGAGAGAGAGAAGGAGACACACACACAATGTGGGTGGGGAGACTGTGAAGTGGCAACTCCCCCTATACAATATACTCACTATAAGTATAGGGTAACAGTGGGTTGGCGCCCATGACCTGGGCGACCCGTCAAGGCACATAGGCCTTAACCCCAACAACCTCCCACTTAAAGGCCAATGTGCCTTTAAGCAAGATCTACTAGTGTACAACTAATAGAAGGTGAGAGATTCTCTCAACCTATGCCCACTGACTCTCGATGAGCTAGTGCATCCGGCTCTACTGATAGACAAACATCCTGCTGCGGAAGCCACACAGAGCTAGCTCCAAGCTCTGCAAGTAGTCTACAAGAGCTCATACACTCCTGCAAGTATCGGTCCAATACCTGCAAACCTCCCCTATGCTCTATGCCGAGATTAGTCATCGAAGAACTAATCAACCCTGCTGCAAATGCTCCCACTGTAGCTGCTATGTCGGGCCTCAAGATCAGCATCTTGTACATGAGGACACCGAACGTTGATGCAACCCTGGCAACCTCTGCCACCTCCAACTCAGAACTCAACTCCTGGCAATCCTGTCCCCTATCATAGAGACCATGGCACTCTGACTCCGAGCTCTGGAGTGACTCCTCGTGCCCACCACATATCACATGTGTACCAAGAGTATCCATCTGTCCTGAATCTGCATCAAGCTCTGGCATAAGCATATCAAGAAATGACTCCACAATAGCCGACATCTCAGCATCCATGTGAGTCATCTCTGTCATCACCTCTGATGACTCATCCTGTTGTGACTCACTAGAGCTGTCCCACTGTGCCTGTGCATCCGTAGACGCAACCTACACAACAAGGTCACTGCTTTGCACTCCATGCAAAGCATCCTGCAATCCACAAGCAAAAGAGACTCGCTTGCTCTCTCGCTCTCTACTTGGCTGCATGATCACAGAGACAACACCGTCTCTCACGTGATCCACATGTAATGGGCAACCTGTACCACTCCTGGCACCTCTCGCAATCACTACAGAACCCAAATGCATCACAAAATATCGCTCTCATAGCGAAATCTGACATCCACAATCTCTAAGCTAACCAATCGAGATCAAACTCACTGTCAAATCTGGTACATAGCGCACATGTCGTAACAAGTAAGATGTACCACTCGGTAATGACAGTCTCACATCTCCTGCACTTGCTATCCCATGCACCGATCCATCGGTCAAATGTACACTTCCAAGCATCCCGCTAGAATAGCTACAAAACCATTCACGATGAGGCGTGACATGAAACATAGCATTTGCATCTAGCAACCACTGCGAAGGGAGTGCACTATCCGCATGTATAGCATCTCGTGCATAGCTCGAGGTAAAAGTGACATCCCCGTCACTAGTATACTCCGACACTACATCTGCCTCAACTGTCAAAGCAACTAAGTCCATGGCATCACTACATACATCTCTGAGACTGCCATGTCGCCTACGATGTCGCATACGACGAAAACAACGCCGTCTAACGTGTCCAGAATGACCACAATACCAACATATCATCTGTCGGCGTACTCGTGAATGTGCATGTCTCACACGAGTCCATGATGACTCATATCTATCATACATATCATGTAATCTGTGCCAAAGTGCTCTCGAAGTAGCCTCATACATAACAAGAGCATATACAGATTCCACAAGGTCCAAAGAGAGTGTAGATAGTGCCATATCCTCTAGCTCCTTCCACTTGATCATCAGACATGTTTGAAGGTCTACCTCCATCACCACTCAATGGTCGATGCAACCCTCGCTGTGTCAGTGCATCAAGCATACAATCTCTCCATGCCGCAAAGTCTGACCCATCAAACACGCACATCTCTGAGAGGTCACAATCTGATCAATCACCTGTCTCTGCCATGAGCACAAGTAGCAAGCTAGATAGAAAAACCACCTCACCAACAACACCTGGAAACTGTCTACAAATATGGCTAGAAACACAATGTAAAGCTTGTGAGACACACTTCAAAGTAGAGCACCCGCAATGTCAATACAAGCCTCGCCTGCTCTAGTATCACACTGAAATCTGTGAGCTAATCACTAATCCCACACTGTGCGGTATCGATGCATACACATGCACAAATCTCCCACCTGTAGAGAATACCGCACGCAAACTCTGAGTGTAACCAACACTCTCAAAGCCAAAAAACTGAGTGCCAAAATCAAGCCAAGCTAAGCAAGAAATATGCACATTATGTCACAAAATACTAGGAAAAGTTTTCCAGAATTTCGACGTAAAATGGATATCTAACCCAAAATAACCATAAGTCGATCAACCGCTCAACAAGAGCCAATGCGCAATCAATCAGCACTCAACATGCATGATCAAATCCTTGCAAATCTGTGCATTAAATTGCCTGCACAAAACCTGTGCTACAAACCTCTGTCATAAAACCAGCCAGCAATGCAATCAGAGTGACCACCTCTGAGCGCGTAAGCGGAAAACCTATCTGCAAGCAACAAGTCAATGCATGACTAATACCTTACGAACACTGTCACAACATGCATAAAACTCCTAGCACAAATCGGGCAGAGTCTTATTTGTATGGGGACTAAGTCACACCCAAAACAACAAAGGAAATAAGATGCCAAATCCTATGGCAAACAATCTGGGAGTAGCTCAGCTAGATCACTGAGCATACAAAGAGCTCCCGCATTGTACATACATGAGCACAAACCAGCTAACAAGACATTGCCATGCATGAAATCGAGTCACTGTAGTACATCTGCCATCCGAAGAGAAGTCACATGTACACCTGTGGCAAAGCAAGGTACGAAAGCCAGTAAACAGGACACTGCAACACCTCTGGAACTGAAATCCAGGAGACTAGAGCGTAACAGCTCTCCACAATGTCATACATAGCCTGGCAAAGCACAAAACATGCTCTATGCCAACCCGGCACCTAGAGCAATCTGTAGTGCAAACCCTGTATATGTACTTCATCTCTTGGCTTGAATCTGGAGGAGCTTCGTCAATCTCCTACACACTCCCCTCCCTTCAGAGATATGACTGGCTCTCTTGCAACTAGGACAACTTCCTCCATAGATCCACTTGCCGATTTTGGTTAGATAGAGTATCAGATCGTAAAAAAATTTGACACTACCCCAAATCTTCCCCTGTTGCTGCTGTAGATCACCTATTCCTGTCTACAGACCTACTCTCCTGACAGCTACAGCCTCGAAAAAAAGCTGCCAAAGTTTCCCCGCAGAGTGATCAAAAAATCACACACAAAACTAAACCATGAGTGACAATCCACATCCTGCATACATCACGTGCCAAACACATGACAAATGAGCTCACTTCTGCAGGAGTAGCTCCTAGACAACCTCTCCACCTGTATGCACGTGAATATGTCACCTACAAACTGTCAAAAGCTCAACATGTATCCAAACATGCCATACATAGCATATCTGCACAAAGCTTGTACGTCATCTTTCTGAGCTTGTGACAACACAAATCATACACACGATCTGTATTCTCATCCAATATGTTGAACCTGCTGCCAGTAAGTTATGTGCAGAGTCCTCAATGCACAACCAGCTGTGTAGCAAGCTAGCTCAAACACATGAGCTAACAACATCCATGTGAATGCAAAACAACAACACTCAAGGCATAAACCACCGATCGAAGCACCTGCAATCACAACCTAGGTCAAATACAAGACTCTAATATATGTCTTGCAAACATGCTCAACATGAGCACCACATGAGATAGGCATACATCTCAGCCATAACCATCTTTGTCAGACCTGCCAAGAAACCTACGTCCTGTCACAAGGGCTTACTACCCACCTGCAAGAACTATCAGCCTGTCTTGTAATCCGCCCACTTTCAAGAGCTCATACCTGGATCTCAGCCGTAGGAGACTTCAATGCCATACATGGTCTTGAGCACATGCCAACCCACACAAGCAAATTGAATCCGCTCTGAAAGGCCCTCAAAGCTCAAGTTTTGCTACTATTGCTCACTAGCTGTGCTGCTGCCTCCTACTTTGAAATGTAAATTTGACAGCCAAAATGAGCGCAGACCCAGGTACAAAGTACCTTCTTTATTTTGGGCGGCCGATTTGGGTAAAATCAAGTCTTTGATCACCTAATTTTGACATTGTCACAAAAGCCTACTGTTTTGCAATAAATCTACAGCAGATGTGGCACCTGTAGTAGGCAATGAAGCTAGCTCTGCAAGCTTGAGGCAAAATAGCCCACGACCTCTCTAGAATGCTCAGATCTACACCGACTCTTGCACTTCAAGATCTCCAAAGCTCCAAGCTCTTTGAGCTCTCCAATCCAAGCTCCTTGCTTCATGCCTGTGTAAGCTCTCTCTCGCCGAGCACTTCTCTAACGAGCTCCCTCTGCCATAGCCGAGCTTCGAGCTCCGGGCACCTGCTCCGCCGCCAAACCAGATCTGATACCAATTGAAGGAGATCGGGGAACACCACAGACGGAGAGTGAGAGAGAGAGAAGGAGACACACACACAATGTGGGTGGGGAGACTGTGAAGTGGCAGCTCCCCCTATATAGTATACTCACTATAAGTATAGGGTAACAGTGGGCGGGCGCCCATGACCTGGGCGACCGGTCAAGGCACATAGGCCTTAACCCCAACAGTATACATCCTCGCGCCCATTGCCCTTTTGTCCTATTTCTCTCCCATAGCGGTCTCCCACTCCACATCATTGACATTTCCTGGCCGATAGCTATGCTCTAGAGACTCCATTGTCTTCTTTGCAGCTCTCCTCATACTAGATTTTTTGTTCTTCAGAAATGTTTTGAGATGCTCTTGCAACCATTGCCTTGAGAATTGTTGCGCCTCAGGGTTGGGGAAACACATATGCATGGTTGTCTCTATATATGTGAGGTTGTACGGATCTTGCTGATCAAATTTGAGAAAACAATTGATATATGTGGAGTGGATTAATTGGTTGACGTGTGTGCGGAATCTCCTGCCCTGCGCTGTCCTGAGATCCACCATACCTCCTCTATGAACCTGGTAGTATAACCCGCAAGCATCTTGTGAAGGCATGTCATGGTCCTCATCTTCTGCTAGAGCAGGGAGCCGTGACTATGGAGGAGAATCTGTAGTACTCCCCTCCCCCCCCCCCCCCCCCCCCCCAAAAAAAAAAACAACAACTAGCTTCGCTCCCTTGTCAAGATCGACTGACGCTAGCGCGCGAGCTGTCCTGACGCTGACTACCAGAAGAGCGCCGACGTGAATCTGAGACAGAAGGTGGGATAGGTGATGGATAGGTGGACGCCCGTGGCATCGGACCCTGTGGCGTCGCACCCAACGGCATCGGACCCTGGGGCGTTGGACCCTGTGAGGGAAAATTTGAACCTGGAGCTGTAGCTGAAAAACTTTGCTGGTATGGAGTGCCAGCAGTCGGAGTAGAGACCTCTGATAATCGAAAAGCTGCTAGCTGCGCCGCTGAATAGCGTTGCATAAGGGTCTGTTGCGAACCTAACCACTCAGCCCGAAGACGCAATGCCCTCTCCACATCTGGATCGGTCACAGGTACGGCAGCGGACCCACCAAGAGCATTCCGAAACCAGTCGAACCCTGATGATGACTACAGAGGTGACGGCTGTGAATGATAGGCAGAGAGAGCATCGCGATATGACATCTCGTCTGCCATGAAATCCTCAATGCTGTGAAAGCGTGATGTGGAAGAAGAAGACATGGTCTGCATTCATTATGACAAAGATTAAACTAGGGTATAAAATTCGAATATATGATTAAAAATTTACACATTGTTTTTTTTCAAATATTGGATTTTTTAACCTTGGATTCTCTATAGTATCCAATGTTGAAAGAATCCAATGTGTCTCTACAACCTATAAAAGAGTCTTGCAAAGCTTTGAGTGCTAATAAGATATTAGTGTGTGTATTGACTAATAAGAGATTATTGTGTTTATGATTAGTGTGACCGATTGAGCGATCACTTGGACGACCATTGGGGCCTAATACGTCACCTATGACTTAACCATGGAGGCATGTTTATGTTTTTGTGTTGATTGTTGTTTAATTTAACATAATTAGTGTGTGTTTTAGTGGTGGCTTGTGTAATTGTCTTGTGCACACACTAATTAGTGTGTGCATTAGATTAGTGTATGTTAACATACACTAATTAGTGTGTGCATTAGTGTGTGCACACACTAATTAGTGTGTGCATTGGCTTGTGCACACACTAATTAGTGTGTGTTAACATACACTAATTAGTGTGTGTTAACACACACTAATTAGTGTGTGCATTGGCCAATTCCATTGGTCAATGCACACACTAATCACACACTAATCACACACTAAATAGTGTTTGTATTGGCCAATCCAATTGGCTTGTGCACACACTAATCACACACTAAATAGTGTGTGTATTGGCCAATCCAATTAACCAATGCACACACTAATCCCAAACTAATTAGTGTGTGCATTGACCAATCACATTGGCCAATGCTTACACTAATCACACACAAACTAGTGTGTGTTAACACATACTAATTAGTGTGTGTATTGGCCAATCCAATTGGCTTGTGCACACACTAATCACATACTAAATAGTGTGTGTATTGGCCAATCCAATTGATCAATGCATACACTAATCCCAAACTAATTAGTGTGTGCATTGACTAAGCACATTGGCCAATGCACTCACTAATTAGTATGTGCATTGACCAATCACATTGGCCAATGGACACACTAATCACACACAAATTAGCGTGTGTTAACACATACTAATTAGTGTGTGAATTGGCCAATCTCCTTGACCAATGCACACACTAATCACACACTAAATAGTGTGTGTATTGGCCAATCCCATTGACCAATGCACACACTAATCACACACTAAATAGTGTGTGTATTGGCCAATGCACACACTAATCACACACTAATTAGTGTGTACATTGACCAATCACATTGGCCAATGCACACACTAATCACACACAAATTAGTGTCTGTTAACACACACTAATTATTGTGTGAATTGGCCAATCCCATTGACCAATGCACACACTAATCACACACTAATTAGTGTGTGCATTGAGCAATCACATTGGCCAATGCACACACTAATCACACACTAATTAGTGCATGTGTGCATTGGCCAATGCACACACTAATTAGTGTGTGTTAACACACACTAATTAGTGTGTGCATGGCCAATCCCAAATTTAACATATTAGGTTATTGAAGTAATAAATTTAACAAATTTGACAAATCTAACAAGTTTAGATTTTGTAAGTAACTAATAATTAACAAATTTAGGTTTTGGTGTGTCTTTACTTACACTAATTAGTGTGTGCATTAGAATAATGGACACACTAGTTATTGTGTGTAAAGAACACATGCACTAATTAGTGTGTGTATTAATGTTTAGATTTTGCAAGTAACCACTAATTAAAAAATTTAGGTTATGGTGTACTTTACTTACACTTATTAGTGTGTGTAAAGAACACATGCACTAATTAGTGTGTGTGTATGCATGCGTGTGTATGAGTGTATGCATGTGTGTATGCGTGTGTGTATGCATGTGTGTGTACATGCATGTGTGTGCATTAAAATAATGCACACATTAATTAGTGTGTGTAAAGAACACATGCACTAATTAGTGTGTGTAATTAGTGTGTAAAGAACACATGCACTAATAAGTGTGTGTAATTAGTGTGTGTGTATGCATGTGTGTGCATGCGTGTGTATGAGTGTATGCATGTGTGTATGCGTGTGAAAAAATCAAAAAACATAACAACAAAACTTACATGGAATTGAAGCGCTTGTTGGGAGAGGGTAGGAGAGTGGAAGAGTAGAGATGGTGGAGAGTAGAAGAGTAGAGATGGAGGTAGAGCTCAAGGTTGTGAGGTTCGCGCTCTCGGCTTCTGTGGAGAAGACGATGAAATTCAAATTTTAGGGTTTTGAACTTCACGGGGGTATCCCTATTTATAAAAAAATTTGAAAATTGATTTGCCCCTCCTATTACCACAAGCATTACCGCGTGTCTTACCGCGCCGATTATCGCACCTATTACTGCGGTGCAAATTCGGGCCATATACACAGATGGCCATGTTCTAACATTATTAGTATTGATCCTCAAAATCTATTGGTACTATATTTTTTATAAAATATAGTTCTGACATTATTGATCCTGTTCTGACATTATTGATCCTCAAAATCTATTGGTACTATATTTTTTATAAAATATATATAAAATGAAAGTATTCCTAGTACTTTGAAATGACATTTTAACCTAAAAGTTTAATTTTTACTTTTTACTGATATTTTATTAACATTCTTTGGAATTTGATTTTAATTAGTGTATGTAATTTATTAATGTAGGTTGCTTGTGATGATTTTGGCCCGTCTACTGAACCGGATAGATCACGGTGGTTGGCCGAGCGATTACCATGCCCATGCGTGCGGTGCAAATGCGCCATTGCTCGACCTCGACGGATATGCTTGAGCCATGTAGAAGATTATGGACTATGGGACGATCCTCGCAAGCGTGCACGGATGGAAACAAATGATCCGCGAATTGTTGCGGCTATTGACGTCACCCCTCATTGGCGTGTGGTTGGTGGAGGAGGGGAAAGGAGGGTGGAAGAGCGCATGTGCCAGGAATCCATTAGAGAGGGAGGAAGCACATCAAATCAGCCAAGTACTGCTGCTCCCTCTTATCCGAGTGACCACATCCCATCTCCTTATGTGGATGCAGAAGACGACCATTTGCATAGAATGGTTGAGGATCTCTTTGCACAAGAGGAGGAGCATGAACCAGAGTGTGCATGCGAAGAAGCTTCCGAAAGAACGAGGAGTGAGCTACTCGATTTGGCACACACCACACTATATGATAGATGCTCTTACTCCATTTAGGGCATCTCTCGAAGTCCTTAACCTTCAGGCGATGTTTGGATGGAGCAATTCTAGTGTCGACGCACTTTTGAGGTATGTATACAGATTGTGAAGGATGCTTGTGGAGTGCATAAATTAGCTTCTAATGTACTTTCTTCGTGTGATAGGTTGCTGAGAAAGATGCTTCCAGCTGGCAATCACATACCAGAGAATAGACAAAAAGCCCGCGAAGTGGTGACTGCATTAGGGATGGATTATGATCGCATTCATGCTTGCATGATCTTTCGTAATGAGCATGCCGATTGTGACACATGTCCATCGTGCGGGGAGCCTAGGTTCAAAGAAGGAATGCAGAGCAACAGAATTCCACGTAAAGTTTTGAGGCATTTTCCACTCATCCCTCGCATCTAACACATGTTTAGATCGAAGGGTACGAGCGAGCTTTTGAGTTGGCATGCAAGAAATCGCTCCACAGATGGTATTATGAGAGTGCAAGCTGACTCACCAACATGGAAGCACATAGAGGACACATGGCCAGAGTTCCGGGATGAGCCTCGTCACTTGAGGATTGGGTTAGCTAGTGATGGAGTGAATCCATTTGGGCACCGCTCTACTTCATGGAGCACTTGGCGGTGGTGGTTGTAAACTACAATATTCCGCCTTGGGAGGCAACAAAAAAGGGAAACATTTTACTATCACTTCTCATTCCAGGAAAGCACAAGGTAAAAAACATGGATGTATATCTGCAGCCTCTTATTGATGAGCTTCAAGAACTATGGAGAGGCATAGATGTCATTGACATTTCACGGCCACCACAAGACCGCAAAACCGTCATCAAGTGCATACTCATGTGGACCATGCATGATTACCCAGGATTTGGAGAGGTATCTGGTAAGTATGCACATGTTAATTATACTCTTTTCTTTAGGTTTATCATCTCATGTCTCATGTTTGTTTACCTCTTGGCAAGATTGGCAACATCTGGACATAGTGCGTGTCCCACTTGTGGCCCTTCCCTTGTGACAGAGAGACCTCCTCTTCTTGGGAAGGTGATCTATCCCAACAACCATCGCTTCCTACCTCCTTCACATCGTAGATATGCTCCCCCTATCAATGGAGTGCAGCCGTTCCATTGGAACATGGCTGATTGGGCGAAGCATTGGGAGGAGCATCATGGTACCTTACCGCCTCCCAATGGTTTGCCAAAGGTTATGTCGAGGTACTCAATCTTCTTGTCGCTCCCCTATTCGGCTTCGTTGAAAATTCAGCACTTATTGGACCCTATGCATGTATTCAAAAATGTTGGGCAAGCTATATGGGATCACATAATTGGCAAGAAGGATTCATTGGGTGCTAGGGAAGATTTAAGAGCCATTAGACGTCTCCCCCTTTCAGCCACACCCTGCATGGGGGAGCGGGGAAAGATGATTCTCCCAAAAGCACTGTGGATAATGTCAAAGGCAGACCAAGAGCGGACAAAGCAAGTTATTGCATCCATCAGAACTCCAACGGGATATATACGGTCACTCAAAGGTGCTTTCACAAAACCAAAAAGGGTGGCTCCACTTAATTGTATGGATTGAAATCCCATGATTGGCATAAAATCCTTCAGGTAAGAGTAGAAGTTTGTGGTGTCTATGTGTCCTTATATATAGGTTGACGTTCACTAAGATGTTTTATTTTTTGTAGTTTGTACTTCCCATAACTATTAGTGGTTATGGGACACTAAGGTGAAGCCTACAATATTCAAAGTGGGTGAGATTGTGAGGTAATGGGTTTTTTTTCAAGTACTATATCATGTTGTGCATGCATGAACAATGGAATTTTTTTTCATCTACTATATAACGTTTGCCCTGTAGATTTGTGAGCTCCAAGGAGATAGAGATAGAAGTAGAAGCCATACCAGTAGCCCATCAGCTAGCAGTAGAGGTAGTGTGTGCTATTGAGGATGCATTCCCACGTACAATCCTTGTTATCCAAATACATCTATTGCTTCACCTTGTTGAGGAGATTGCCATTTGTGGGGTGGTTCACTTTAGATTGATGTTCTTCTTCGAGAGATTCTTGAAGACTTTAAAGGATTTTGTTAGATTGAGGTCACAACCGGAGGTATGCAAAATCAATACAATATAGATAGAATTTATACGCTATGGAGTTACTAATAAAAATATGTGGTTTTAATGTTTTCAGGCGAGCATGGCAGAAGGTTGGGTGGTGCAAGAGGCATTTGTGTATGTCTCACAATATCTCATCACAGTGGATCCATCATTGCCTCGTCTGTGGAGTGAAGAAGAGGATCCTAGGAAGCACTCAACCATTCCCAGTGGAAAAGGCTCACTCTTGGTCATGGATAGAGAGTTTCATGCCATAGTCAACAACTACTCTTTACTCAATGCCACTATCATGACCAAATGGGTCAATATGTAATTGGAAGCCCGCGCAGCTAGAGAAAGGGATAGAGATGCATGAAGAGTCCCATGGAGGTAGATGTGCACCTCCTTTTCCTAAAGATCTTGCAAAATATCCTGATTTGATTCAAGTAGAGTGGATCCATAATGCCATGACCAATGCCAAAGCACAAGGAGAACAAATAAGCCCTAAAAAATGGAAGTATGCGTGAGGATGCTTGCGCAAGGTGAGTGTGTATATGTTATGTATGCATGTATGCAAATCACTTAATGAAATGCGATGTAACCTCTTATGCGTTGTGATTGTAGGGTCTCATTTTCAACTCCATTTGGTCCGAAGGTCGACATTTTCGCACCCGCAAGATAGATGAACGTCGGACCACTAATGATTGTGGCATGATGGAAAACTTTGACACAACAACAGATGAGGTCTGATATTGTCGTACTATAGAGAGAATAATCAAAGTGGATTTTAGATCTTTTCACAAATTCCTATTTGAGTGCCGATGGTTTGCGGTGAGGTCAAAAGACATGAAAATGGGCTCATTATGGTGGATTCCACCCAATTCCATCGGGGAAAAACTGACAACTTGGTGTATCCTAGTAGTTGCGAGCAGGTAATTTAGGCTATGTGCAATTAACTTAAATTAAAAATTTAAGTTATGTATATCAGCTTATTCTTTGTGTATGACGTACAGGTCTTTTATGTGACATGCATATATCAAAGAAGACTTTGGTATGTCATTCCATTCACGCCGCGGGGTAGATCTATCTTTGCAGAGACGGACATCGAGCCAGTAATTGATCCCATCATACCATCACCACAAGATGTAGACGAAGATGTAGTAGAAGTTGAAGAAGGTCAACCAAGCCTTGCAAATAGTCATCTTGAGGAGGAGGAAGAGGGAGAAAGCGGTGATGATTCTACAGGAGGTGATGGAGAGGAGGAAGAATCTCTAAATTTGTTTATTGATTTGAATACTATGGGTCTAGATCCTAGTGCTTGTAGAGATCTTATACAAGATGAGAATTAATAAAACTCTCCATTCTTTCACTTGGTGTAGTATATGATTAATTTGCAAATGTTTCGTTATGTGCTTATGAATAGTTTTTGTAATGGTTTTGTTGTGAGTTCAATGATTTATGTATAGAATTTTTAGAGTGAAAGAGAGATTAAGTGAAGTGAGCAAGCATTCTGGAGAGTGTAGGAGTTGTTAGTGTGTAAATACATTTTGAGTTGTATTGGATTTAAATGGAAACCCACGGGAGAGGGAGGGGGGAGGGGGGTCCAGCTTTAGCGGTAATGTGTGCGGCAATATTCGCAAAAATGCACACGATAATATCTGCGGTAAAGTGCCGCTTGAGCATCAAAAGGATTCTCTCTCCTCATTTTGAATTCTCTCTCTTGTTTTGCGGTAATGGCCCGCGGTAAACACCACGATCTCTCATAGTGCATGGGTATGTATTGAAAGAGGATAAAGTTGACACCATGATCTAGGATGTATGCAACATGAAAAATGTATGGACAAACAAGTTGTGGGGTGATTTATGTCCTAACAATGTAGTTCATAATCCTACATTATGCAAACTATGGATCATACAAAGAACGTTGAGAATGTGGATGTAGAGGAGTTGAAGGAACAAGAGTGACATTCCAAGAACATTGTTATTCATGGAATTTAAAAACCCACTTTGGCATGTCAAGAATTATGGTTTATGAAGCACATCGAGTGGGTAAGCAAGGAGATCCTTGGTCAGGAGAACGGCCAATTCCAAGCACCATGCCGGATGAGACCAAATGAAATATTATCATTGATAATAGCGAAATTTATTTGATGCAAATATTGCAATATTAAGCATCAGATTATGTGTCAAGGTATACAAATAGAGGAATAAGAAAAACAAGGAGATCTCTCATGAAGAAAAAAAAGCTTGAGGCTCACTGGCTGAGTTAAAATTGCGTGACATGTTTAATACATACATTATCACAATTGGTGAGTTTGGGCACCAAAAAAGAAAGATAATGATGATAATTGATGAGATTACTATGAAAATGTGTTTTAGCTTAATCTTGACCTGGATTCAACTAGAACTCATTCTTTTTAGAGAAGCATGACATAGAGAACAAGATAGAAAATCCGTTCAAGTTTCTATAAGAATATAAAGATGAATATGACATGCATCGAATTCTACCTCGACCTGTCTTAAAGAGCAATTTTTCTTTTTCTAAATCTTTCCTCTATAGAGCTTATTTTTTTAACACAACTAAAATGAGAGAGGAGTATATTCAAAATATAAAAGAAACTTCTACCTACATCAAGACCAACTAATTAGGGTAAATAGCAAAGGAAAGTTTGACCAAGAATGTTGCAAAGATTGTCGCAACTCTTTAAAAAATTGGATCTATAATGTCAGTTGATAGCCACGATTGGGTGAAGTAATGGATTATATAATGTTGTTTACTCCTTGCTATTGTCATTAGCTATAAGCAAGTGCTTGTCAAGCTAGCTGGAGACCTTGTGATAGATGTGTATTTCATGTTGGAATATTTGTACTCTTTGTTTCTTACACACTCCTTGGTGATAGAGTGCCACCATCTTTTTGTAGCATTATTAATGAATGAATCTTAACATAGGAGGTAAAAGGGCATGATCTCATTGATTAAAATAGAAAAAAATTACTCAGCGTGCACCATCACATATGCTGAGATTGTTGATCAAAGCTGGGTGGCAGTAATCAAACAACACTAGAACCTGTAAAAATTAAGATAACTAGGTTGCTTAATGAGAATAGTGGAAACAAATTATATAACATGTTGAAGCCTATACATATATCCAAGGAGGGTGGCAGCTCAGTGTTTCAAAATTTGAGGTCGTTATCAAGTTGTAAATAGGACATTTATCTTATCCATGGAAAAGAGAAGCTCTATGAAGCCAACTAACATTTGTTACTTTTGAACTAAGTTGTAGATGGAAACTAGGTTTGTGTTTGAGACATTTAAGTGGCTTGAGCCACAATAGTGGCTCGGCACCTCATTCTATAAAATTTATTTTATGATTACCTATTTTTTTATGAAACCATGGAGATAAGATATCAATGACGTCCTACCACATAGAGGAGCATTTTGGTATATCATTCATCCCAAAAAAGTGCAACATGAAAAATAATTATGTTCTAGAAATAGTAAAAAGCCACTAACCTGGCTTAAAATTTGACAGCATAAATGTCTTTAAGGCCCAAAAAGAGTTCACATTCTTTTTCCTAAAAATAGTATAAACATAAATTCATATTGTATGCATGAGCCAAGTATTTTTCAAAAAAGTTTCAATGTGCTTTGAAGGTTTTGAGGGGTCTACATGGGATATCAAAACTTTGGAGCAAGTTTTGCTCGATTGTACTAAAAGATGACCCTTGAAAAATACTAATTTCATGCGTTGAGCACAAATCCTTGAAAGCTTTTGGTGATGTTTTCTATGGTTAGTGAGAATACGAATTTACACAAGAGTTACTTATAGCCACTAAAGTGGCTTATGTTCACACATCCCTAGTGTTAACCACTAGAATTTAATGTCAAGGGGCGATTTTGCTCACCCTAATATAGATGGAAGTATTTTCTTATAATGATCTTTATGTATACTTTATGTGATTAAAGGCCTGCTATCTTGTTTGCTCTTAACACTAGGTTGGTAATGGGACACTTTTATGTCCTGGGACACTTTTATGTCCTGTTAAGTGACCATTTTTCTTGAATTATGTCAAGAGTTTCAAAATGGATTTTGAGGTGCTATCTGTCTAGAAAGTTGTCTCATGAGCTGAAAAAAACTCGACATTTTTTTGGAATATCAATTCCATCTTTAACCTTGTCCTTGCACAACATTTCACAACCTAAACTGTGTGAAAAAACGGGTCCTGTTTTTGGCTTTTTTCAACTTTTTGCAACTATACCACTCCAGAATTCATGTTTGTGAGGTCTATAATGCTAGAGAACTATCTTTAGTAGTCCTCAACATGTCCTGATGCTTCTAGGGAGAAATAAATGTTAAAGTTGTAAGTTATGACCAAATTACAAAAAATGTCAAATCCTGTTTTTTAGCCAATTTTAGCTCTTCTATGATTTTTTTGGTGGCTTTCATGATATCCAAATACAGTTTTGATTTTCTATGTCGCATATTGTAACATAAAGCTATTATTCCTTGAGTTTTGGGGCCCCTAATACCCTATTTTGCATAGTAGACAACGATGGTTGATTTTTTCAATTATAGAAGAAAACAAAACATTTTATTATATCAAGTATAGCTTTTTCAATATTGTTAGTTTCTTGTGACAACTACATGCATTTTGTAGGTAGTAACCATATCTAGTCATAAGGATCAAATTTGGCTAGATATTGAATAGTTTCTATGGGATTCTACAACTCATAATGTTGAACCCAGTTTTTTCATGTTTGCTGTACTTATCACTTCATCTTTGTCCCCAAGATTCCCCTTGGTAAGATATGTATTATTCTTTTGACATGCTCCATGGCTCCTTATGAACCTAAAGGACAATAGGGAACTAAGACAACATGCATATGTTATTTGTATTGAGCGTGGCTATAGAAACTTTGATGATAGGTTTGCAGAATGGTAAAAATTCAACTTTTTTTAAACCTATTTCTTTTGGCAAAACAAAAAATAGTGAGTGAGAAGCAAACATATTTCTGATCACCAACCCATTGAAGTTAACTAGGTAATTTATCTCAAGTCCTACAAAAATCCCTAATCTTATTTATATGCAAGAAAACGTAAGAAATGACTGTTTTGATGAAAATGTAATGGTCCATCAACTTTGGAGGCTTGGTGTGACCAAAAGATGAGAAATTTTACAAGTTTCTTATTTTTTCCATGTATAGTAGGCCTTGAACTATAACCTCATGAAAGGATTTTACAAAATGAGTGGATCTACTATGGTTTTGGAGGTTTTTTTCAAAACCCTGAAAGGACACTTTTATGTCCTGTTAGGTTACCAACCTAGTGTTAAGACCCATCAATAATAAGTTTCATCGTATTATTGCTGGTTGTCAAATTAAAACAAAAATTAGAGCAAAAACAAATGGAGTAGATGAGCTACCATGTCACGAAAATCATGTTACAAGCAATATTGGAAGATCATCGTGCCATAGTGGATAGTTTTTTGATATGTGATCTTAAAGGGGCAAGATTGGAGTACTTTTGTGCTCAAGGAATTTTATAATTACTCGAAGATTGTTTGTTCTCTTGCGAAGTCTTATTGAATAGTAAAGGGGCTAAGACTTGAGCGCCTTTTTGTCTATGCAAGTTTAAAAGGGCCGAAACTTGAGTACATTTGCACTTACTTACTAGAAGATTGTTTATCCTCATGAGTCACCATACCCTATTGGGGAGTGTTTCCAAAAGCAAGGTTAAAGGGGACAAGAATGGAGCTTTTGTGGTGAAGATTTTGAAGCATGACCAACACGACCACTCTTCCTCACCGGATGATAGGGGGTAGTGTTTCCAAACGCAAGTTCAAATGTCCTTGTGTTGTGATTAAGGACATACCACTTTTGAGGCAACACTAAAGCGAGCATCCTTCATTCACCATGCCATATGGAGTAGCGTTTTGAAACGCAAGTTCAAATGGCCTGGTTCAAGGGGGAGAACACTACTAGATGCTCTGACCAATTGCTAGGGGTAGAGGTTTGCTGCACATGAAGCTTGCCCTATCATGTGTAGAGGAAAAGATCTCATTTAGCGCCATCTACGGCCCTCCAGGTCCAACTTGACCTTCTTTTGGTGGTGATGATAGCGTTATGGTTGGCAAGTTAAAAGCATCCAACACTCTCGATGTCTGTGACACTGTTTAGGGTAGACACTTCTTGTATATTTCCTTTGTGCGTGGGATGCCATTCCGACTCCTTGGGACTAGACTCAGTTTTTGGGAGACCCTTCTTAGTTGTTTGGGTGCTACAGACGGATTAAGAAGTCAAGAGTGTTGTTCTTTAAAGGCAAACAATCCAGTGGGAAATTTGAATCCCACGGCTTTGTGCTCACCATGCATTTCCCAAAAGCGTTTGGAAACGCAACTTGGAAACATAGAAAGAGCACAAAGAAGGTCCAGCTAGCAGGTACGCTGGCAGCCTGGATGCTTTTGCAGCTCGGATCCGATGGAATGCAGAGGACAGCTAGTGACCAGCTACAAGGCAAGCATTCAACCATTGCAACACGATTTATCGGGTGAAGGAAATAGAAATATTTACATAGTCAACTTGGTTTTTGCCGATCACAGTTTCTTTCTGTCTTGCTTGTAGGTGGGAGCAGCTATTTCCCAATTCTCGCCTTGTGACAACCCGAAGCTGTGCCTCTCTTATCGACTGTTGTTCATGACCGCGTTCACTTCCTTTGCCTTGATTGTGGCTCTTGTGACTTGCCAAAGCCATCGCTTTGCCCCCACGGCCTGCCCTTGGCCATGCCTCACACTCCCCTGCCGTTGCCACTTTTTTGCCCGAGTAAAAATGGGAATAAAAAGGGAATGCTCAAATCACTGCATGCAATGTGAGTACACGAAGAGGCGTGGAGAGAAGTTGCATGTGTGGACGTGGGCATTCCAGGTTTGGTGCAAGAGTATATGAAGGAAGTTATTTTCAAAGATGGCTGTCAAGGACCCATTAAGCATCAATGCAAGTCTTCAACAAAGGCACCATCTGGTCAAGCTCCATTGGAGCTCTATGGAGGCCCTTGTTCTTGAGGGGAGTTTTCACGATGCTAACAAGGAATAACTATAGTTGGTTGGTAAGAAGGCCTACCCTACAATCAAAAAATGGTGGACTTGGGGGATTGCACCGTGTTGGGGAGATTGCACACTACTAGCAAAGAAGAACTATAGTCAGGGAGTGACGGCACCTACCACACAGTCAAAAAATTCACCCTGTTAGAGAGATTGCACATGCTAGCAATCAAGAACTAGAGAGGCATGATCACCTTTGTTACAGCTACTCAACAAGCGTGAGTTGTGCCCATAAGGACACAAGCTCATTGTGTTGCATATGAACCCATCTCCTGACAAGCATCAAACTTGAGTTTATTTAATATATCCCAAGTTCCTACCACCACATAATGTACATTGATAGATTAAGATAGATGATAGTTGCATAATCAGGGACCGGGGATCTTTGGAAGGGAAAATGGTTGAGCATAGTACTAACGTACGGGAGCATAACTCAAGGATCTCTATGATAGTATAAACAAGATGTTCTCAACAAAGAGCTGCTTGGGGACATATATACTAAGTATAATGGGGGAAGGGATTCCGGCTCTCTCCCTCGGACACGTGGCGAAACAAGCTTACTCCGGCAGTGCACTCTCCAGTCAGCTGTCGCACATGCGCGCACAAGCGGACAGCTAGAGAGAGAGAGAGAGAGAGAGAGAGAGAGCTTTACACGTTGGTACAGCCAAAGTGTGTCGGCTCTAGAACGTGGCATGGACACTTGTGTACAGGCAAACAGAAGCATGGTGAAGGGATCCAGCAGCTAGGAGACTCATGGGATGACAGGTAGCAGCGGAAGTGTATGCATGGTGCGGCTTATAGGCCAGGGAAGGCTGCATAAGGGACTAATTGGGGTAGTAGGTGAAAGAGATGCAAACTGCAGCCTTTGGGTCCAGCAATGAAGAGCTTGAAGTGATGAAGAATCAGGTCCAGACGGCTCATCAAACCGAGCTACGGAGCCCAAGTTATTGCAGGTTAAAGTTTTAGTGGTTTGCAGATTCTTGCCAGACAGGGCAGCTGGGGACAGGTGATCCAAGTGGAACTTGGGATATAGATGTGTAGAGCTCAATTCATGGAGCCTACCCGTCTTTTCGGATTGCGGATTGGAGACATGATTTGCGAGATATGATTATTTGAAGTTTTTTCGGAGGCCGGGTCTGTGGCCGCATTGGAGAATGTGCTATCTGGCATCTTTTGAGCCTCGACGAAGTTCTAGAGCAAGGTGTACATCATAAGGAGCTAACCGAAAGGAAATGCATGCCAAACGGAGTCCGAAGCAAGGAGATATGAAAGTCAGAAAACTGGGTGTCTTTGCCCGAAGTTGATTGCAGATGGTTTGATCGTGTTTTGGTCGCATTGGATCTTCGGCCTGGAAAAATCAGGTAGCGATGCGGATTATGGGGAAGCAAGTCGGCAATGCAAGATTCCATCCGAGCTTTGTGGCTTGGCAGTAGTAGATTGGTGCAGTGGAAGAGAGCCAGGCAAAAAAAAGGGGTTTTGGGTGAAAAAATAACGGGATTGGTTGTTTTTGAAGGCCTTGAGGCTTGAGGAGTGTGGAGCTGCCACGTGTCGCCGCTATAACCCACATGTGGAAGGGGATGCCAAGGAGGCGCAGTATATGTAGTAGGGCGTGATGTCTCCAGTGGTATCCAAGTGGTGGAGGGGAGCTCCCCTTGAGCGTGGCTATGGCGGGAATGCGCAGGGCGCTGCAGTGGTGGGTCCGGCGGCAGTTTTGGAGACGACGGCCGGCGAGGCGGGGCGGCGGTGGTGCCCGTGGTTGTGTGAGTTCAATGATGAGTTGGCAGGCGGTAGGGGCGGTGTCCACGCTCGCAAGGGCCTACTCTTTCGAGGATAAGGGTTGTGCCCCCCCCCCCCCCCCCCCCCCAATAGCAACATAGCTATTGCCTCGAATGGGGAGGGGTCCCGCTGCAAAGGAGGTGCCGACAAGGGGAATTGAAGAGCAAGCCAAGGGCACTCAAAGGCCAAGAGAAAGGGAAGTCCGTCGGCCAAAGGGAAAGGGACAAGAGGTGTACCATGCAAAGGTGTCCAAAAATAAACTAGGCCAAGTGTTGGCAATGCAAAACAAATGCTAAAAGGAACTCCAAGTGAAGGCCACGACATGGAAGGGGACTCCATTTTTCTTTTTTGGGATTCCTAGGCACACCCCTATAAAAGGAGGTTTATGCTCAGTTTTGAGGGTCTTTTGGACCAAATTGGCTTTTTTGCCTGTGTCTATGAGTGGAAGCTTGGAGCTTGTGTGTAGTTAAGCTTGCCATTGAAGCTGCATACGTTGGTTGTACTACTCCCTATGCAATAATATCACTCATTTGCCCCAATCTCTGGTGTTGCTTCTTCCCATCCCCTCCTCTTCTCTCGCTCTTCGTGTGTTGGCCATTGCTTGCAGAGGGTTTGCCTGCGGCTCGAAAGGGTGCTACCAAGAGGGCAGATTAGGAGTGTTTTGTGAGTCGGAAAGGGTGAGTTGAGTAATGTGGGGTCATTTGTGTTGTGGGTGTTTTTTTTGCAAGGTGTGAAGTAGTTGTCTTGTGTGCTAGAGTGGAGTTGTTAGTGCAAATTAGCCAATTTGAAAGTGTTATTTGAGAGGTTAGGGGTGTTGTGGAATCCCTGGGCTATAGAGAGGCAAGTATTTTGTGTGCTGGGTGTGTTCCCTATTCCCCCTCTCCATCTTCTGCTGCCCCCACGAAGGAGCTGTCTGATGATCCAAGTTGCGGTTCGAAGTGGTGTTATTTTGCCAACGAAGCGGTTGGCTGACGGAGTCGAGATGTTTGATGGTCAGGTTTGAAGCTGACGAACATGGTGGAGCCAGGTTTTGGCCCCATATTTACGGGTGTCGAAGATCCCGAGGATTGGTTAGCTGATTTCGAATTATGGTTGCTGTCGAGGCGTATGTTGACAGATTCAAAAAGGTTACAGACGGTGCCGTTGTTGATGCGAGGGCGATCTAAGGTGTGGTTCGATGGCTTAGAGAATAGTGATCGAGAATCATGGAAAAAGTTGCAGTCAGTTTCTGGAGCGGTTTCGAGAGGTAA
>NW_028221436.1:3131616-3200929 GCF_014529385.1 Adiantum capillus-veneris
TTGAAGGTCCACCATTGTCCAACCTATACTTTCGTATGTATGGGAGATTCTCGCTATAAAATTCAAAAACCTTCCCGCCTAAATTTAAAATATCCCTCCCAAATCTTAAATATCCCCCCTAAAATTTTAAATATCCACCAAATTTTAAATTCAAACTTTTTTATAAAAATTTAAAATTTACTACTTAAATTTAAAATATTCCCGCGAAATTGATTTTAAATTCAAGTTTACCACAAAAAGATATCATTATACCCCCTAAAATTCAAATATGCAAACCTCAAATCATTATATTGTACATAAATTCAAACAAAATTCAAATTAAAAGCCTAAACTGATTATTTGTTGCATAGATATGAATTTATCACACTAAATTATGTCACCATGTTAGAGAGAGTGGTTAGAGAATTTGAACAAGGTCCACCACTTGTCCACCTAGATACAAGAAGGATTGAGTGTACAAGGTATTGTTTGGAGGTCTTTATAGTCCACTGGTCTCAAGGTCCACCACTTGTGGTAAGGGTCAACCAAAAAGTGTATATATTCATCCAAAGAAATACACGTATTTTTGGTCTACATGTCCTAGTTTAAACCATTTATGTCCATTAGGTGTATCACTAAACAACACTACTATTTTGAGAAACAGAAGTTACAATCATATCTACAAATGGATTAGAGGAAAATCAGCTCAGCATACATCCAGAACTCGCTACAAGAATCGACTTTAACAGATCATGCAAGTAAGTCTTCCATTCAATTTTACTAGTATTACAATGTGTTAGTTATTTGTGATATTTAGTATGTATATATACTATGTGTGCATATCGTAATTAAGTGTAATTGTGTATCTGCATTATGTATGAGTATTACAATGAAATAACACAAATATACATACATACACATAGATAACACAGACGCACAAATACATGAGCATGTATTTTCAAGAGAGAGATAGCAAGATACAGAGATAGATAGATAGAGAGAGAGAGAGATAAATACCTGTTTTTTAGAGAGAGGAGAGAGAAAGATAACAGATTTCACTGTGTTTATGTATGTGGAAGAGAGGAAGACGATGTATGGGAATATGTGCACGTATTTTCAAGAGAGAGACAACAAGATAACAGATTTCATTGTGGTTATGTATGTGGAAGTGAGGAAGACGATGTGTGGGAATATGTGCATGTATTTTCAAGAGAGAGACAGCAAGATAACAGATTTCACTGTGGTTATGTATGTGGAAGTGAGGAAGACGATGTGTGGGAATAGTGCATGTATTTTCAAGAGAGAGACAGCAAGATAACAGATTTCACTGTGGTTATGTATGTGGAAGAGAGGAAGACGATGTGTGGGAATATGTGTATGTGTGCGGGGATACTTTTAAACTATGTATCTCTGTCTTTTGACGAGAGAGTCTGTGTGCAAGAAGAGTTATAGAGAACTATCTTCTCTATATGAAGAAAGACAGAGAGTGAGAGAGAGAGAAATACATGTTTTTTCTCTATTCGTGAGGTGTGCAATGTCTCCTGAGAAGACTGCCCGATCCTGCCCTTCTGGAAAGCGTTGTGTACGCTGCTGTTTCTTTATCTTGTGCGCGAACTTTCAATCCTGTGCACTCCACCTGTGTGTTGTGTACGATGCCGAGCTTGCTCCTCTACGCGCGCGTATACTCCAACTGTGTGCGATCCGTGTGCGCTTTCTGTGTGTTTGCTGCTTGCCTGCTTTCTCTGTGTGCGTTGCTCGTGCGCTCTCTGTGTGCCTAATCTTGATAGGGTTTATTAGAATGCCACGTATGCTACAAGTCCATGTTTTATCATAGGATTAAAAAAACAAAAGCAATATAAAAAATTAACCAATTCACACGGCCAAAATTAAAGAAATCATGGTTGAAAATATGAAAAACATGCGTAACTCTATACTAGGAATTCACTTTTTTTAAAAAAATCTTTGGGCGCTGCCCCTAGCCCCGCCAAAAACAATATCCCAAATCAACCTCCCAAGCCCCGCCATCAAGAGCGCTATATTCCACATCCCCATCAAGAGCGCTACCCCCAAACCTCACGTGGAAGCGCTGCCTTGTCACCCCATTGTGGCATTGCCCTAACACCCCGCATCTGGAGTGCTAAATGGGAACATTCTTCATTAGTGAAATTTTGAACATAAATTATATTAGCATATACTTAAATATAATACAAATATTAACATATTAGCTATACTACTAATTTACTATAGCAGTTCTAGATTATGTCCCATACTATATTTAAGGTGCCAAAGGTTTGGCCTTATGGTCCTAGATTTAGCCAAGTGGTCAACACATATAGGACCAAGTGCACACTGTGCCACAAAACTTGGCCACCACTTCACTTGCCAAAGTTTAGGCCACATGGTCAATCCTAAGTTTCCAATGTTCTTATTATGTCACCTTTTGCCTCGTGGAAAACCTAGGCTTGTTTTCACATACTCAGGCACTTCAAGCCACAATAAATTGTCATTACTCTTCGGCAACCCTTTTTTTCAAGTCTTTGAAAAAACATTGTTTAAGGCCACCCTAAACCATTTTCATTTAGGGGTGTCTAAAACTAGCTTTTTTGGCAATTCGAGAAGAAAATGGTCAAAGTTTTATACTTAGTTTTAACCACTTGACCAATTCAAATATTGGAAAGCAAGGTCTTGTAATACTTTTCTTTGGACATCACACATTAAAACTAGGTCCCTCACTTGTCCAAGCTATGCTCTAATACAATAAAGGGCTTTTGGTTTCAAGATGCACCACTTTCCCAACCTTGATTCCATTAAAGAAGCTAGCTCTATTTAGACATTTAATAGCAAGGTCCTGCAGCAGTTCAGATTGAACATTTTCCATGGCAGCTAGGTCCACCACTTATCTAAGCTATGCTCTAATAGAGTAAGGGGGTTTTGGTTTCAAGATCCACCACTTGTCCAAACTTGATTTGGGAAGCAAGGTCCTATAATAGTTTGCTTTGGACATTCACCATTACAACTAAGTCCACCACTTCTCCAAGCTATGTTCTAATACACTAAGGAGGTTTTGGTTTCAAGGAGAACCACTTGTACGACTTTGTTTTTGGAAGTAAGGTCTTTACATAGTTCACCTTGGACCTTGGACATTGGATACTACAACTAAGCCCACCACTTGTCCAAGATATCCTCTATATATAGCCAAAGGGTTTGGGTTTCAAGATTCACCACTTTTCCAACCTTTCTTCCATTAAAGAAAGGAGGGGCATTATAACTAGGTCCACCACTTGTCCAAGCTATGCTCTGATATAGAAAGGGGATTTGGTTTCAAGGTCCACCACGTGTTCAACCTTGCAAGACTCAAGGGATACTTGGACATTGGAAAGCATAGTCCTATAGTAGTTGATAGGTGGCAGTGGGTATTACAACTAGGTCCAACCTATGCTCTCATATAGCAAAGAGGATTTGCTTTCAAGGTCCACCACTTGTCCAACCTTTCTTCCATTAAAGAAATGAGGGGCTACGTAAACATTGGCAAGCAAGGTAGCAAGGTCCTAAGGTGTTTCACCTTGGATATTGGGCATTATAACTAGGTCCACCACTTGTCCAAGCTATGCTCTGATAAAGAAAGGGGATTTTCGTTTCAAGGTCCACCATGTGTTCAACCTGTCTAATATAGAAAGGGGATTTTCGTTTCAAGGTCCACCACGTGTTCAACCTTGAAAGACTCAAGGGATACTTGGACATTGGAAAGGATAGTCCTATAGTAGTTGATAGGTGGCAGTGGGTATTAAAACTAGGTCCAACCTATGCTCTAATATAGCAAAGAGGCTTTGGTTTCAAGGTCCACCACTTGTCCAACCTTACTTCCATTAAAGAAATGAGGGGCTACGTAAACATTGGCAAGCAAGGTAGCAAAGTCCTAAGGTATTTCACCTTGGATATTGGGCATTATAACTAGGTCCACCACTTGTCCAAGCTATGCTCTGATATAGAAAGGGGATTTTTGTTTCAAGGTCCACCACGTGTTCAACCTTGAAATACTCAAGGGATACTTGGACATTGGAAAGCATAATCCTATAGTAGTTGATAGGTGGCAGTAGTGGGTATTACAACTAGGTCCACCACTTGTCCAACCTATGCTCTCATATAGCAAAGAGGCTTTGGTTTCAAGGTCCACCACTTGTCCAACCTTGCTTCCATTAATATAGCAAGGAAGATTTGGTCTCAAGGTTCACCACTTGTCCAACCTATGCAAACCTTTTTCATGTTGTAGCATGATTTTTTGTTTGAAGAGTATTTTTCTATAACTATGGATTTAACAATGTAATCTTTTTACTTACAGGATGGACTTCGAATCTGGGGAGAAAGTACATATGATACTTGACAATGAAATCGTTGGTATTGGTTGTGTGTGTAGAACAGATCCAGATTCCACTTGTGGTGGTACAAAGATAGGGCTGGGAAATGTCTCCATACTAGTGGAGGAATGCTTGAAGGATGTGGTCCTACCTTTTCCTACAATGGATACTTCATCTCTCCAAGGCTCATTATGGAGTGCTGTTCGATGGTCAAAGCTTCTTTTGCAATCTTTTGTATTAAATGGGAACTTAATTGATCCACACGAAAGCTACAATGGTGATGAAGAACATGATCATTCTGATCCTCTAGTTACAGATGCAATACCTATGACAAGCCCAGAATTAGAAGCAATGATTCGAGAGTCTTGGAGAAATCAGAGGGTCCTTTTAAAAGATGACACAATGATGCAAACCATGAATGAATGGACCATCTTATATGTATTTCCACATGATTATGTCAACTTTCAAGAACTTGGTCCTGATTGTGTGGGTGTGGGTATTGAAAGAGAAAATGCAAGCATTGATGATGTGGTTGAAGTGGGTAGCATCACTTTGCTTGAAGTGGCCCATCAAGCAGACAACAATGTTGAATGGGAGCCCATTACAACGCTTTGTTCCTGTTGATGGCATGCATGCTACATATGAGGATGTATCCAACGATGGCAATGTTGGAAAAAAACTTGATGGGAGTAATGTTGTCCAGTTGTCAAGGAAGAGACGATACACTTTCATGAACAGGACTCAAAAATCAAAAGCAGCACCAGCTTCGACTTTTTACCTTTCAAACAAATCAATTCAAAGGGTATCATGCATTGACTGTTGTGCACAAAAATGCTGCCAATTTGTAGATCGTGATATGGTGACAAGGTTACGACAACAATTTTGGGGAGAGTCTCAAAAATCACGCACTAATTATGTTTATGATGATCTTTCTATATGTTATCAGAAAGATGAGAAGTCACGATACCAATTCCGGCTAAATGGCTCTATTGTTTATTGTAGAGCATGGTATGAGCTACATGGAATACCAAAGACATCATTTTATCGATACAAGGAGAACTTTGAAAATGGTGTGCGCCAATATGTACATGGGAACACATGTACATTGAGAAGGGGACTTCAACATACTAGTTTAGCAAGAGCACTACTAAATGAGTTTGTGGAAAACAACTCTGAGAAGATGCCACATAGAAAGTAGAACACTACTAGATGGCTCAAGAGAGACTCAATTGGTGATTCCATCAACATACAAACAAGTGGATATTTTATGTAAAATCAACACGACACTTGACCAAATGGGCTATGAGAAGAAGCTATCCCAATCTTCTTTTGGTAGAATTTGGAACAAAGAGTACCCACATGTCACTTTAACAAAGACGAGTGAGTTCTCTAAGTGCAATATTTGTAGCTCAATCAAGGCAAGGTTAGAAGCTAAACCTTCTCTTGAAGAGAGAGCTCTTCTCTTGAGGGAGAGAGAAGTTCACATGGCACAACAAAAGAGTTGCAGAAGCCTATATTATGCATGGCGCACGTATTCAGAAACTCAACCACAAAAATATGTATGCATAATCCATGATAAGATGGATCAAAAGAAGACTGCCATTCCTAGATTATGCATTGTTCCCAAGGGTGTGGATTCAGGATATAATCTGCAGGTGGCATTGATTGGCATGATCACTCATGGACATGGAGAAGGTCATTACGGACACTTTGTCTTGAATGGTTTGTGGCCAGCTGATCCAAATCTTACAATTGGCTCAATTGCTAATTGTTTACATAACCTCGAGAGGATAGATAAGCATCCTCTTGGTGATCTAGTAACAAATGGACTTCCAAGGAGCAATATTTCACTACTACATGCTTTGAACTCAAGGGATTCTTTGGACTACCATAACTTGAGTGATGGAAAAGAGCCCATTGTGCAGTCGTCAGAAATTGCAGAAGAGGAATTGGGGTCAACATTTCGCAGATTGCCAGAGAACTTGTTGCTACAATTGGATAATTGTGCAGGGGAAAACAAAAATCGATACTTATTTGCCTATTTGTCAATGCTTGTTACAAGGGGTGTTTTCAAAACCATCCAGCTGGGATTTTTAATGGATGGTCATACACATGAGGACATAGACACCATGTTTAGTAGGTTTTCAGAGAAGTTGAGAGTTACACAAACCTATACTTTGCCACATTTGATGGATACATTACGAAACAGCTCATCTTCATCTCTAGCTCCATTTTTTCTCACAAAGATCCCCGATTTCAAGCAATATTGTGATGGCTATCTTTGTGATGGACAAGACATACTTGTTGGACATTCCAAACCGCTTCAGTTCAGGTTCTTTATGCAGGATGAGACACCAATGATGCAATATAAGGCACATGTAGGTGTATCAAGTTGGAGTGGAAGTATTCGCCTTTGGAAAACAGACACAGAAGGCAAGCCAATGTTACCACATGGAGATCCACCTCTAGTACAAATGGCTGAGTATGTCAAGGCCCACGAAGAAGTCATTTTGGGCTAAAGAACTATATAAAATTTTGGAAACATTTAGGGAATGGTTCAAGTATTCCGCGATATTATAGACCCGTGATAGATTATTGGAGTAAGATAATTGAAGAGATTGGAAAAGCAATCATATCAGAGGGAGTCTTGTATGAAATGTTTTGGCCAAAAACTCAAGAATATTCTCACCTACAAAGCACTACAATGAATTTGCTACAAGGAGCAGAAAGATTCCTAGGCCTTGAAGAGTTGAACGATCATTTTTGTGGGCCTCAACGAGATAGGCCAAGGGAAGAGTTTGACCCTATGTCTGATGTGCACCAAGGTGACTTTCTTATACTTGTTTCGAGTGACACAGAAATCTATCCAGTGTGGCTTGCAATGGCTTTATCTGACATTGATAATGAGCCTACATCACCAAACTACAGAAAACTCTTGATTCAATATTGGGCACCTTGCGCGAGAAAAAGTGGGATGACAGATACTCAAGCTTACAGTAATTGTTGGAAGGGTTATTGGGCTGTCAACTATAAGGACCCACAAGTGTGGGAAACTATAGATGCAATTGTTTGGTCCTGGAGACCCAACAAAGAAGGACCATTTTCTAGAATAAAGATTCCAGAAAGACATGCTCTAAAAGCCAAAGAAGGCCTCACTCGTGCACATCAGCCACACTTGGATCAAAGTTCAGATATGGTATCAAATGTGGAGTAGAATTATGTGGAGCTTCTATTGTGACTATACTAGTCAATTTGTAAACAAAATCTTTTCTGTATCTTCCTTTGTTTTATGTAATTTATAGTTATTATTCAAATCCATGTGTTGTACATCCTCTTGACTTTTGGTGTTTATCAACACCACAATCCTATGAGATTTTCACTTTATTTACTAGCCACACACCTCAATTTTTCCCACTTTAAGTGGAAAATTCCCAAATTACATGAATTCGGTCGATTTGGAGATTCCCATAATGTGAGATTTTTACCAAAATACCTAATATGGTCTTTAAACGTGATAGGAGTGACATAATACTCATGGAGTGGTCTCCCAAAGTATGTATATCTCTCTAGATCCTTGTGGTACACTACAGAGTACCTTTGCCCATACTTATCAAGCATGATTACCTAAATATATATTCCTTCTATGTATGTGAAAACATACAAGCATTTGGCTCCAATGTAGGGTTTGTTTCTCTCATAAAAGAGCATTTTCTCTCAGTTTTCATACTTGTACAATGAGTGTTATCAATGTTGACACGAGTCATCTTGTTCCCTTGCCTTAGCTTCACATTAGGAATGTCCAGCTTTGGCGGCTTATCTTTAGGCTCTATGTCAACCTTGTTCTACTACCACAAAGCCATGATTTTGATGTAATCACATTATGTTTTTCGGAAAAGCCTTGTATAAAAGAGGAGTCATAGTTATTGAGCCTCATTTTCATACATCAAGCTGTAATTCTTTTGTTGTGAACTAAAAAGACTTGTAAGCTGACCATTGGTTAAATGAGAAGCCCTAGGTATAAGGTTTTGATTTTCTAGTTTGAACATATATTGTAACATTATCAAAAGTTTTGGAAGAGCTTTGTATGTACGACTGAAAGAGGCAACTCAGTAGCACCTTGTAATAAATTTTCTCAAATAGAATTCAATTCCAAAAAGTGCATTGTGTTCCTTGTCTCTTGTTCTTTCATTTAACTGTAATCATTCTTAATTTGGCTATGGTTTGTGCCTACCTATCTATGAGCTAAATCTACAATTTTGAGTGCAAAATTGGTTTTTTAAAATCTTAGAAGAGTGTTTCTAGACCATAGGGAAACCTTTTTGGATAGTTCTGTTGCAGTTTTCAAGATCTGTACCATGATGGATTGTGATCTTGCCACCATTTTGGACGACCTTCAGACTTTATAGGATAGTTTCCCTAGATCTACTATATCTCCTCCTAAAGTTTTGTTGCATTCCGAGCTCATTTGGTTGACAAAATGGCATGATGACCTAGAGAGGTGAGATAGGACATATGCAATTTTTCTAGAGTA
The DNA here is from genome assembly GCF_014529385.1 of Adiantum capillus-veneris. Taxonomy (NCBI): domain Eukaryota; kingdom Viridiplantae; phylum Streptophyta; class Polypodiopsida; order Polypodiales; family Pteridaceae; genus Adiantum; species Adiantum capillus-veneris. The sequence continues at coordinate 3,140,482 of NW_028221436.1, forward strand.
GAGAGTGATAGTTTTGCTAATGCTAGCCTAGTTTTGTAGGTTCACTTCTTGAGACACCCTCAAAGAGTCTCCGTGCCCCATCCTAATTTATTCAATGAGTATTGAATTTATGTTAGTGCCAGATAGCTATGCTGCGTATGTTTGATCGTGGAAATCCTCTAACATTGGTGCCATTTTTGGGGAGTGATCCTTAGGTGGTGAGTGACCTAGTCGTATTTGTGGCCTTATTTCCATATATTTAGTTACCCATTCCGTTTACAAATTAGCAGTCAAGCAGTTGGACTCGGGGTTTACTGCTTGGTAGAGGCTAGAAGTGGAGGACATGCTAGATCTACTTTTGATGGGCATAGAGAGCTATGAGTGAGATACAAAAATAATTTCATTCTGCATTTTTCTTGATGGTTTGAAAGTACCATTCCACCCTTCATTTCACCTTCAAAATGAATTGTTTTGTATGCTCACAAATATGGTGCAAAAGGGGATTACCAAACTCATAAGAAGTAAATTAGAAACTTTCATTAGCAAAACATCACAGGAGCTAGTCAAAAACCGTTGAGAAAAGAGTGATTGGTAAAGAGTGATCCAGATCCAAATGTTTTGGGAATAGGCTAGTGACACTACAAGTAATCAGCGTGCCAAGTTTGGGGTCTAGATTTGATGGAACATGGATAACGATGCATGTACCTTTTCTGTTTTTTTTTTGGATAGAGACCATACCAACATGTAGCAGAGAACATTTCAAACAAAACTTCCAAATGCAAGATAGTCAAAAAGTTCAAAAAGTAGGTCAAAACTGGACAAAAACACTTCAAAACCAAAAACCACCAAGAAAAATTAGGGTTTGACTTTTGGATAACCGAAACTGATCCAAATCACACAAAAATCATATAGCTAAGCTCAATAGAACAAGGGGAAGCTGTGTACCAAGTTTTATCAACATCTGACACAAAGGTACATGGATATCAAATTATGTTCCTTTGTCAGAGATTGAGCCTATACTTGTGCCATAGCTAGAGCTAGCCACAAGGATCATAGTGGTCTTTTCAAAATTGAATTTAGACTTGATTTGTGGATTTTCATGCAAGCTAATAGAGCGGCTGTAAACTCATAGCCACCAAGTGGTTTTGGTACAAATTGCAAGAGCTAGAGTGTGCAGGTCAAATTGCTTTATTTCAAAGATTTGAATACATCAACTGAGATAATAGGTTAGCATTTTGCAATTGAGTTTTCTTGATGTATTTCCAATTAGATAGACTTTATTAGAGTAGAAACCATATTGTAGGAGACCAAATGAGCCACATTTCAATAGACGAGAGTGTTAATCAATTTTCATTGTGCTGACCTTAGAGCCCATTGTAGAAGAGAATATTTTTTATACTTCTTCAAAATTATATTATACCTACATGGTTGAAGGGTTGAAGAGTGTGAGTTTCAAGGAGGGAACTAACATGACCGAAGGGTTCAAGAATATGAGTTTCAAAGAGGGAACTAACATAAGAGCAGGACCATCCCAAACCACACCAACCATGAAACTATTGCACTTGAAATATCAATTTGAAAATGAACAAGGTGTAAAAATTTACAAAGGCGGTTTCATGTCATGGATTGAACATAGTGTGAAATAAAAAAAATCACCTCACTTTGACACTTCTCGATGCATGGAAAGAAAAGTAATACTGTACATATTGTGATATATTCTAAAGCGCCTACTACGATTGTTGCCACATGTACATACCTCTATGGGAAGTCGTGGCTCTGGATATTGAATCATTGCATGTTTTTCCACTCGGTAAAATGATTAATTTGGTTTGAGAATGTACATACTCCATGCGTTCTATAGTGGCACACTCATCTCGCCTACAAAGGTTGATGCAGATAAAAACTGCCAAAAATAGCAGCTCATACAAAGTCTTCCTAAAATTGCATTAAAAGTGACCAAAACTGGAAAGGTGATGAAAATTGATGCATGTCTATGCTTTTTATGAAATGTGATCAATTCCACAAATTTAGGGATTTTTTTGACTATTTGGGATTTTTCACATCAAAATGGCTTTTTTGGGTGAAAAATGGGCCAAAAATGACATATTTTTTGGTCAAAATTGAAAAAAATGCCCAAAATTTGACACATCAACTGAGTATTCCATGGGGAAGAGAGAAAAGGCTGCTTCTTAAGTGAAAAAACCTACAATTTTTCACTGTTGTGCTATTCCTTCCATGGTTGCTCGATCTATGTGTAGTGTAGTCCCGCCTCTTCACAATCTTGTCTATAAGCTTGTGAGGGAGTGAGTTAGGGTTTCCCCTCATCAAAATGATGAGTGCGATCCAATTAAGAATCTCTTAAATCTTTGCAAAATCAAAAAATGGTCGTTATGAAGGAGGAAGCTTGTGTATTCCTTTCAATTGTTTGAAGTTACGACCATCTAATTTGGGGCAAGGCTACACGATTCCACAAAAAAGGTTTGGGCTTTGATTGGGAATTCCATGAAAGAGGTTTGGGTTTTGATTGGGAATTGTGCTTGCATGACAGTTGAGGTTTCATGGCTGAAACTTTAGTGTTTTTAATTTCTCTTTTCAAGTAAAATTGAATGTGAATTGGTGATCCTTTCATCACAAACTCGCCTACAAAAAACAAGTAAATTCCAAGCACAATAAGGTAAAGGGTTTGTGACTGTCTTGTCAAAAATTCTCTTAGATTTTTAGTCATCTTTAGAAATAGAGTTGGTGATTTTTCATAAACACTTTTTCTCAATGTGTTTGTAACTGTCACTGACGAACTCTCAGAGCCAGAGGTTCTGCACCTTCCCAACTAGACCGCACACTTTCTGACTACCTGATCACAAACGCAAGTATCACAAGCAAGGCACATATTAGGTAACTCATTTTTTGAAATAATTGAACATATTATCATAGTACCTGCCTCACTAGCATGAGGTGATATGTCAAAAGGACCTCTAAGAGAGAAGAAAAATTGAAATAGAGGCAAATGTTGTGGTGAGGAAGGAGCTATTCTAGCAAAAAAGAATCACTCAGAGAACCCATGATGCCTTGACCTCAACGCATAGTAATATTGAGGGACCAAACCCATAGGTTTGATAACCATAGCCAAGCAAACACTGTTGCAAAAGTGATCTCGACCCCAAAGTGTCACCCTTGTTACGCCTTGAAACATCCACCATTTGGTTTGTGCTACTCAAGTTCCCGATCGAGGGAAGAGAAAAAGAAGAAGAAGAAGAAGAAGAAGAAGAGAGTTTTAGCGTTGTAGGAAACTATTTCAAGAGACCTTAAAGATGTAGCCGATGAGGAGTTGAACTCAAGACCTATTACTCAAGATGCTCATATCGCTCCACAAAATTTCTCCTTACGAATTCACTTGCTTGGTGAGATGAGGAATGGCCTAACAGACACCCTGAAGGATTAAAAGATATACTCCTAGGAAGTTCTTGAGAAGGAGATGGAAAGAAAAGAGAAAGATGGAGGTAATATTGTTGTGAGAGATGAGGATAGATTGCACCTTATATAGATGAGAAAACTATCACAGAATGATTTAGTGTAATCTAGAAGTTAAAGGTGTAACTTTTACTTGAAGATTTACCACCTCCCTTTATTGTTCCAAGTTGAGGATAGCTCTTTCTTTTTGTTGGAAAGTTTGTAAGGGCCTCCTCCTAGCTCTTATTCTTCACCAATGCATCTAATCCATCAAAGTAATAAGAATAAAACATTCAAAGATAGTTCAAGGTAAATTTTGGCTAAATCAAAGAACCAAAGTTTACTTACGAGCCACTTTAGGTTTACACCATGGGAACATGGGTATAGGAAATGCATGAAAAAATAGCTTTTCATCTCAAGAAAAGTAGCATGAGAAAAGATAAGAAAAGGGGAAAAAAACAATAAGATAAGGATAAGGTGAACAAGTTACTTGTTGAAAAAGTTTTGAAAAGAAAGATAAGTTATCAAGATAAGTAAAAAGAACTTATTGATAAGGAAGATAAGATATCGAGATAAGTAAAGACACTTATAAAAAATGTACATAAAAAGAGGGCTTCTCTTCTCATTTTACACTTCTGTCATCCATTTTAAAGATGCAAATTAGAAAGTAAGTTGTAGAGAAAGATTAGGGAAGCCATATCCAAACCTCTTCTAATGCATACCTCCTACACACACCTCTTCTCCAAGAAAAGCCATGCCAAAATAACCAAGCTTGCCATAACTTGATCTTCTTCTTATCATTACACTCTCCCTCTCCTCTCTCCTAATCCTCAATATTTCCATAGCGTTAATCTCCCTTGTCTCACCCCAAGTAACACAATTTGTGGTCTTCAAGTGGAGGTGAAGGAGAAGAGGGCCGACTATGTTACCAAGTTTCTTCAATAATTGTAACATATTCAAGATTTATCAATAAGAACTATATCAATTACTTTGCAAAAGTATTTAAGATTCACATTTTTGTTAAGTCATAGAGAGTCATAACCAAACATTTGGATAAAAAATTAGACTCCGGAACTATTAATTATGACCCTTACTCACTTGGGAGCGACAGGTCACTATGTGAAATGTAAGCCTTAAGACTATGTTTAAAGATAAGGGTTCAAACTTAAGAAATAAAGAGAAACTTTTGGCTAAGTTATAGGAAAGAAAGAGTATTTTTAGGGAACCAATAATTTTAGCAAAGAAAGAGGATTTTTAGGGAAGGATTATTTTTAGCAAAGAAATAGTATTTTTAGAGAAACAAAAGAGGTAAGTCAAGATTAGAGCTTCTTTTCTTCTTTTATCTTCCTAATTTTCACTATTCTTAGCTTTTACTTTTCTCTTGAATACATCGCTAATTTGATAAGACAAATTTAAAATTTTTCATTGTTATACATGCTAACTTGGTAAGTCAATCCTAGGAATCCCATTAACCCATCTAAAAATGTGAATAAATCACAAAAAACAAGCATATGAATCCGTAGATTAGCGAAAGAATTGTCCGCCGATAAATTGTTATTAGATTGTTATTGTTTGATATTAGGAGTTAGTGGATCATGTTTGAAGAAGTACTTAATGAGAGCAATTGCTGAAGGAATAACTTGTTTGAGACTCGTGGTTAGTGAGATAATCTTGTGGTTAGCAAAAATTAAGATGAGGTTATCAGCTTTCTTTTCGTCCCTTGTGGTTAGTAAGATGCCCCCTATGGTTAGAAATTGGAAAAGTCTGCATATTTTACGGTTAGCGAATAAATAAATCATTTGCAAGGGCTTTGTTGGTTAGACAAAGAAAGTGCGGGGTAGAGGCAAACTCATAAGAAATTTGAATTCTTTTTATTTTTTAAATATAGGACTGTCTTCATTAAGCCTTGTTTGAGAAAGAATTATTTGGGTGAAGTTTGAAGGGTTGTATGAATTGAAACTAATGAAACAACCCTATTGTACCTGTAAAACAATGTGGTAGTAATTAGAAAACAAAAGAAACATATGAGTGCAATAGTGTGGAAGTGGGAGATTAGTATCCAAATGGAACTATGTCTATGGACGGGTGGACCCAATTAGTCGGGTACTGTTGTAAGCTTTTCACCATTCTAAAAGCATAAAAATGAACCCTAAGGTTTATTTGAAAGCACTAGAAATACAAAGTTATAAACCACTATCTCAAAAGTAGCCAAAATTGGTATTTTTGGAATCTTAAGTACGACAATACTATAGCCAAAAAAATTCAGAACTTAATTCGGGCAAAAACAACTCTCGCTATTCCCTGTGGAAGTTTTCACAACTAGTTTAATTCTTAGAGATAATTGAATACTTTTAGTATTTAATGAAGCACATGAATTTTCACATGGCCTAGTAGGTATTATTAAGTACATGGGCCAAATATTTTGAGTTAATCATTAAAGTGAACAAAAGTTAGCACTTTTGACCAACCAAGCTGGGTATGGGCAAGTGTTGTAATGTGATATTATGAAGCTTCCCAAGACAGAAAAAAAAGCAATAGGGGGCGCTAGAAGAAGCTGGGAGGTTGCTTCTTGACATGTACCTTTGACCACAATAGTTTAAATAAAAATTATTTTTGCTCTCATATAGACTTCTTTCCTTTGGTACCAAGCCTTTTGACCAGACTAAGTCTTTAAGCACAAAAATCAACTTCACTTGTTCCCTTTTTTATCCTAGACTTAAGTGGCCAATTTAAGATGGAAAACAGTTTTAGAAAGAAACTCATTTTCATGACATTACCTCTCCCTTGAAATCATAGTGATCTTTGACTATGGAGTAGAAAAAGTAAAGTCATAGCTAGTCCTTTTACTTTGGGTAGAAGATCCTTTTTTACCCGTAGACATTATTCCATACTGGTGACTAATTCCACTTGGTGCTTGGAAGACTTAGCTATTACAACCATGTCTTTACTTAGCCCTTACATCTTCCTTATAGTAGATTGGCAAAGTCTACAAGTTGGTGCTTGAGAGAAACATGTTTTCTGCAAGCATGATTTATTGTATGCATACACTTAAAAAATTTATGAACATTAAAAAGAAACTATAGAGTCAAAACAAGACAAAATTCTTTACAAGGTATGTTTGTTCCATACATGGTTCTTACCTTTTTCATGAGTCATTGTAAGCATTTGCAAGGTTTACATTATCCTTTATGTGCATGCCTTGCATCCAACTTGCATCTTCAAATGAAATTGTTTTAAGTTTAATAAAAAAATTTCCTAGTACCCTTTCCACTTCTTGAAACCTTGTTTTCATGGTGCAGGATGCTCTCATGCTACAAGATCTCTTCTTGACCTTCAATTACTAAATGTTTGGGTGGCTTGTCCTTATACAATTTCAAAAGGCTCAAATGAAAGGCATTATGAATAAGACAAATGTTAGGTAACCTTCACTTATAAGACAATTCATTAATTGATGAAAGGATTTAAAATGGACCAAAATATCTTTCTCCTTGCTTAGCATATTTTTTCTGATGACCCATTGGGCATCCTTGTTTTTGGGCATCCTTGTTTCCCCTTTCCAGTTGCATGCCTATGCATGCTTTGAGAAACTCAAGCAATACCCAATAATTCTCTTTGAAGGTCAGGGATTCTCTATGATTATCACCAGTAGACTTCTTCTTCTGTTGCATGATGGATATAGTTTCATTAATTATATTAAAATATTAAGGAAGGTCTCTTTTATACTCATAAACAAAAAATATCTTACCAAGTGTCTTGAATATCAATGGGAGTTTGGGTACTCCTTCAATAACTTTAAATGGTTCCTTCCCTGTAAATTTATAGATAGCATTATTGTACGCATACTGTACTAGTGACAAATAATTTTGACATTGATCTTTTTTATCTACCTCCATAACATAGGCTTTGATTAGGTCAATAATGGTCAAGTTTTCTATTTCACGTTGGCCATCCATTTGTGGTTGATAGGAAGAAGACAAATTCAACTTAGTACCCAAATTTTCAAAGAGTCCTTTTTAAAAAGTACTAGTCATTCTTGCATACTATGGATGTTGGGAAGCCATAATACTTAAAGACCTATGATATGACGAGTATTTTCATATGGTGTGCTTTAATAGATGTTTTGACCAGTATAAAATGCACTTATTTACTAAACCGGTCTACTATTGTCCATATTCATGTATTCCTAGGAATAGACCTTGGCAATCCAAAGATAATATCCATGGATATACTCTCCCATGGGGAATTAGGTATGGATAATGGTTGAAGTAAGCTAGGATGCTTCCCTCTATGATACTTCGTCTTTTAACATACAATGCATTAGGTTATATTTTCCTATATGTTTGCTTCATTTTTTGCCAATAAACATACATCTTTACTCCTTTAAGAGTAGATTTAATCCCTATATGCCCCACATAAGTAGAGACATGAGATTCATACATAAATTTTTCACCAAGCTATGTGTAGTGCATAACCTATTTCCATAGAGAAGATAACCATCTTGCACATTCTATGGTTCTTCTTTCTTCCCTAATGCAATAGCTGACATTACATCTTTAAAGTCTGGATTTGTAGCATTCTCCTGGGGGATTCACTATGTGGTTCCGTATGGTATCACGTGAGTGTAAGGAAGAGGGGTTTTTAATAGGGTACCATAAGCGTATACAATACGGGTAAACCCCACTTATTGTTTATATCTATTGTAGGTTAAGAGGGGGAGAGGAGGGAAGAGGGTGTGTGTGTGTGTGTGTGAGGGAGGGGGAGTGTTGGCACCCCATGCATTAAAAAATTTCCTTTATCCTTTCTGAGCTCAAAAGATACAACATTAAAGAGTTTACTTTCAAGGTTCATCTCTATTGTAACTTGTTCTTCTCTAAGCTAAGGGCAAAAGGATATCCCTTCCCTCTCTTGATGGCATTATTTCTCCACATTTCTTACAATTTTAGCTCATTTCTCCCCAAAAGGAAATCTAACCCCCCCCTCCCTCTCCACCCTTGTCAAAGTACCATTTTCACCCAATGGATGCCGACTCAACTTAGGATGTTCAATCAATAAAAACCTCTTTAAATGGCTATCCATTAATCTCAAACTTTCACATCTTCCCAAGCCGGTAATTTGTTGGTTGAACTCACCCAACCTTGACAAAATCCTTTCCATGGACAACTTCCACCCTTTCTTTTTTCAACATCCTTTAGTTAGTGGTAATCAGGCATCCTCCTCAACTTTTCTCGGATGAAGTATTACCACATCTCCATGGACACCCTTTCTCCTATACCTATTATTTGTAATAAAAGTCCTAGATGCTCTCCTTGTGTTGGGCTAGTCCTATCTTTTCTTTCTTTAGTTTTCCTTTACCCATGTTTTTCCGCCATCTTTATGGAAGGGTGCATCCTTGATTGTATCAAATTCCTCTCTTAAAAGACACCACCAACCCCCTCTAGAAGGTAAAAAATTCTCCCTCCCAAAAGAGTATCCATCTCTCTTAAATTTTTGTAACCTTTTTGTGACTATTAACTCATTTGCTACTTAAACCCTATCCCTTCCTTTTGTATGGTTTACACCACTGATGAGATCTTAAGCAAAACACGTTTGTGTAAATTTTTGGCTACATCTCTCTCTCTCTCTCTTCCCCATCCCCCCCCCCCCCCCCCCAAAAAAAAAAAAAACACCGACATACACATTATTTTCACTATGTTTTGGCAAGACACACTCTCTTACATATTTTTTATTAAACAAAAAGCTTCTTAGGGTTTTTGTTATACCCGTAGATGTACAAAGTAGCACTTGTCACTATTGCTTTTGTTAGGAAATAGTGGTGTAGCTAAGTAGATATTAGAGTAGTTTACTTAATGGAGAGAGATAATTTTCACACACAAAAGATATAGAAGAGAGAGAGAGAGAGAGAGAGAGAGAGAGAGAGAGAGAGAGAGAGAGAGCACAATATACATGGTTCACCCAACGTGGATTACATCCACGGGAAAGAAACCACTCAATTGCTTTAGTACTTCAAACTAGAAGTAGGTTACAAAGGGGTTATACCCTTAATGAAGCTCCCACCTTGCTTCACTTTCACCACCTCAAACTTACCTTGTTTCATCAACTTCACAATGAATTTTTTGTGTACTTCCTTTTATAGGCCAAAAGGGTTGTCCTCTCTTATGAGAGGCAGCCATGTGTAGCCACCCTTGTGTAGACAAGTCCAAGTTGGACTCTCCAATGCGTCCATGTGTGGCCATCCTTGAGAAGACAAATCCGCTTAGAAATAGGCCATCAACCATTGAATTTGTCCACCGTCCATAGACCTCCACCCACTGGCCACTGACCATTGGCCAACCGGTCATTGACTTCCAATCACCGACCAACCGGTCGGCCATTTTTCGATCACTTTTTGGCCATCGTCCGGCCATAATTTTCAGTCAAAATGAAATATTCCAATAGCTCAAGACTGTTCATGAACTTTTTGTTTTCTTGCGCATGATTTTTCTTATGCACGATGGCTTCTCCTCATAATGGGGGCCTTAAAAATGTGCATTTTTTAAGACTAAAAGTTACAAGGGAGAAATCACGCTCCATACTTAACAATCTCCGACTTGGAGACCGATCTCCACACCAAACCTGTGACTGCTTTTGACCATGGCTTCTTATCCTTGAATGCCGAATGAAGATGAGTAGAAGCTCAACTTGTCCTTGTTAAAACCACCTTTGTAAACATGTCTAGGATTCTCACTTGTGTGCACCTTTGCTAGATTTAGATGTTCCTCTTCCAAAAGAGTACGTATGAAGTGATATCTCACCTTGATGTGCTTTGTCCTTGGGTAAAAGGCTAAATTATTTGAAAGATGAATGGTGCTTTGACTTTCACTGTACAAGACACATTTTAATTGCTTGTATCCAAGCTCCTCCAAGAATCTGTGAAGTGATAGAATTTCTTTGCTTGCCTCCGTCATTGCTACATACTTTGCTTCCATGGTAGAAAGCGAGACCACTTTCTATATATTTGAAGCCCAACTTACTGTTGTGCCTCCAATTGTGAAGACATAGCCAGTAGTGCTCCTTTGAGTGTCTTTGTCACCTGCCATATTTGCATCGGCATAACCTTGCAAGAAAATGTCAGTGCCTCCAAATACAAAGCATTTGTGGTTGTCCCCTTTAGAGACCTAAGTATCCACTTCGTAGCTTGCCAATGCTCTTTACTTGGATAATCCATGAGTCTACTCCCCACTCTCACTGCATGTGCAATATCTAGCCTTGTCTAGACCATATCATACATTAGAGGACCTACCATTGCAACATATGGAGCTTTAGACATATATGCTATCTCCTTTTGTGTCTCTGGACACATATCCTTGGCTATTTTCAAGTGACTAGCCAAAGGTGTAGAAACCAATTTTGCATCTTGCATCGCAAACCTTTCTAGTACCTTCTGGATGTAATCCTCTTTAGATATCTTCATATCAAGTATCCACTTTGCAACACCTAAATCTTTCATTAGAAAAGATTTAAATAGCTCCTCTTTTAGGTATTTGATGTCCTCCATGTTAGCACTTGCAATCAGCATGTCATAAACATACAACAATAGAAAGATGAACTTCCCATCTCCCAATTTTTTTGTGTGAAAGCACTGATATGAGTTCCATCTTCTAAATCTATGATTCAACATCATCAATCAAACATCAAGTATCATTGCTATTTTCTTTAATTTGCAAGCTATTCTTTAATCTACAAACCGTTTTCTCCTTACCCTTTACTTCATACCCCTTTGGTTGAAACATGTAATTTCCTCCTCTAAGTCACCATGAGGGAATGCCAAATTTACACCCATTTGATCAAGATTTAAGTCACAAGCAGCCACAAGGCTTAGGACAAGCCTGATTGAGTCCATTTTACAATAGGAGAAAATATTTCATTGAAATCAATACTTTTGAGAAAACCCTTTTACGACAAGCATGGACTTGTACCTTTTCTTTCCACCTTCTTCTTCCTTCAGCTTATACACCTAATTATTCTGCAGTTCCCACTTACCTTTAGGAAACTCAATAAACTCCCATGTTTCATTGCGATGTAATGAGTCCATCTCCACTTGCATGCTCTTCAACCATTCTTCTTTGGATTCATGTTTCATAGCTTCTTTCTATGATTTTGGCCCTCCAAAATTTGAGACAAAGAGATGATTGAAGAAAAGAGTGAATCTTTCTAGAGGCCTCCTTGTTCTTGTAGATCTTTGAGACATAGGTTAAGGCTCCTCATTTGGATGACACATTTTCACCACTTTCACTCCTTGAGTCTTCACTATCCTCAAGCTCCATGTACTCATCACCTAATGCCATTTTGTTGAGGTGTCCTTGGGGTTTTTCTTTGCCTCCAAATTCCATTGCTAGCACAAAAGATTTCAAAATCTTGGCTGCAATATTTGCCTCCATTGTTGGATCTGAGCATTTGATCTTGGTACCTTCTTCATTCTCCACAAAGGCCTTTCACCTTTGAAATATGGAAAACACATTGAATTTATTCTTCATTTCATAAACCCATGTTTTCCTAGTTGCATCATCTATGAATGTTACATAGTACAACATGCCACCAAGGGATGTTGTACTTGTAGGACCCCAAATTTAAGAATGAACAAATTCAAGTTTTTTATTTTTCTTTCATTTCTTATTTCTTGAAAATTTACCCTCTTTTGTTTACCATAAACACAATCTTCAAGAACTCTAGGTCTACTTCTTTTAAACTTGGTGGAAGCTTATTTAATTGAAGGATTTACATTTCTTTGGCACTCAAATGACCAAGCCGGCAGTGCCACACCGTAACTTCTATAGTTGTTCCACAAGTTGAAGATTATGTGATGAAAATACAGAAGTAAAGTGTGCAAACCTTTTCTCAAAGATCCCTTTCATATCTTCCATTGTTTGTTTTTGAATGCAATGTGCGACCTTCATCATCCAATTGTCCTATAGAGATTAAATTTTTGCGAAGAGAAGAAACATGCCTAGCATCTTAAAGCCATTCATTTCCATTTGCAGTTTTCACACAAATTGTACCTTTGCCAACAATTTCACAAGGTTCATCATCTCCCAAGTATACATACACAAAATTACCTTTGATGTAATGAAGATTTTGCTTGTGTGGTGTCGCATAAAATGAAGCCCCGGAGTCTACTATCCAGGAACTAGATACATTGTCTAATGAGAGAGTTAGATCATCTTTCTCTACTTTACCTGCCACATTGGCCTTTGATGTTAGCTTGCTGTCTTGAGACTCTAACTCTTTCTTCTTCTTGGACCAACAATCCTTCTTGATGTGGCCCCTCTTTTCGCAATTCAAACATTTAAGAATTGACTTTGTGTGTGACTTGTTCCGCCTTGGGCGATCACAATCCTTTTCATTTTGAACCTCTCCTTTGATCTTCCCCTTGTTTCATGATAGTGTAACGCTTGATGATTCACCGGTGCTTCTCCTTTGCATTTCCTTGCTTTAGGAGAACACCCATAACATTATCAAACTTAAGAGTCTTTGTGTCGGAGATAGAGTTACTTACAACCATTGCAAGGCTGTCCAACTATTTGGCAGAGATGATAGTATAAGAAGGGCTTGCACTTCATCATCTAAATTGACCTTCACCAATCAAAATTGAGTTATATTGGTGTTAAAGCTGTTTAGGTGATTGATAACTAAACCACTCTCTACCATTTTTAGATTGAACAAACTCTTCAAGAGAAATACTTTATTGGATGTCGATGGTTTCTTGTAGAGACCGTTCAGTGGCTTCATCAAGTCCTCCATGGCCTTCATCTCCGAAATATTGTAGGAAACCATTGATGCCAAGCTTATCCGAATTGGTCCTAATGCCTTTCAATCAAGGAAAATCCATGCTTCATATGCCATTGTTGCGGGCTTCTTTGCAAGATCGCCTAGTGGCAAATAAAGGTCCTTTTGGTAAAGATAGTCTTCAATTTGTATCTTCCAATGTTGAAAGTTTTTTCCGTTGAACTTCTTGATCTTGAGCTTACCTTCCTCCTCCATTTCTCCACTCAAATCAAGGAATACTTTTCTTGAGATGATTTAGCCCTACGAGAAAACCTTGCTCTCATATCAGTTGTTAGGAAATAGGACATAGCTAAGTAGATATTAGAGTAATTTACTTAATGGAGAGAGATAATTTTCACACATGGGAGATTATAGATTAGAGAGAGAGAGAGAGAGAGAGAGCACACACAATATACGTGGGACACCCAATGTTGGCTATGTACATGGGAAACCAGCCACTCAATGGCTTTAGTACTTCAAACTAGAAGTAGTAGGTTACAAAGGGATTATACCCTTAATGAAGCTCCCACCTTGCTTCACTCTCACCACCTCACATTGACTTTGTTTCATCAACTTCACAATGAAATTTTTATGTAGCATAGGCGTCCTTTTATAGGCCAAAAAGGCTATCCTCTCTCATGAGAGGCAGCCATGTGTAGCCACCCTTGTGTAAGCAAGTCCAAGTTGAACTCCAATGCACCCATGTGTGGTCACCCTTGAGAAAACAAGTCCGCCTAGAGATTGGCCACCGGCGATTCAATTAGGCCATTGGCCATTGACTTTAGGCCACCAACCAACTGGCCATTGACTTTTGATAACCGACCAGCCGACATGCCGTTTTCCAATCAATTTTTGACTGTCATTTGGCTATATTGTTTTGATAAAAATGGAATATTTTGGTAGCTCAAGACTGGGCGTGAATTTTTGGCTTTTTGGTGAGTGATTTTTCTTATGCACAATGGCTTCTTCTCATAATGGGGGACTTACAAATGTGCATTTTTAAGATTAAAAATCATAAGGAGTAAATCAGACTCCATACTAAACAATCTCCCACTTTTTGATGATTACTCTCTCAACTTTTTCACTTCCCTTTAGCAACCATACCCTTCTCCTTTTTTTTTTTCACCATCTTTTTACCATTTCTAGTGTTAGCGGGTCACCGCGATGACATACGTCTACAGCATAGCTTTTTGGTACTAACTAATGTCAATACTCAGGGAAGTGACTCGGATGGGGCACGGAGACTCTTTGAGATCGCCAATCTCAAGAAGTGAACCTAAACAAGCAAACACACCAACTCAACAAGCAAACCAACACTCAATGATCGGGGAAATCTACCTATATCCTTTCTCATAGCTCTAGGTCATCACGCCATTTCGGTACTCAAATGGACTCGAAATTCAACAAAAGGTTAGGAGGAGGTCTAGGATACCTAGGGACACTATCTTACCAACTCTGGTTGCAATCCAACAAGGTACCAAAATCAAGATCCATCATGAAAAAGGTCCATAAAACTGAAACTGATCAATCTAGAAAGGTCACCATATGGTCTAGGAACACTCTTCTATGGTCAAAATGACTAAAAACGTTGATTTAAGCACTCAAATTTGCAATTAAGGCTCACATACGCGTAATCGTGAACCACAACAAAACTGACAATGCTTACACTTAAATGAAAGAGCAAAGAGAAAGGAACACAATGAAAGTTTTGGAATTGAAAACTTATTACCCAATCGTTAGAAAAGTTGATTACAAGTTGGAGCAGCTTCGTAACTTGAGTGTACGTTTTCAGAGCTCCTTTCTTCTCTAAACATAATCCTCCCTTTCACATTAAGGTTATTGACATTTATACCTAGGGTATTCTAAATGGAAAGTGGCCGACTCACACGGACATGTACAATTATCATGACATCATTACAAATGAGGGAATCAACCTGCTACTCTAGAATCAAGATTTACATAGAGTATCACTACACTAGCTCGACAAAATAATTGACTACAAATGTGTCCTGCTACGTGTTCGGCCATGTGGATGCCCGTTCCACGACGGACATCTACAGCATAGCTTTTTGGTACTAACATAATATCAATACTCAAGGAAGTGATCAGATGGGGCACGGAGACTCTTTGAGATTGTCAATCTCAAGAAGTGAACCTAAACAAGCAAACACACTAACTCAACAAGCAAACCAACACTCAATGATAAGGAAATCTGCATATGTCATTTCTCATAGCTCTAGGTCATCATGCCATTTCGGCACTCGAACAGACTCAAAATGCAATGAAACTTTAAGAGGAGGTCTAGTACACCTAGGGACACTATCCTACCAACTCTGGTTGCAATCCGACAAGGTAACAAAATCACGATCCATCATGAAAAAGATCCTTGAAACTGCAATAGATTAGTCTAGAAAGGTCTCCCTATGGTCTAGGAACACTCTCCTATGGAAAAAATGACTAAAAACAATGATTTAACACTAGGTTGGTAATGGGACACTTTTATGTCCTATTAAGTGACCATTTTCCTTGAATTATGTCAAGAGTTTCAAAATGGATTATAAGGTGCTATCTGTCTAGAAATTTGTCTCATGAGCTGAAAAAAACTCGACATTTTTTTGGAATATCAATTCCATCTTTAACCTTGTCCTTGCACAACATTTCACAACCTAAATTGTGTGAAAAAAGGGGTCCTGTTTTTGGGTTTTTTCAACTTTTTGCAACTATACCACTCTAGAATTCATGTTTGTGAGGTCTATAATGCTAGATAACTATCTTTAGTAGTACTCAACATGTCTTGATGCTTCTAGGGAGAAATAAATGTTAAAGTTGTAAGTTATGACCAAATTGCAAAAATTGTCAGATCCTGTTTTTTAGCCAATTTTAGCTCTTCTATGATTTTTTTGGTGGCTTTCATGATATCCAAATGCAGTTTTGATTTTCTATGTCCCATATTGTAACATAAAGCTAATATTCCTTGAGTTTTGGAGCACCTAATACCCTATTTGCATAGTAGACAACGATGGTTGTTTTTTTCAGTTATAGAAGAAAACAAAACATTCTAGTATATCAAGTATAGCTTTTTCAATATTGTTACTTTCTTGTGACAACTACATGCATTTTGTAGGTAGTAACCATATCTAGTCGTAAGGATCAAATTTGGCTAGATATTGAATAGTTTCCTTGGAATTCTACAACTCATAATGTTGAACCAGCTTTTTCATGTTTGCTCCCCAAGATTTCCCTTGGTAAGAGATGTATTATTCTTTTGACATGCTCCATGGCTCCTTATGAACCTAAAAGACAATAGGAAACTAAGAAAACATGTATATATTATTTGTAATGAGCGTGGCTATAGAAACTTTGATGATAGGTTTGCAGAATGGTAAAAATTCAACTTTTTTGTACCTATTTCTTTTGGCAAAACAAAAAATAGCGAGTGAGAAGCAATCATATGTTCTGATCACCAACCCATTGAAGTTAACTAGGAAATTTATCTCAAGTCCTACAAAAAATCCCTAATCTTATTTTTATGCAACAAAACGTAAGAAATGACTGTTTCGATGAAAATGTAGTGGTCCATCAACTTTGGAGGCTTGGTGTGACCAAAAGATGAAAAATTTTACAAGTTTCTTGTTTTTTCCATGTGTAGTAGGCCTTGAAATATAACCTCATGAAAGGATTTTACAAATAAGTGGATCTACTATGGTTTTGGAGGTTTTTTTCAAAACCCTGAAAGGACACTTTTATGTCCTGTTAGCTTACCAACCTAGTGTTAAGCACTCAAATCTGCAATTAAGACTCACAGACACGTAGTCACGAACCACAAGAAAACTGACAATGCTTACACTTAAATGAAAGAGCAAAGAGAGAGGAGCACAATGCAAGTTTTGGAATTTAAAACTGATTACCCAATCGTTATAAAAGTTGATTACAAGTTGGAGCAAGTTCGTAGCTTAAGCGTACGTTTTCAGAGCTCCTTTCTTCTCTAAAGATAAGCCTCCCTTTCACATTAAGGTTATTGACATTTATACCTAGGGTATTCCAAATGACTAGTGGCCAACTCACATGGACCTTTACAATTATCATGACATCATTACAATTGAGGGAATTGACCTGCTACTCTAGAATCACACTACAAGAGGTTGTGTGCTCTTGTGACGCTGTTAGCGATGGAAATACACTGGGTTTTTATAACCCCTGGCGTCGCTAAAACCGTCGCTAATAGCGTCGCTATATGCGCCGCTATAGGCGTCGCTATACGCGTCGCCATATAGCGACGCTCGTAGCGACGGTCATAGCGACGGTTACACAGAAGTCTATAGTGACGCTCATAGCGACGCTCCAGAGCCATAAATAGCGACGGTTATAGCGACGCCCGAGAGAAATTTTTTTTGGTGACAGGGCATTGAATGCCCTGCCACCCATCAACCATGTTGTACTTGATTCACTTTTTAAAAAAATTGCAAGGGTAGATAATAGACCCAAAATAGTCACCCACAAGACGCATTGTTTGCAAAATTGACAAGCGTAAAATTGACAATTGTACACATCATAGGCAAAATGAATTGATTGGAAAATGTAATAATGACAATTGTACAACATCATAGGCATAAAGAATTGATTGGCAAAATGAACTGCGGTGACAAATGTAATAATATACATGGTTCAAAAAGACGTATAAAATCCGTCTCATGATACATAAGCTATGAGAAACCCTAAACTAATGCTATCTAGCTACAACTAAACTGACGTCGTCTAGTCAGACGTCTCATCGCGTCCAAGCGGCGTATCTATCGGATTCTGCAAAAAAAGACAATAACACAGCTTTCAGTAAGTATAAACATATAACGACATTATATAAAACAATACAAAAAATAGAAAAGAGTAAACCCTAATACTAACCATGCCGCCGCGAGAACTGAGAATGTCCATCAGGGCGTTTAAGCCCTTCCTGCCTGCGTACTCGCGCTCGTACGGTGTGGGATCACGTCCTGTCATCGACCACTGTCAAAACATACAAAGATTTCATTATGTTAGAATTAAAAAACTCATAAACCCTAAACTATCGAACATAAAGAGCAATGCGAAAACACTTACAAAATCGGCCTCAAATGATGCCCATCCATCGCTCCCCAAGTGGTGCGAGCTCCCTGCCTCTACTCGCGCTCTGGCTGCATCCTTTTGTTGCTTCCACTTGTCAGGATTCTCGCGCGCTACTTTCTTCGCATTCTTCCAATCTTCTTTGGCCAGCCAATCTGGCTTGTTCCACCCATGCTTGATTGCTTTTTGCACTTTGGAACGCTTGTGTTTGCAGTATTTGCGCATTCAAATCTTCATCAGGTCTTCATTGAAGCGCTGATCCCGTGTTGGAACGGGAAACTCATCATGAAGTATGCTGATGACTCTGTTTTCTAAATCACTTGGTACTTCACTCCATTTGTTTAGTATGTAGTGTCTAAATAGCTGAGAGCAAAGACCACGCATGCGCGAGATCACCTTCTTGCCGTCATCATCCATGATGATGCCGCCGCTGAAGTCGACGGAGTAAGGCAAGCCCTCTGGCCGGTGACGCGTGAACCTGGGTGTCCCGGCAGGGGTCTCTAGCGGCGTGTCGATGGGGGTACGGACGTCAGGTGTCTCCACCGGCGTCTGGGCCCCGAAGCGAGAAGTGTCGAGTGGGGTGGCTCCTGGCGGAGTAGGTAGAGGTGTGTAGCTGCTAGGAACAGTCAGCCGCGCAAAACCTGGCGTAGATGGCGATGCTGTGGCTGGTGTGGGGGCGGGCAAAGAAGGGGAGGGTAAAGAGCCTCGTCGAACATGAGGCGGTGTGGAGGCATCGGCGGCGGAATCCCCACAACAACCGCCACCACCACCACTCGAGCGCCGGTGTCTAGACGAGTGTGAAGATCGTCTCGTCGACGCCGAAGCTTCGGAGCGCGTCGAATGCTCCGAAAGAGAGGGAGATGCGGATGGAGTAGGAACGCGCCATGATGCGCCAGAGTGATGACGCTCCACATACCACTGTCTCTGCTGCGGTGACAAAGAAGAAAGAAACTCCTCATCATCCATACCTGCATTAAATACACGAATATTTAAATTTAATATTGAATGAATAGAATAGACAATGACGCAAAGACCATTAAATACAATGACGTGATGACGCATATAAATACAATGACGCAATGAATTGAGTGATAGAAGAGGCAAGTCGAAAACTCAGAATTTTCAATCAAAAGATGTGAGCGCGAGTAGAAAAGAGCGTTATACACCATGGAAGGTACTTAGAGAGCTAGAGCTTTTACAACACGGAGCAAAATTGTTCAAATACAATATTTGTGGCTTTAAGAGATCTCTCTCTCATCCTCGCATAACTCAGCATAACTTCCTATATCTATATAGGGCTCTCCGTTTAAACACATATCCTCTGTTTCATTTTGTAGCTCCTCTGCATGCACCCCATATAGAGTAGTAGCATCTTGATGCTCGTCTAGCACCACCGCAGCGGCTTCTGATTGAGCATCTTCTATGATCTCCTCCATTGATGCCATTGTGATTGGCACATGGTAGCCTTCATACGTCCTTACACTACGAGGGGCTACCTCTATGACGTACCACCAGTTTGATGTAGACTTTGTAGGATGAAATATTACCTGCAAGAGCCACATAACTTACATGAGAGCTTTCAAGCACATAACTTGTAAAAGGGGGATGTTAACTATTTACATACTTACTTGTTCACAATGCTCGGGTAGTACGAAAGTGTCTCTTAGGTCAGTCCATTTCTTAGTAGAATCCACCTCAAGAAAACCAGACTCTCCTCTACGCACAGTAGCGTTGCGACCCTCCATGATTATATTGAACCATTGCACATCGAACAAGTCGACAAAAAATCCTCTGTAATCGATCCTCAAAATCTCTTGGAGCGTGCCGAAGTAAGTGAGTTCCGCCACCACAGGATCTGCATCAGAGGAACGTCATCGACTAGACTGTTCAAATTTTGCCATGATTCCACAATCTTGAGTAAAACGCTTTTTGTCGATCCGTTCCACCCTAAAATGTCGACCTTTACACCATGCTGCTGTGTATGACTTATACTACAACGAACAAAGATTATGAGTGGCCGTTCAAACGTTTAGAAATAAAGTCACTAGCTAGTCATACATTGCAAACTTACCTTGGTCGCGCAACCCCGAGAGTACTCCCACTCTTCCTCAGTCACTTCGTCACCGCATTGTTGTGCGCTTTTCAATTGGTTGTGCAACCATCTTAAGCTCATGAATGTTGGTAGGCTCTCCAGAACCGTTGGATAGTGCATCGGTGGTCGTCTTCCCCGTCTCCACTCGATTCGTGCCCTTTGTCGCTCTTGCTTTGCATCCTCATATTGTGAAATCCACTTTTGCATCACTAGATTGTGAAGCATGCAAAATTGGTTGATTTTAGCCTCTAGATCTTTCGTCATCTTCTTCTCAACACTCAGATTGCACATGACAATCCCAGATATGCGCTCATCATCTATGGTTCGCCATAGCGTGTCCCGGGCCTTATCAAATCCGTCTAGCCACTCTCCAATGTACACTAGGGACTCTAATACCAACCAAACTTCTGCCATGCTACCCTCCGGAGGTGCCTTTTGATGCACATATCCCTTAAGCGTTTTCATGAAACGTTCTAAGAAGAACATCCATCTGGAATGAACTGTGCCAGCTATTTCCACCTCATCAACTATGTGAACAAGAAGATGCACCTGAATGGTTAGCATGGTAGTAGGAAAATGTTTCTCAAACATGCACACAAGCTCCGCAGCATTTAGTTTGGCGAATGGTATGGAGTCTACGTTGATCTCCTTTTGTGAGATCCATTGCACCAGCTTTGCAAGTTTGTAGATTGTGTTACGGATGACGAGAGACAAACATCCCTCAATGGAAACCGGTAAAATAAACTGTAAAGTATGTGCAGCAATGATATTAAAGTCCACATTTTATGCAATGATATTAAAGTCCACTATGAACGTACCTGACACATTTTATGCCAATCGTGTGACTTCAAACCGGTAAGCTTTCCTTCTTTAGTAAAACACGTTCGGAGCGAGTGCATTACGCCAATGGGGGTCCGCAAAGATTGAATGGTCTCTTTTACTTTGCGTTCTTGGGCTCCTGTGAAAATCCATGGTGCTTTAGGGAGTTTTATCGATCCATCAGACGCTGTTTGCGGCCAATATTGCTCCATACGATCCACATTTCTAAGGTCAACTCAGGCTCCCAAAGTATCTTTCTTGCTGGTCAGATGGTCCCATAGTAGATTACCCACATTCTTGAATATGTGCATTGGATCGAGCAAGCGATTGATCATGAGTCGGGGCCAGTATGGTAACTCGTACCATAGAGATAGTCCCTTCATCCCTGGAGGCAATCCGTCATCGCACATCTCCTTCTGCTCTAACCATGCTTGTGCAGACATCCTTGGTGGCTCTCTTCCCAAAAAGCCGTCGCGTAAAACATGATTCTCTGGAAGATACGCTTGATGACCTTCGTAGATTTGCTTCTTCAGTGAGGGCGCCCTACGTGCATTCAGTCTAGGTCCACATGTGACACATGCTCTGTATCCGCTTGTTTGAAGCCTTGCATGTATACACATGATAATAGATCAACTATGGGAAAAAAAAAGATTTACAGTGTCTGAGTGAGGAGTGTCAATAGATTACCTGAGCATTCTGTTAGCCTGGGATAGTCATGCATGGTCCACATTAGAATGCCTCTGATCAAAGCATTTCGTCGTCCTGTGTGTCGGCTCATATCCACCACCTCTATGCCAATCCACAATTGTTGTAGCTCTTCCAATAGTGGACGAAGATACACATCCATATTCTCCACTTTATATCGCACTGGCACAATCAAGCTTAGCCATAGGTGCCCCTTCTTCGTAGTCAACCACGGGGGAATGTTGTAGTTGACGATGACAACGGTCCATACACTTTAAGATGTTGATCTTTGACCAAATGGATTTACGCCATCCATAGCTAGGCCTAAGCGCAAATTTCGAGCTTCCCTGGCAAAATCCGACCATGTTCCATCTATATGTTTACAGGCTGTGCAATCTGCAGGAATTCGTAGCACACCATCTGAAGATTTATTCTCCTCATGCCATGATGCTAGGGCGGCCATGGACTTACATTCGAAGAAATGCTTGATGCGAGGAAGCAGAGGAAAATGTCGCAAAACCTTTTGTGGAATTTTTGTCCCGTGGAGATCTACTCGATATCTTTCGGAATCACATTTCGGACACTTCTCCATGTCTATGTATTCCCCTCTGAAAAGAATGCAGTCATTAGGACAAGCGTGGATAGAATTGTAATCCATCCCCAAGTTTCGCAAAATCTTTCTTGCTTCATCTCGGGAATCTGGCATCACATTGTCAGTTGGTAGTATGTGCTCTTTAAGCAATCTACACAACATAAAAATACGATACAGTCGTGTAAAAATCTATCAGATCATTATACATTTAGAGTTTTATTAAAGTAAACTAATTGTAATAGATCACCTGAAAAGCGCTGTGACGCTAGTGTTGTTGAGATGTCGAGCTCTACACCTTGAGCTGGCATCCACTACGGGTCTTGGCCGCTTACGGCATTTACTCACTGGCGCGTTAGGTGACCGACACGGAGGATCTCTGCCAGTGATTCTACAGCTGGACTACACTTATAGTGCCAGCCTAGTACGCTTCTAGCGAGTTCACACTTAGTGACCGCATGTACATATGTGCTACTTTTCAGCTTTAGCACTTAGTCATTTTGTACTCTCTTTTCTGTGAAGAAGAAGAAGAAGCTTTCCATCTCTGTGTGCTTTGTGCTTGTCTTGTGTAGCTCTCTTGCATCCTCATTCTTTACATGGTATCAGAGCCTGGTGCAGGCAAGAGAGGCTAAGAGAGCAAGAGCATCACAATCCCTTCGTTCGCAATCCACGACCAGATGGAACAGGTCTCCAAAGTGCAGTATACAGAGATTTACTGTACAAGTACAGTGGTTGTATGTACGCTTGATTGTGGACACTCGTTTTTCGCACAAGTTTCTGAACAGGTCTCCAAAGTGCAGTATACAGAGATTTACTGTACAAGTACAATGGTTGTATGTACGCTTGATTGTGGACACTCGTTGAGTGTAGAAAGCGTTATAGGAACCACGATAGCAGGTTCAGCAGATTTGCAGATTTTTGCAGATTGCAGCTATTTTGTCTTAGTGCTTCAAGATGTCTGACGGTTTCAGTCAGATTGTTACTGAGAAGCTTGAGAAAAATAACTACCCTGCATGGAAGTTCAAAATAACAAATTTCCTAAAAGGAAAAGGTTATTGGGACTATGTAGAAGGAGACAATGAAAAGGAACCAGAGATTCCCGAGGCAAATGCTACAGCAGAACAAAGGAAAGCTTTGAGGGACTGGCAACAAGGCCAGAGCAAAGTGATGTATTGGCTTTCTATGAGCATCACAGATGGCATGATGGGCTATCTACAGGATGCTGAAACCCCCGCCATTCCATGGAAAAACTTACGCAGAGTGTTCGAGGTGAACACCAAGGCCAGGAAGCTTCAACTAAAGTCGGAGCTAAATCAGGTTAAGAGGAACAACCTCCCCATCAATGATTATGCTTTGAAGATCAAGAGTATCATTGAGGCTCTTGGATCTATTAAAGTCTCAGTGGAAGACGATGACATTGTCCGTGCATGCTTGGATGGTCTAGGAGATGAGTATGTACATTTTAGGTCTTCCATGAATACAAGAGACGACATCCCCGTGTTCTAAGATTTGATTTCTATGCTTATTCTTGAGGAGAAGAACCTTGACACATCTTCTTCTCATGGCAGAAATAATTCTGAACAGGCCTTCTATTCTAACTCCAACAGAGTTAGAGGTAGAGGTCGTGGTCGAGGCCCAAGGGGTTGCAAGGGCCAATTTCTGGAAGGTCAATCAAATCAAAACAATACAGGTGGTAGGGGAAACCAGTCTCAAGGCAGGGGGAGTCAAAGAGGTCGTGGTGCAGGATCAAGCAGGCAGCAACATACTCCAGATAGTAGAGAATGTTGGACTTGTGGTGAAAGAGGTCACATGTCACGTGACTGTCCAAAGGGAAAAGCAAGTAGAAAGAGAGAACAGGGCAACTATGCATCTACTAGCAGAGATGCAGATGACAGCAAAAACGAGCGTATGTTTGTTATGCAACATGTAATGAATACAATGACTGCAGAGAATTCCACCCAAGATGATGTTTGGTATGTGGATTCAGGTGCCTCTAATCACATGACATCTCGTGGAGAGTGGTTTAGAGATATGCACAAATCAGATGTGTCAGGCTATGTGCAGACAGGAGATGACACAGCTCACCCCATTGCTCATGTAGGAGACATACCTCTAAATACGAAGAGTGGGAAATCAAAGTACTTAGCAGATGTACTTCATGTCCCAAACATTACAAAGAATCTTGTTTCTGTTGGACAAATGGTTGAGCAGGGTTTGCAGGTTCGCTTCAATCCAAATGGCTGTTATGTAGAAGATTTCCAGAATGGCTGTAAGCTGATCATAGAGGGCAAATGTGTGGGCAGAATGTTTACGCTGAATGTAGACATGCCTGAGGTAAAAGCTGCATTATTTGCACAGGGCACAGGTGTTGTGGCTGATGTTGACATTTGGCACAAATGCATTGGCCATGTCAATGAGCAGAGATTGCGCAGCATGCAATCAAAACAGATTGTAAAAGGTTTGCCCAAATTCAAGGTGGATGGTATGCATAAAGTGTGTGCAGCATGCCAGTTTGGAAAACAATCAAAGGGCTCATTTCCACATGAGCGCAATGTATGTAAAAAGCCACTTGAGGTGGTGCACACAGATGTTTGGGGTCCAACCGATACTGCAAGTATACATGGTTGCAGGTATTATGTCTCTTTCATTGATGACCATACAAGGAAAGTATGGGTCTACTTCATGCGTAACAAAAGTGAAGTGTTTGGTCACTTTCAAGACTTCAAAGTCATGATTGAGAAGGAGACAGATATGCAAATCAAGACATTGAGGTCAGATGGAGGGGGAGAGTACTTCTCCAATGTTTTTTCAGATTTTCTGCGAATGCATGGTATACACAGGCAGTTGACATGCAGATATACTCCACAGCAGAATGGGGTCGCAAAAAGGAAAAACAGGCACATTGCAGAGGCTGCACGTGCATTGATGAATGAGAAGAACATGCCTCATCATTTCTGGGCTGAAGCTGTAAATACAGCTGTGTACATTATGAACAGGACACCTACAGCTGCGGTGCATGATGTAACACCTGAGGAAAATTTTACAGGTACAAAGCCTGATTTGGCACACTTGAAAGTGTTTGGCTGCATAGCTTACGTGCATGTACCAGATGAGTTGCGTAGGAAATTGGATCCTAAAGCAGAGAAATGTATTCTTGTGGGATATTCCCTTGAACAAAAGGGGTACAGGTGCTACAATCCTAATACACGAGAATTACGAGTGAGCAGAGATGTAGTCTTTGATGAGATGAGCAGCTGGTACAGTAATGCACATGGCACTATTGGGGCTGATGTAAAAGATGATGTGGTTGTACAAAATGTGAGGCCACAGTCACAGGTTTTGAGTGGACCACAAGAGTCCTCTTCTCGTGGCTTTGTTGAGAAACCATGGAATGGTAGACTACGTACGCAGGTTACTCCACCAACAGGTACACGGAATGTATCACGAAAAGGAAAGGAAAAGGTTGATGAACCTCCCTTTATGGTTGATGCATCATCAAGTTTTTCACATGTAGACATGGATTCAGATGGTTCTGAACAAAGTCTTGATGAGGAATTTGGAATTCCGGCTGTCAGGACACCTGGTGTAAGGAAAGTACAAGAAGATGCTAGAGGGCAAAGGAGTGACTCAGGACCGCGCAGATCTAATAGAGTCAGAAATCCAGTTCAGAAATTGACTTATGATGGGTATCTAGCGCATCACCAAGCCTACATGGCTAAGGTGATACAGGATGTGGAGCCCACATGTTTTGAGGATGCAGTTGGAAATGTGCATTGGGATGATGCAATGAATGAAGAGATGGCTGCATTGGAAGCAAATGACACATGGGAGTTGGTGCCATTGCCAAGTGGCAAGAAAGCTATTGGCTGTAAATGGGTGTATAAAACCAAGCATAAGGCTGATGGTAACATTGAGCGTCACAAGGCAAGGCTGGTCGCAAAGGGTTATGCACAGACGTATGGCATAGACTATGAGGAGACCTTTGCTCCAGTGGCAAAGATGACGACAGTGAGAGCTGTCATAGCAGTGGCTGCATCTAGAGGATGGATTATGCATCAAATGGATGTAAAGAATGCCTTCTTGAATGGTGAGTTGCAAGAGGAAGTGTATATGGATCAGCCACCTGGTTATGTCGATCCAGGTTACCCAGATTATGTATGCAGACTTCTCAAAGCTTTGTATGGTTTGAAGCAGGGCTCTAGAGCATGGTATGACAGGATTGCCAAGTATCTTGTCAGTATTGGTTTTAGGAGAGCTCATGCTGATCATTCACTCTATGTACGTGAGAGTGATGTGGGGATTGTGGTCATTACCATATATGTAGATGACCTTATTATTGTTGGTGACAATGCTATGGAGATTGACCATGTGAAGGGTCTTCTCAAACAGGAGTTTGAAATGAAAGATTTAGGCGAGTTGCGCTACTTTCTTGGCATTGAAGTGATCAGGACTCCAGAGGGTGTATGGCTATCACAGAGACAGTATGCTTTGGACATGTTGTCAAAGTATGGTATGGCTGATTGTAAGCCAATTTCTATTCCCTTGGATGTGAATGCAAAGCTGAGTGCAGAGAAGGGTGATGTTGTTGAGGATGTCAACATGTACAGGAAGATTGTGGGTAGTCTAATCTACTTGACTATCACGAGGCCAGACTTGAGCTACACAGTAGGCTTGGAGAGTCAGTTCATGCAACTTCCGAGGAAGCCACATTTGGATGGAGTACGACGCACACTTAGGTATGTGCAAGGTACTCTTGACTACGCATTGTTCTATGCAGCAGATGCACCAGTAGCATTGTATGGGTATACAGATGTAGATTGGGCAGGTAGCATTGTTGATAGGAGATCTACGAGTGGCTTCATGTTCTCTTTTGGGAGTGCTGCTGTTACTTGGAGCAGCAAAAAGCAGCCTACGGTTGCTTTATCGAGCACAGAGGCCGAGTACAGAGGTGCAGCAGTTGCGGCGTGCGAGGTAGCTTGGCTACGCACATTACTTGAGGACTTGGGAGTGCAGGTGGACCAGCAGATTTTCATCCATTGTGACAACCTCAGCAGCATGCAGTTGGCTAGGAACCTAGTGTTCCATGCCAGGACCAAACACATAGAGGTCCATTACCACTACGTTCGAGAGCGAGTGTTGGCGGGCGACATCGACTTGGTCTACGTCAGCACAGAGGAGCAGATAGCGGATATCTTTACCAAGGCCCTCGGAGCTGAGAAGCTTCGACGTTTCCGGACTATGCTTGGACTCTGCGACATGCAGAGCTCGAGGGGGAGTGTTGAGATGTCGAGCTCTACACCTTGAGCTGGCATCCACTACGGGTCTTGGCCGCTTACGGCATTTACTCACTGGCGCATTAGGTGACCGACACGGAGGATCTCTGCCAGTGATTCTACAGCTGGACTACACTTATAGTGCCAGCCTAGTACGCTTCTAGCGAGTTCACACTTAGTGACCGCATGTACATATGTGCTACTTTTCAGCTTTAGCACTTAGTCATTTTGTACTCTCTTTTCTGTGAAGAAGAAGAAGAAGCTTTCCATCTCTGTGTGCTTTGTGCTTGTCTTGTGTAGCTCTCTTGCATCCTCATTCTTTACAAGTGTCACTCCATCCAAACTTTGCCTGCATGTTGAGAAGAACCAGGAGTGCTTTCAATCTAGACATACGTGCTCCATTATACAATGGCGTATCGGCTTCACTTTTCATATCATCATAGATAAGCCTTTCTGAATCCATGATTGTCTCGATCATTTCATCAATCTCGGGCTCAAACATTGCCTCGTTGGGAATGTGCTCTACATGATCATCCCCGAGCTATCAGAGGCTACATCTTGTGGCCTCACATATGCTGCTTGACCAAAGCGCCTGCGAACACGTCTATTGGGTTGCAAGATTGGTGCTTGTTGGCCAGCGTCAGAGTCCGACGAGTTATAATTGGCAAAAACTCGATCTATAATAGATGGATCGAAATCGCCAAATTCGCGAACGTGCTGCAAAGAAACACGTCTTGTCCATCGCACAGCATGCTTGCATTGATTACAAGGACATAAGACCCTCGTTGAGAGATAGGTGTTTCGGTTGGATGGTCCCTCATCCTCGTCACTACTCATAATGAGGATAAAAATCTTATAACCTGGAAAACAAATTTAATATTCTATTGGCATTCTTCTCTCTCTTATCTCTCTCTCTCTCTCTCTCTCTCTCTCTCTCTCTCTCTCTCTCTCTCTCTCTCTCTCTCACCTTCTCTCTAGTCATGTCCAATCCCCGCACACCTCGGTCTAGAGGTGCACGGAGATCAGAACCACCGGGTTATAATCTCGTCTTTATTGGTCAATACCTATATTTGTGGGTACAAGAAATCTACAGACCCACGTCTACATGATACTGCATGTAGTGGACAAACCCCTTTGCCTCTTCTCTAGCTGTAGCACTTCACAGCATCTTAACATCTTTTCACAGTAGATCTTTTCACTATTCGTCTAACTCTAAACCCTAAACTGTAAGTAATTCTTGTGTGGACTCGATCTAATGTAAATAAGCGTAAATCTAAATAAACGTAAATCTAACTAAAAATAAACCTAAATCTAATTTAACGTAAGTCTTTATCTAACCTAATCTTTAACGTCTTTTGGGATAGTTTCCTACGATGTTAACACTCTCTTCTTCTTGTGTGTGTGTGTGTGTGTGTGTGTGTGTGGGTAAACCTAAATAAACCTAAGTCTAATCTAATATAACATAAATCTAAATCTAACGTAAATTATGTTATATTAAAAAAACAAAGAAATAAACTAACAAGGATTATAAGAACCTTAAAACTGATTTAACACATAATTTTTCACATAACTCGGCAAGAGTTGGCATTCTCATCACTAAAGATGTGAGAGTTAACTTCCGGCGGTGACGCTGCCTCATCTCCATCCACATCTGACGACAACAATTGGCCCTTTGGACCGTTCTTGCTCTTGTTACTAACTTTGAAGTTGCTGTTGAATGACTAGAGATTGTCTAGATGGTCATTGTCGGGGATGTAGTGACTCTTGCCGCCCTGAAGATCCACCTTCTTCCCTATCTTCTGAAGACATTTCACCAGTACTTTTGGATCGACGGAGCCCACCATGAGTGAAGGCAGCAATACCCTAAATTCCATTGAGGGCTTTCTTCACCCGCTTCATGTAGGCATCGCAGTCTATGGAGACCTAAATCTAATCTAATATAACGTAAATCTAAATCTAGCGTAAATAAAAGTAAATCTAACTAAAAATAAACATAAATCTAATCTAATTTAACTTAAATAAACCTAAATCTAATTTAACGTAAGTCTACATCTAACCTAATCTTTAACGTCTTTTAGGATAGTTTCCTACGACGTTATAACTCTCTTCTTCTTGTGTGTGTACGCGTGTGTGGATGTGTGTGCCAATAAAAAGAGATAAATGGTATAACCTTTCTATCACCCATGCCAAGTATGATAGATTGGTTATGCCATTTCCCTCTTGAATAATAGGTCTTGAGTTCAACTCCTCGTCGGCTAGATCTTTAGGTCTTTTAATTTTAATTAGTTTCCTACGACGTTAAATTAGTTTCTCTCTCTTTCTCTCTCAATGTGTGTGCGTTTTTTTGTTTATGCATGTTTTCTCTCTCTTTTCCTCTCTCAATGTATGCGTTTTTTGTTTATGCATGTTCTCTCTCTCTTTTCCTCTCTCAATGTGTGCGTTTTTTGTTTATGCATGCTCTCTCTCTCTCTTTTCCTCTCTCAATGTGTGTGTGCATTCTTTGTTTATGTATGTGTGTGTGCGTTTTTGTTTATGTTTGTACTCTCTCTCTCTCTCTCTCTCTCTCTCTCTCTCTCTCTCTCTCTCTCTCTCTCTCTCTCTCTCAAAAACACTATGTGTGTGTGTGTGTGTGTGTGAGAGAGAGAGAGAGAGAGGGAGAGAGAAAGAGGGGAAGGGAACATGAGAGTGAGGAGAGGGAAGGAGCATACCTGGCTCTCCTTCCTCTCCTCGTGTGTGTGTGTGTGTGTGTGTGTGTGTGTGTGTGTGTGGAGAAGAAAGAGAGAGAGAGAGAGGGAGAGCGTTACCTGCTCCTTGCTTGAGGACGCCGAAAAACTCAGATCTAAGATCTGAGTTTTTGGGCGCTCTTTGTTATTTTTTTAGCCCAGCCGGCGTCGCTATGAGCCTCGCTATGAGCGTCGCAAGTTGTTGAGTAACTTTGGCTTGCAAAGCAGGGTTGCCCAAAGCTTGCTGCAACCTAGGATAAGACAATTCACAAACATGGGGGCATCATCATTAGCACCTTCATGTGCAAAATCAAAGTTGTCAATATTCATTCTACTCTCTTGATTATTGTTATCCATGTTAGCAAAATTTATGCATGTACTTAGTGTATGCTTTGGAAATTCAAAAATTTAGTTGCCACTCCTCTTAGCCTTTGAAAATTTTCTCTTAAGTATCTACACCCACGGCTCGAAGTGGTTACTTATAGAGAGTAGAGGAGTAGGTCTAACATAGCAGAGTTGCCGTGGGCTAGCTTCTTTTGGACTTCTTACGGATCAGTAATTGTAAATCCATAGGCAAGTCTACAAAGACTCTATTATTAAGTCCAAAGGTCCCGAGGAGGTGTGAACCATATCCCACATAGTGGGCTCAACAAAACCGATAATAGATCCCAGTTCCACTTACCCTAATATAATTAACAACATCAACCATTTATAGGCTACTGAAGGACCTCTCTTCTTAAGCAAGAAAAGATAAACCAAATGCTCTAATACCAATGTAATGGAGTTAGCCTTTTAACTTGAGTTGGAGCGGAAAGTGAATAACATATTGAGCATTTCCTGGAGCATTTCGTTGTGTGTAGATGTAGAGTGAGAAGGAAAGTGCTTTGATGGAGAGAGCAACAGTAACACATTACTTCATTAATGGCACAAACAATACTTGTAAAAGAGAGTGAGAGTTTAGAGAAATTGACAACAATAGAGGACCTGATCAGTTGGAGCCGGTCCCCCCTCCAATAGACATTTGTATTATAGATTCTTCCATGATGGAAGACTTGTTTACAATACAACTGATTGTGTTACTTGAGACCTTCTTGATGAGATGAAGATGGCAAGCTTCACTCACCAAGCATTAGCATGGTAACAACAATAAACATGATTAGCATGAACTTGAAGAATGCCCAGCCTCAATCCCAAGACCTCAAACACCATGAAATGTGAGGAGAGCTGGCAGGGAGCGAGGAAGAAAAGAGAATTACAAGTAGCTCTACGAGAAAGCAATAACCCCTTGCACATAATCACTCATAGCTCTTGTAGCATAGATTAGCATAGTGATAATGGAGATTAGAGAGATTGACAAGCAAGCAAAAGCATTTTCTTGTGTGGATTTGCATTCATAGCCTAGAGCTTGTTGTAGTGGGTACTCAACTTCTCAAGCTCGGAGAAGGAGATGGAGTTCTTGCTTCACAAGAGTGTGTGAAGAGAAGAACGAGAGAGAGATAGAACTCGTGGGATGTTCAAATGAGAGAGAGAGAGAGAGAGAGAGAGAGAGAGAGAGAGAGAGGGAGGTATCTAGGTCGACCCCCTTTCCTAGGCTTCCCTTGAAGCTCATTGGGCCATGTAGCCCTCTAGCCAATGAGAGCTTGGCTCCCCTTTGGGTAAGTTGTGTAGTTTTTTGACAAGTGTCCTTCTTTCCCTCATGTGAGGTTAAGCTAGCACCCCCCTTGCTTAAGCACAACCGTTGCTTAAGTAAGCTGCCCCCTTACCTGCTTGGACCTTAGTTGCCTAAAATTAAAAATTAAAGACTATGTCTTAAGGATTTTAACACTTACCTTTGGAGGCTTTAATGAAGCCAACCCTAGGTCTTTTGCTCCATTGTTAGTTAGCCTTGCTCTTTGATAGACCATTTCTCATTTGGGCCCCTTTTCCATTGGTGTTGAAATAGATCTATAAGCACATCTATATCTTAACCCTTATTCTTGTTTATTCTCCCACATTAAGTGATCAATTTAATATGAGAAAATCATTTGGGTTGGTTAGATATAGATTTTATGAAAATGGTATTCCAACCCGTTATACACCCATCTATTATAGAGTCAACATCCTTCTTCTCACTATAAAATCTCATCATAGGCACATGGTAGGGTAAACCCAATTGGCCTAAAGTATTCACCTATAGTTTTCCCATTCACAATCATTTTTGTAGTGCCTGCAACCTATCAACAATCATTTTCCAGCACTTGTAGTGGTTGTGGTAGCTTGTGTTGTATTAGTGCTGGTTTTTGTTGGTTCAAGTTGCTATGATGACAACGGATTTTTCTATGTCAGTGGGATGCCCAATCCTCATGACTTCCCTTTGGTCTTTGGATTTGGGTTTTTTCTAGAAAGATGATGATTTCTTTGGTTGTAGAGATTTTGAGGTTTTGGTGATAAGGTAGTATGGAGACATGTGCAATCAAAGCAGTAGTTATTATCTCCTTCTTATTGATGATGACAATGGGATTTTCTATGTCAAAGTTATCCACCACATGTTGTATTACTAATAGATCTATGGGAATCTTATGGATACTTCCATCAAGGTGGTCATACCCCAATTGTTGAGTCTTTCTTTGAATCTTTAAATACATACTTGCCAATATCTTGGTATGAGATGGAAAATATTTTCTCTTCCACAATCTGGTCTAGCACCTCCTTCATAGCTTTAAAACCCTTCATCTTCCATATGGCAAAAGAGAGATGTATACTATGTGGAGAAAGAAGACTCACTTGAAGATGCACTGGAGCTGCTTGAAGAAGGAAGTAGAGCAAGAACAGAGGCTATGTCTTGTGTAGTGGTTGTAGGTAAAATATCCCATGGAGATAGTGTTAGATGTGTGCAGAGGGAGGTGATGAAAACGACTTAGGGTCAATATGTCTCATCATAGTTCTAATTTAAACCATAAATGCCCCACTCTATTCATGCCTCAACAAAAGAACATTCATTATTAACGTGGAAAACATGCTTTGGCTAACCTCTCTCATGATCATCTATTTATTTTCCCAGGATATTTGACATTCAATGTATCACCAACTACCATTGATCACTTCATATACTTGCCCAATGTTTGACTAAGTCTTGAGATGGTCAAAATCCAATCATAGACTGAGGAATAGCTTTATCCTCCCATCCTATTTCTTCCTTATAACTAGGGTTGAGCCTCCAAGCCATGTTCCCATTGGGCCTTGTCGGCTACCCTTGGCCTTACATTACTCCCCCCTTGGGAGAAACATTTTTTTCCTTTAAAATGAAAGTAGGGTGTTTCTTCTTAAGAGCACTAATTTTTTCTGTCGTGAGCTTTACCATGATACTCAAGAATATGTTTGGGGTCATGTAGTTGAGTGGGAGGTTCAATGACATCAACAAGGACATCTTGATTGAAGATAGTGGTGTCCCTATGACTAAGTGAATATGAGAGTGTCTAGACCAGATCTCTAATTCACTTGACTACTAGAAATGGATCACAACACCTAAGAGGTAACTAGATGGATGACCAGTTTTCAAAAATTTTAAAGGTTCTAGAATACATAAGAATACCTCTTCTTGTTTTTCCATAAAAAGTGATGCCAAAATTTCTCGTTAGCATGGTTCTTGTATCTATGTTGTGCTTCTCAAACATTTCAATGAGAAACTATCAACATATTCACATGAGCTTGGATAAAGTCCTTAACTTGTTGAATTTTATTAGTAGCAAGTTTCAAAATAGGGAGATAATCCTCCCAATTGGATTGCTTCTTGATAACGTATGCTCATAAAATATCCTCAGTACCTAATGTGCTTGTTTAGTGTGCCATTTGTCTGTAGATGATATGCAGTACTGATATTGAGATGTGTTTCCAACCGCTCAAAGACAATCCTACAGAAATGACTATGAACTTGGGATCACAATCACTCATAAAATTGTTGGTAATTCCGTATAGCCTATATGGATTTTCAACAAACAACTTGGCTCACTCTAGATTTTCAATGGCATACTTGGTTGGAACAAACTTATAGAGTTTAGTCAACCTATCTATAGTCACCCACTGAGTCGTGACCGTGTATAGTGGTTGGTAAATCCATAATATAATCCACATAGATACTATACTTGCTGTGAGTAAAAATATTCATAAGCTATCAAATGCATGAATGTGCATGCCTCTACATTGAGTTTGCAAGCATTAGCAACAACTTACTCGAGGCTACATTTCCATTAATGGAGTTTTCTGTGCATCCCAATGCATTTGGATTAGATTTATGCTCATAGCATACATGACACTTGAGTGAATAGATGTGTAAAAAGCTCTTATAAAAAGAACTAAATACTTTCCACCTTGACTTGTAGCAATTCATAATGTGCTATACAAAATGCTTATGAGGTAGGCTTGCTAAAACATTTGAAACATAATAGAAACTGGACATAAAACACATCTAGGTACAAACAATGAGACATTTTTATTGACATGACATAACCTTGCTATATGGGTAATATATATGCACAATTTCAACCTAAAAAGTTGAAACAACCATCTATTAATGATGTTTATAGTACATGTTACATTAACAAGTCTTACTAGATATTCGATACTGTTTGGCCATTGAAATTGTGCTTGATACTAGGTGCTTGAAATGGTCTAATGAACAAATTGGACCGGCACATAGGGACTTTGTCACGACATATAATTGAGAAAAAGGTGCAAGTGTTAGTCCCAAAAACTCATATTCTCCACATGTGGAATATGTCCCACATAGTGATGTCAGTGAATTCCACATCCATTGAGTACAAAAAGTACCTTTGTATGTAGGCAGCCAAAAACACTCGATGACAAGAGTGAGAGGGACCCTCATAAAAATTTATCCACCCTAGTTAAAGCAAACACCATGAGTTTCCAGACCATGATGTACACCTTGTGACTAACCACACATGCCAAAAATGATCGCCACCTTGTGGGCCTATGATCATCTTAAGAGAGGGGACCACACATGCCAAAAAAGATCGCCACCTTGTGGCCTATGATCATCTTAAGAGAGGGGACCACAAAAAGAGTAGATAGTACCTAGAGTGGACCTTCTATTCCATCCAAGGAAAATGATTAGGGATAAGGAAAAATTATCAGAGGAGAGGTCTTGTACACAAACCTTTAATCGTCCCCATAGCTACTACCATATAGCTATGCATGACCACATCAGTTGCATCAAAACAAGCTATGCAGCATTCTTGAGCAATTAAAGAATACCCTTGGTTAGATTCCAAAAGTATACTAGCTAAACCACTAGGTAGATGTGTACCATCATAGGCTACCTTGCTACCAATAGTAATTGTAAACAAATTGGTGGACTGAACTTATCTTTTGCACATGGTTGTTGAGAACTTCTTTCCTTGAAGCACAAGTGTGAAAAGTCCAATAAGTGACCATGTGAGTGATCTCTCCCTCACAAGCTGGGTCACACCCAATAAATGGTGCTCCTATAGATACAATTGGTTATATAGACTAAGCAGGAGATTCTTACAAGCTGGAATCTTATTCACAACTAGATCACTAAAACAATCATATCTCTACATTGTTGAGAAAAAGATTTTCAAAAATAAAAATAAAGTAGTCATACTAGGTATTCCTTTTTTTTTTTGAAATAAAAGTTTGCATGCCTTGAGGCTCTTTTAAAAGAGCCATGTTATCACATGAACTAGAGGATCAACATCGATAGAGCATGCGCCTTGTGCATATATATATATATATATATATATATATATATATATATAGTGTGTGCCCTTGGATGCAGTCATATGCAGTAAGAACAAGCAAATAAACCATCCTCGTTCACTATTGAGTAGAAGGTCAAAGCTATATCTTGCAACATATTCACCCCATATTCAATAGGAGAATCATCAATAAAAGTAACTGGAAACAACATAAGATCTTGCCTATGATGAATTAATCATGAATCTCCAATCATATGTGAGACCACCTTAATTTTCCATGCATAAAAACTTATTGGGTAGAGTTAAGTCTACCATACTGACACGACTTTGCATGCAACTCAAAAAGAATATATTGATAAGTCCTTGGCCACAATGAAGTATATGCCCATATTTTTTATGTTGATATGCTTAAGTGCCTTGCACTATTGAGAACTACTGTTGAAACATTTAAGTACGATTCAACCTTCTTGCACAAGAAATTCAAACTTGTATTGCAAGAATGGAAATTCCCCAAACCTTCATCATGCCTTGTCGTTGATCCTAACTCAATGAGTAGGGCTTTGGCATGGGATAGCAGCCTTGCTCCCCGCTATGGTCTTCAAAAAACCTCTTCACTGAGAAAGTTATTAAACTTTCTAAAGTAAAGATACAAAATGCATAAAATACAATAAAAAGTAGAAATTTTCCAACCTTATTTCCCTTCTTGTGCCCATTATTTCTAGTGTGAGCCTCAGTTAGAACCTGCATTCTTGCTTGCATGCGTACACACCTCCTTAAAACCCCATCAATGCCAAAACTATACAAAGATCCAACAATTATAGTGAATTTTTAAAAAGAGGAATGAGCAGCTACTTACTAGACTGTGACAAGTTTTCTTGAAACCCCCATACTGCAAGAAATCATAAACCTCCCACCATTTGGGATCTGTCTCTTTAACTCAGTATCTATTGGCTCATCTCTTAATGATGATGTGATGCCTTTAGTACTTTTGGACATAAAATATGCACCACAGTGAGTCTTGCCATGCTTATGAAAGATCTTAAACTCAAACTCTAGAAAAAACATCATCCATCTAATCAATCTTCCTTGGATGACTACTTTATTGATAAAAAATAAAATAGCTTGGAATAACTTTCCTAGAAAATAACATCTAAACTTAGTAGCACTGGACACCATTCCCAATGCTTTCCTCTTTGAAGTTAAATAACCTCGCTTTGCCTTATTGAAGCTTTGTATGACAATGAGTACTAGATAATCAACTTTTCCATCTGATTGAGCTAGAATACCACCCATTGCCATCCCAAAGGCATCAACATGCACATGGAAAATGAAATCCCAGTTTGGTTAGTGGAGATTTGATTTTGTACTCATCACGTCTTTCAGAAATTCAAATTATGCTTTACACACGAGGGACCGTATAAACTTGACACCTTTCTACATCAATTTATATAGTGGAAGAGCCTTTGCTACATACATATGAATGAATCTAATAAATGTTAATATATCCTCAAAAGGAGCTGAGTTCAAACACGTTTATTGGTGCACAAGCATGTTGGACATTTTGGATCTTGTCTTCAACCATTTCAGTACCATTTTTGGACACGACATGGCCTAAAAACTGCCCCTTCCATACAATAAATAATATCTTCTCTCTGAATATTTCAAAGATCATATGTAGAAATAATTGAATGAATATCTTTAGATGAAAATATAGTGAAATCATCCACAAAAATGGCTAAAAATATATGTAGGAATTCAATGTGAATATCTCCATCATACCCATCTAAAATGTGTTTGGAGTGTTACATAAGCCAAATGGCATAACTACATATATGAATGCTCCCTATTCAATGATGAAGGTGCTTTTCACTCTATCTTATGGTGCAATCTTCAACTGATTGTGTCCATTGTACCGTTCCAAAAAGCTATATATTTTTTGTCTAGATATCTCATCAATCATCATATCAATAAAGTTAATGAAAATGAGTCACTAATCATCTAAGCATTCAGCTTTTGGAAATCTACATACACTCTAAGTTTTCCATTTTTTAAAGCTACCACCACAGTTGGAAATAACCAGTAATTGCTTGCCACTCTTGTAATGAACCCTTCCTTTAGAAGGTTATCAATGTCTTCCTTGACCTTCTTTGCATAGTTTGGGTTCATCCTATACCTCTATAATCTATCTAGTCGAGCATCTAGTTTCAGTGGTATTCTAGGCTAGTAGGCTTTTGGGTCTCCCCCTTTAGATCCGTTTTCTCCCAAGCAAAAACATCTCTATTATTTTTGGGTCTATGCTAGTAGGCTTTTGGGTCTACCCCTTTAGATCCGTTTTCTCCCAAGCAAAAACATCTCTATTATTTTTGGGTCTATGCTAGTAGGCTTTTGGGTCTACCCCTTTAGATCCGTTTTCTCCCAAGCAAAAACATCTCTATATTTTTTAAAAATCTATTTGGATTTATCCTTCACTTCTCACTTTAGATTTTTGTGGATCTTTATGATTTTTGGATCTGATTTCAAGCTTAAGTTTCATTCTTCTACTTGATCATCTGGTAACTACCAATTGGATGTTCCCCTGCCCTTTCTTCTAACCATCAATTTTGCCTCCTTTTCTGTTTTTATCTACAGTAGCTGATATATGATCTCCTTTAGGTGTCCCATGACTAATTCCTTCAAGTGTGTGAGAATTTTGATTCCTGAACTCTATATCAATGCTATTTGGCTTGGCCCTTCTAGGTGTATTTCAATCTGAAACTATCCATGATGCCTTGTTTGCTCCTTCTTTTGAGGGTCTCCCATCCAAAATTACTAGCCATTCCCTTTGGTTTAGTTTAATAAACTTCCCAAGTTAATGCTGTTGCTGCTCTTGAGACCTTTTTTGATTTACAAGAACTGCATTTAGATCAATTTAGCTATGGGGAATAAATTTATGGAGGCTAGCATTCTTTCTATATTCTACATACCATACTTCCAACATAGTTCTTCAGGTTACATTTCTTTCTTCCATGTTCTAGTGTTAATTTTCTAGACCTGAATTCTTTTGTTTGGCCCTTGTATTGTGAGTGTCTAAGTAGCATAATTATGTATGGCACGTGCACTCCTTAGCCACGGTCTTCCTAGCAGCACATTGTAAGCACCTTGTATATCCATCACCAAGAAACTTACCTTGAACTTTTCATAACCCACCTTGATCTGAATATTCTTCAATAGGACACTAGCTTGCATTATTCATTGATCTCTCATTCTGATTATGAATGGTGCAAGCTTCATCTCATTAATCCACAATTTCTATCTAATGTGTTTTTCTATGTATATTCACATCAAAAAATGCATCCAGAATCAATTCAGATAGCGATTCCCATACATCAAACTTTATAATCTATATAAATGATTGGTACTCATCATCCTTAATATTCAACTGGCCTAATACCATACATTCATACTCTTTCTATCATTACTTATTGATTAACTTGGCAATCTTAGATGGAGTCTTTTTTATGTGATCAAGTTCTATAATGAGCCTCTGGAGTCTTTCACATACCCTACATAGATTTTATCCTACTCCTGTTTAGAACTTGAATATGAACTAGATGATCTCCCTTTGGGAGATCTATCCTTGCAATGCCATGCTATGTTGACCTACTCTGCCTCTTAGCTTATGGATCCTTTGGTGAAATATGATTTTTCTTTTTGAACAATGTTTTTGCTTTCAGATCCTTTTTGTCAACACTCTCCAAGTTTGCTTTGACTTGCAATACTTCGTTCTCATGATTCTTCAAACCAAAACTAGTCGTCGAAACTTTTTCTTTCTTGGAACTTTTCACACCAAAATTTGTCATTGGAATTTTTGCTATCTTTTAGATTTTGTACACCAAAACCAATTTCTTGGATTCCAACCACGTGAGCCATTAAAAATACTCAAAAAATATTATGTATGGATCAAGCTTTGGAGCACTCAAGAATCTCTAGATTTATCCTCTCCAAATCTTGCACGATCTTAGTAGCCAAAACCCTTTGCTTCTTCCATTCATCCACTTCTTTGGTCTTTCCTTTGGCTTTCCATACCACCCTTTCCTTCTCCCACTATTGGCTCTCTCCACTGTACTTGGTCTATCTAGCTGGAACCTATAGGATCTCCTCAATGACAATGCTAGAGCTCCTAGTGATCACATGCACTGGTATTGTATCTACCATTTCCTTTGATCACTTCAGCCTTCAGATTGTTAGGACATTGTGCTTAAAAGTGCCTATACTTCCCACATGTATAACATTTTAAATTCCTTTATGATGAAATTTGTTCTACTCAACCTCTACCAAAAATATTTGGTATCTTCCTCTCCCAACCATACCACTGGTATTGGCTCCAATGTTTGGGATTTGAGTAACCAATAATTTTGGTATCTTCCTCTCCCAACCATATGATTGGTACGGGATCATTTGTTTGGGTTTTTTGTTTTGCCTTCAACCTCTACCAATTTTTTTTGATATATTCCTTCCTAGCCATACCACTAGAACTGGCTCCATTGTTTGGGTTTCTTAAATAGTCAATTCAGGGTTGGTCAATGCAATTAGTGTTATGTCCTTTCCTTCCTTAAAATGGTGTACCTTAATTTTATACTTGTTCCTCACATGTCCATAATCTTTACAGTATGTACATTGAATGGATTCATTCTTTTGGTGCTCTTTTGATTTGCATATATGCTACACACTAGGTTTCTACCTTTCCCAGAAAAAGGTTTGGCCTTTGCGATCTCAGATATATGTCTTAACAACTCCTCAATTTTTTTTGTCCAATATTTTTTCTTCACTGTTTTGGGTTCTTCTTAAGAGTGCTTGTCGTTTGATGAACTAAGCTTGATGATGTGTCTTTTGAAGAGGGGTGAGTGGAGCTTAAGCTCGTTCTCACTTTTTAGCCTTTCCCCTTCTTGGCTTGTTGTTTCACTTTAAGGGCTATGTAAACTAAGTCATTGAATTTACTTGTTGGTGCTAGTACTTCTTGCTCTCTTCACTTTTTTCTCTAAAATCCACTCAAAAAATAGGCTCTCATTTGTTTTTCAAATGTGGTTCATGTGACTGTCTAGTGAGCTCCTTAATCTGCTCTACATATCTTCTTATCAAAGATTACGATGATGTACCTTATTAAATCATAGAGGATGTGTTTATCCTCTGGTTCTCACTACACTCTATAATAAATGCTTTCTTCAATTTACTATAATTTCTCAGTTTTACATGGTGGATAATGTTAGTGCCATTTCCTAGCTACATCTCTTTCAACGTTTTTGAGGAAGTACTCTACCAACCCATCCTCCTCAATGTCATTGTGATCCTCAACCCATGTAAAAGACATT
Source organism: Adiantum capillus-veneris (assembly GCF_014529385.1). Lineage (NCBI taxonomy): Eukaryota > Viridiplantae > Streptophyta > Polypodiopsida > Polypodiales > Pteridaceae > Adiantum > Adiantum capillus-veneris. The sequence continues at coordinate 3,182,051 of NW_028221436.1, forward strand.
TATTTCTGTACTGTTAATGAATGCCCTTTGTAGGACTAAGAAGAGGGCTGGATATTGAAAGACCTAATATAATCTGAACTGATAATAGCTACTTATCTAAATAGCAAGTCTCATTTGGTTAATCAAAGCAATTGACGATAGGAATCGTGGAAGATAATAAGACCTGCAATGTGTGTACTATTTGGATGCTGGCAGAGCCCAATATTGAGAAGCTATGGTCTTTTTTAGAAAGAGGGGGGCATGCTTATATTGATACTTATTGAATTGGTAACACTCTGAAATTTAGGGATTTTTCATACATGACCGAGTGTGCCTGCATTGGCATATATGGGAGAATCTAAAGGACGCATGCCCTTTTCCAAGACGACAACAGAATACTACTCTCAACTGTGCTTGCAAGTTCCTAGATCCTAAAGCAGCTTGAGAGCCAAGCATTTGTGAGTCTAGCATTCTCTGGTTTGATGACGCGGTATGGTATATCCTAAATCATATGGATATTCTATACTTCAAAAATCCATTGAATTTCACACATCTCTTATATGCTCTTGTTGGCTTGGAGGGTAGGCAAAACATCTAGTACTTGCTTTGATTTCTTCCATTTACCAAACGCATGTGTGGAAGAAGAGGTAAGTCGGTCTCTAAAGAGGTTTAAATCCTCTTTTGATGCTCTTTACATCCCACTCCAACGGGGCTTCTAGCTCCAATGTTTCAAGAGGGAAAGTCATATTTTTTACTAAAACAGAGGGAGAGGAAAAGCACTTCCAATAAAAAGTTTGCTAGATTTTTGAAGCTGATATGTTCATATTTGGGTAATTATTGGGGCGATACGGAGAAAGATACTGCAATGCTCATAGTGGCTAGAAGCCTCGAGAATGTGACTATCAATTCCTTCATTATTGGTGTTGATGAGGCTCCCAACAATGAATCCTTTGTATCTAGCTTTGAATGCAGTGCTTGAAAGGTTGAACAATTGCAAATATGAACTTTCCATTGGCACATGAGTTGAAAGAGATGAACATTCCAACTCAGACGTATACGAAAGGAGCTCACATGCCTCTAGTTGAAATTCCAACTAGAGATTCCTACGTATATATTTCAAAAACATAAATTGAAAGCATCTCACATGCCTCTAACTGAATTTTTGAGAACATAAAAAATATTCCAAGTTTCCTTAACCTAGTTCTCCTACAATTGTAAGGACTTTGTGGAAAAAGATAAAAGACATACAAGAATTTCCTAGCCAATACAATGAAACCCATTTTGGTTGGTAAAAGAAATATACCACTAAAGTGTTATGAATGAATTTACCAGATAGAATAACTCACTTGTCCACAACTGATATTACACAATGTTATGAGAATATTGGAGGTGGGTTTGCTCAATGTCCTTAGCAAAATCACAAGTCTTACATTTGTAGAAAAGGGAAAAGAAAAATACATAAAGATATTACTTAGAAGTAAGCCTAAATCTGTGAATTTCTCTAGACATGGCACCTCTTCATTATTAGGAAACATACTTGATTAGTCATATCACTTGGCTTATGGACCAAAGTTCTATACAGCTATGAGAGGAGTGCTTTAAACCATTGCTAGGAATCCTAATGGAATTTGCATGCTCACTAGTGATGTGTAACTTGTACCTCGCCTTTTTTAAGGCAAAAGGGTACTAAAGGATGGCTGCTAACAAAGACTGTTTCAAAATTCTTGAAGAATTAAATATTTGTACAAGTACATGCATGATCTCCTTGATCTAAATAGTACATGTTTTTGTAAAGTACTATGGGACATCTATCCTTCGTGTTTTACGCATTGAACCAACACCTGTGGAAAATTGCAAATTTAAAATTCTACTAAACATCTTTTATTGAAGAGCTTTCTATTAGGTATCTGTGGAAAAGGGATAAGTTGAATAGATGCTGAATGTTACACTAGCTAAATTTGTAAGAAAAAAAACTAAGAGGCTTTTTAAGACCTCCTCATGAACATGCATCTGTATTGTACACCTAATATTCGAAATTTGAATTTCTTGCATGCCTTCATTGGCCAATTGCAAATCTTAAAACCCTGAGATTTTTTCTTGGTTAATACCTATGGTATTTAATAATGTTGCTTAAAATCAATCCAATAACGGGTAATAAATCTGATATGATGATGATGGGTATTCTAAAAATAGTGTACTTAGGTAGATGAAAGATTGTGTTCGAAGCATTGTTGTTTATATTACATTCTTACAAAAAATTGAACAGTATATATCTTTTCTTTTTTTTGCTTAACCATAACCCAGGTATAAGGTTCTAAAACTAAATGTTGAACATGCCAGCTTGGTTATTGGTATTACTTGTATTTTATACTCATTGGTGGTTTCTAAGCATATAGATGATGGCACTTAATTTTGGCGCACCCAAGGTGCCAAAATATCTTCCCTTTAGATACAATCTCTCCAGACCACATAGCACAATCAAAAGAGTCGTTTTCACGTAGCAAGATCAACCTAGATTTTTCAATATTGCATTTTGATCAAGAGGCTAGGGCGAACATTTGAACAATCTCCAAGCCCTTTGAACAGTTTGCTGGTAGGCTTTGAGGAAGAGCAAGGAATCCTTCGTGAAGAGCTTAGCCAAGAGCTGGTCCTTGTTCGGCAAGGCCAACCCTTGGATCTCCCCTTTTGCGGCACTAGCTTCCAACATGGTCACCAACAGATGCGAGCCTATAGCAAACAACAGCAGGGCGAGTGAGCATCCCAACTTGATTGATCTTTTGACTTCAAAAGCACCCACAATCCTATCATTAAAGAGCATCTCAGAGTGGCTTCCAACATTGAGAGTGCGAACAAGCTGGCACTCTCGAGGCCCAAAGCCCAGAGATTTCATGACCTCATCAATGAATGACCAAGTTATCCTATCGTAGGCCTTATCAAGATCAAGTTGTAGCAGGACACACTCTTGATTGGTTAGTGATACATATTCAATGCCAACCATGGCCGTCAAGATGCTATCATAAATTGATCTTCCTTTAGTGAACTCATGCTGATGCGGAGTAATGGCTCTATCCAGAATGGGAGACAACCTAAGGGCAATTGTCTTGGCGATGATCTTGTAAGCCATTGTCATCATGGTTATAGGCCACCAATGCTTCAACTGAGAGCTGCATATTTTCTTAGGAATTAGTTTAATAAGTCCCCTTTTTATACTTGAATCTAGGGTTCCATTACACAACGCTTGGTTGGCCATTTTCGTAATGGGGACTATGAGATCGTCCCAGAATTCAATAAAAATTATGTAGTCAGCCCATCCCACCAAGGGGATTTACCTAGAGCCTTCAGTGCAAGGCTGCATTCCTCCTCAGTAAAGTCTTTCTCCAAGAGAGAGATTGGCTTCGGAGTGCAAAACCATTCCCTTGACGCTTCTTAGGAGACTACTTCTGGCTTCATCCACCTCCATAGAATGGACCTCAGATGACATATAATTTGACCGACGTGATCGAGCATTAGCTTCGCCATTTCATCCTGGTCCTTTACTTTGTACCCATCCCCATCCAAGAGAGAGTGGACAAGGCCTCGACCTCTCTTAACTAAAGAAACATACCATAATGAGAAAATTTAATGAAAAGCTTTGCAACTTGTGGTGTAATCAATTTTTTCTTGAATGCAAAGAAATATGTTTTTTCTTGAATGCAAAAAAATATGTTTTGATAATCTATCAACCAATGTCTATATCCCATCGGCTCATGATGAAGTGAAAGGAAAACTTGTAATGAATGGTAAGAGTGCTAAGGTGTGTTTACCCTTGTTCTCTCACTTGTATCAAAGCAAGAGGGAGATGAAAGGGTGCCCTTATTTTTGCATGCATGCAAGGGAATACTCTTCTCTCTCTCTCTCTCTCTCTCTCTCTCCTCTCTCTCTCTAGTTCCTAACCGCTTACACATGAGGGGGGGCCGACTATCAACCTTCCCCCTTCCATGGCATGAGAGCATTTCTTCTTGGCTTCAAGAAGCCACCATAGCTGATGTGAGCTCAAATTCAACTTCTTCACAATCAAAGGGTGAGTAGCCACCCAAAACGTATCCTAGGGTCACTCCAAGGGACTTATCCCACCAATTGCCACCCAAAGGCAATTTTCGAGCGGTGCAATGGGTTCTACAAAGCATTTTGGGTTACAAAGGGCAACTACGGCGGCAAGAAAGTTTGTCAAATTTAATTGCCATAAAGACCAATCCAAAATCTTGCACACTCTTTCATCAATGTGATTGTTTGTTGAGCAAGCTTTTGAAAATCAAAATTGGCGATTCAAACTACAAATTCTAAGGAATTTGCCAGTGCATAAAATGCTTGTGCCAAGTATCCTTCTGCAATTTCTTAAGGATATCATTTGCTTGCAATTGAGGGCCTCTACATCAATTTTCAAGTTTTGAGTTCAAGTTTTTTTACTATGCCTCAATTTGTTTTTTTCCCATAGTAAACACTGCACCATGGCATAAAAAATTCTAGACGTCACCTAGAATTTGAGTGAGGCTCTCCTTTTTTCTCGACCGTTTGAATCCTAAGCCCACTGTCTGCATGGCAAATGTTGACAAGTATACGATTAATCCAACAAATTTTGATTTGGTCAAAACTCAAGAATTTGAAGTTGTTGAAGCACGAACGGTTACATTAGAGCATATATATAGCTACATTAAATAAGAATGATACTAGATTGACTGATCTCATAGTCAATTTTATGGCTCAATAAACCAAAGCAAAATCACCAGATATTGCCAAGGGCAATACACCTACCCCAATACCTATTCCAGAAGACGAGCATGTTCAAGGAATAGGAGCTCTAATGAGATTGGTTTATTGTTGTCTTCGGATCCAAAACAAGTGCTCAAACTACCTAAAATCATGAAACCACCCAACTTTTGCGATGAAGGCAAGGACCATAACAAAGATATTATGGATACTTTCCTTAGTAAACGGGGAGAAATACATAGATTACGTCATAATCTTGGTCCATTCAAGGCAATTTTTGCACTTGGAAAAGTGGAGCATTGTGTGTATGGAGCTGAATATGAGACTATATTTGACCATGAGAGCATCAAGTGGTTCACTAAGCAAACAAATATGAAGGGTCAAAAGTCCTTGTGGGATAAGATTATTCAAAAGTATGATGCTCAGCTACAATATTGAAAAGGTCAATATAATGTTGTAGAAAATGCTCTGAGTAGAATGCTAGAAATAAACTATCTTTTGTTCACATTTTAGCATCATCAAAAGTAAAATGCGAGCATGACAAGGCAAACTCTAAGGCGTGGAATCATGTTCAAATGAGGGATCCTTCTCTCCAATGCTGATAGTGTGTCTAGTTTCACAATACATAGTTCTTTAATTTTGAGTTCAAAGTTGAATCAATGGGAAACTTCTCCATCAAAGATGGATACCTATTTCACAAGGGAGAGTATGCGTATCAACTAACAGAGACATTTGGCACCAAATTTTTTATGAATTTCATGAAAATCCAAGTGCATGATTTTAAGGCATAAGAAAGACATGCACTCATACAATAACATTCTCATTGGCTAGTCTTACAAAGGCATTTCAAGATTGTGACTTGCATTATCAAAAGTGTTAAATTAATAAAGCAAAGTGCCTCGAAGCAGATAGACATTTGTATCCCCTACAGATTCCACCTAAGTCACAATATAGATGCCTAAGTTAGCACATCTATGAAGAAGCCCCAAGGGCCAATGTGCAACTAAGGTAGCTAAATGGAAATGTTTCATAGGTGAAACCACTCCTTTATAGTTTTTGAGAAAAAAACTTTATCCCAAACAAACACAAATCTCTTTGAGCCAGTTCTTAAGCGAAAAATTTATAATTTAAACTATAATTTTGACTATATTTACACTATTTTCTCGCAAAATCTAAGAAAATTTTTATACTTTTCACTCTCATCTCATTTGGCTTAGTCTTGAATTTCTAACCAACACAAGGCTAAGCCGAGATATGCTTTTCCTAAACACTAGAGAGAGAGAGAGAGAGAGAGAGAGAGAGAGAGAGAGAGATTGATTTATCATCCACGGAGGTCAGATATGACCCATGAGACCATCACAAAAACATTACATCCGCTCGTTGCTTTTCAGTGAAGCCATTGGATACATATCAATTAAGGACTGAGGGCCAATCATCAGGGTGAAAAAGAAAAAGAAAAAGGAAACAAATCTAGGGAGGATTGGGTAGGGCCTTTGTAGGGGCTTGGAACTCTTGGATGATGGATTTACCACCTCAATATACTACCCATTTACCTTGCTTGTAGGTTTCGTGCATCTTCTTGAGCTCGCTCTTGTTCATCTTCAGTTCATTTTCCATCAACTCCTCATTGATCCAAATATTTGTCCCTTTGAGGAGCTTGTCGAGTAGTCGTAGTAACTGCATCTTCTTGAAAGTGAGAAGACAATGTTCGGGTGGCACTTGCCTATGTGTGTCATTGATCCAAGAAACCATTTCAAGTTGATGTTAAAGGGTTGAAGGATGTCGTTGAGCTTGGTGATTGCTTCTTCTAGAGTGTCCTCAATGATGCCCCATGGCGAGGGGAGCCCACCAATGCAAACCTTGAGGGTGTTTTCTTCTTGGAGTCTTTGTTCACAAAATTTTGTTGTCACGCAGGTCTTACTTTGGCAAAGGTGGCCGATTGGGCTTGGGTGACCTTTGATTTGACTACTTTCACTTTGTCGATAGTCAGTTGGACCTGGAGTCAAAGCACGCCTCAAGCTTGCTAAGGAGAGCTTTGAGGTTGTGATTCTCCTCCATTATTTGACCAAGGGCTTCTTGGAGCTGTCCAACCTGAGTGAGCTTGCTCGAAGCTGCTACAACTGTTGCAAAGCTTGGTCGGCCCCTTGCGGTGAACTTTGGAGTATTCATTTTCGAAGGTAAATCGGGATGCCGTGGGATCAAACCCTAGACAGAGTTTCTTTGAATAAGGGTTTTAAATAGTCTTTGGTTGAGCGGGTTCCAAACAACCTTTGTTGAGGGGGTCGCTGGAGGCGAGCACGACGGGCAAGTAGGTTTGCAAGGGCGGACTTCTTGTGGGTGGAAGGGCGGCATTGATATAGTTACGGGTTGCAGCTTGGAGTGGCGAGTGGGGCGCGTAGGTGGCGGATGCTCAGGTGTACTAATGTGTACGTGCGAGGAGATGTGCATACCACAATAGGTCGTTGCGGGAGCAGCTGTGCAAACCATAGCAGGTCATGGCGGGGTCTGGTCGCAGGCTGGTTAGGGGCAGAGCTATGGCTTAACGCCTCGCCTATAGGGGGAGACTGAGGAGGCGCAGAGGAGAGAGAGAGAGAGAGAGAGAGAGAGATCCCCTATTGTATCTATCTAGCACATGGCATTTCTATTTGAAGTTCAGTCAAGATTTTGAAATTTGAGCGAGTTAAAACTACATTAGGCCCCCTTTTTTGCAAAGATTGCACCCCCGCCAAGGTTTTGCCAGAAACATTTCTACTAATCAAAGAAGAAAAGGTTACACTTAGTACTCTCTCATGGGCTAAAATTTGGAGCATTTATGGATATCACACAAATAAAAATTCTATAGGTCTCTTCGAGGCAAGCTTGATATTCAAGAGAGATTTTGCAATTTTAGCAACTTTAAATTGCACACTAGTCCGACTTTTTACGTAGATTGCAACTTACCAAGGCTCGCCAAAAACTTTTTACATTCTAGAGAAAAAAAATCTCGAGGCCTGCAAATCTATAAATATGCAAGGCTAAGAAAAGGTCAAGGTTTTCAAGATCTTGTCAAATGCTAACCGTAAAGCAATACAAAGGTCAAGATTTCGAAGATCTTGTCAAGCCATGTTCAAGTTTAAGAAAGTAATTCCAAGCATGTTGGGTCTTGACAACACAGATAACCACCTCAAATACTCATCACACTTGCAATCAAGGTACTATGGATGCAATAATTCTCAAGCTGCATAATTTGGAAGAAATGCGAGCACAACATAACACAATCCACCAATTTGAAAAATCAAGCTGGTCCAACTGCTCAGCATTACTATAATTAAAAAATGTCTATAGTATCAACAACAGATCTAACAAAATCAGTGTTGTGCTGCAAAACGTGTATGTGACGTCAACAAGAGGCAGCACGGTGTGAGACGTCGCTATTGAGAGAGGATGTTTCAGAAGCTGGAACATGCGATTGAGACCTATAGAAACTATACTTGAAAAAAGAAAAAGAGCAAGAGCGTAGTACTGTTGTTGCCCATAGGTGGTATGCGTTGGGATGAGCTGTCGAATACAAAAACAATCGTTGTTGAGTCAATTTTACTAGCAATTTACAGCTTGTTTTTGCATGCAATAGACAAACACAGGATTCAAGCGAAGTGATCTTCCTGCTCACATCCAAGCGAAGTGGAGGATGAGTTCAACATAGTCTACAGGGAAAACGTCACCCACATAGCAAAGATTACGGTACGGAGAGAGCGCCACCATCATTGACTGCATGGCGTGAGAATATCCTCCATGCCGAGTAGGAGGGAGAAATGTTGGGCGATGACTGTGAAAAGCTACTCGTCTCCTCAGCTTCTCTTACACGGTTTCCAACATGCTGTCGTAGGGTGTTGTAATGCAAGATGAGAATGCGAAGAGTGGCACCAAGCCCTGCTTGCAAGCCTTCTTCAAGGCCATCCAATGAGAGGTCATGGAAAAGTTTGAGGCAGAGTGAGGTGAGGGCAGGAGTAGTGCCAGTGCCCCGAGTCCCCATCCTTGAAGGTGAAAGAAGGTTGCAGTTAGGAGACTAGCCACAAACAGGGAGATGGGAGCATTGGAGAGGAGGGTCTCAAGGCCGGGATTGGTGACTGTGACCAAGCGAGGACAGAGAGTGAGGGAGGTGAGCTGCAGCCTGCGGGCAGCCACAAACGAGAGCGACGAGGTGGGAGTCCGTGATCTGGAAATGCGGAGCACCATGTTGCATGCCTTTGATGAGGTTGAGATGAAAGTGGGTGAAGGCAGGGCAGGCAAAGGTGAGGTCGGTGGCTTAACGCTGCTGGTCAGCGAGAGAGATGATGACATTTTGGAGGGTGAAGCGACGAGGTGATGCAGCTAGGCGGCAGCAGCAAAAAGATATGCGCTGATAGAAATGGACGATACATGGATGATGGGGGAATGTCGAGAGCGCCTCCTGCACTTGCTCTCCCAATCCTGGCCATGGTCTAATTGTCTGTATGCATGCCTTACGAGCGGTATCTTCGTGAAGATGGTGTACGCACAGGTGTGTGCAAGCTTGTGCCGCGATCGTGTGCAGGCAGCCATGTGGTGTGTAGGCAGCGCAATTGTGCTCTGCAACTCACGATAAGCTGTACTTTCAGCACACGAGGGTGCAAAGCTATCATACAATCAGAGCATTTGCCATGTGAGCTCGACAATGGCACTGAGCGAGAGAGAGAGAGAGAGAGAGAGAGAGAGAGAGAGTCATCGTCAAGCCAACATGGTGATTAGGAGAAACACAGAGATAGAGAACAAGCCTGCAGCAAAAAAAAATCCGTCTTGCATCGACAGACGCAAAACAAAAATCTACGTTGCATGAGAAAAGAGGAGGAAGACTCTAATTTCGAGCACATTCAATAATATAATCTTTGAAAAAATCTTCTCTCAAAGATATTGAGAGAAAACATGAGATTGTCACTCACTCATTGTCACTCCTAACTTTCTCATGAGTGTTAACCAGAGCACTAACCAATCAAACAATTTCATTCTTTATTTTATTTTTTAAAATACATATCACATTTTTCCCTAGGAAAAAAAAGACAACCACCACTCTGGCCTTAGCCCTAGGCTATGGGCATGCCCAAAAGGACACCTTGATACTCTTGTAGGTTAGAATATAAAGCCTTTGTTCATACTTAGGCGTAGAGCTATAAAATGTTATTGGTTTTTGATCCCTCTTTCTTGCACTCACATGATACCATAAAGATCTACGTGGAAAATAAATGGGGTTTAACTCTATTATATAAACTTATGCATCCTCTTTCTTACACTCACATATACCATATGGATTTACATAGTGAATCTCTTGGGATGGTTTGCCTAGTAACCTAGTAAGCGATCACAATCCAAAGTTCGATAGTCACTTTTGGAGGACTCTTTTAAAAAATTCGGGTGCACAATACAATCTAAGCACGGATCATATTCCACGCAAAAAAATGACCAGAAGTATGAGTCAATCGAGTGTTGGAGATCTTTCTATTCTTGAATTTGCATATAATAATGCAACGTATGTGACTCATGAGTTTACTCCATGGTTTTGAACTTAGATCACTAGTTTTGGTGGGTTCGGCCGTATAAAAACCCCAAGATGTCACGGATTTTCTCCAAGACCACGTGGAGATGCTATACACAACTCATCAAGATGTTTGACAAGCTCAAGATCATCACAAAAAATACCATGGATGAGAAAAGACAACATGCTACTTTTAAGGAAGGTGATAAAGTTTTTTTACATGTCCCGAATATTCTTACGTGGAGGTTTAACAAAAACATTGGGAGTGATGTATCCACTTGAAACGAATAGGATGAGTGCTTTATAGGCATGATTGTGCAATTTTGTGTGTAGGTTCTATATTGCGTACGCAATGCCCTAAACGCTTGAATTTTGCCCAAATAAAGAGTTTATGAACTTTCATCTGGTGTGAACCTTCCTCTCTGGCTCCAAGGCCATATGGACACTATTGCCAAGCTTATGGGTCGAGTGCTCTTTATTTTCAAGCTGCTGCAACAGGTAAGACCGGGCTCGGATGTTAAAGTATGTATACTATGGGACATGAGCAAGCCCATACCCAAATACTTGGATCTCAACATGGGGGACTTTGGTGCCTATCTTCAAGAGCTGAATGTGACTCATAAGCAAAGATTCCAATGGGTGATGGAAAAGATTAGAAATAAGAAGAGAAGATGGGATTATGTGTTGCTCCTTCTTGGGTAGGGTAAAAGTGATCAACTTATTTTTTATTGTACATAGCCTTTACCAGCCCACTTCTTAAATTAGCCAAATGCAATTGGAAGGAGTTCTTGAAACCAGTAAAAAGGATTGATGTGCCCTTTTCATTCACAGGCCTCATGATTTTTATCACTTGTTTATCTTGCGCTTTGAAACCATTTCTCTAGCGTGTCGTATCTTCGGCGTTTATTTTCTTTTTGCATGCCCTCACCTAGGGGCCGTTCCCCTAGGGCCTACTGGCCCTCTCCCCCCTATCGCCACTGCTTGGTGGTACTGGTCGCTTCTACCATCCAAACCCTTGCCGCGCTCCCCGCTATTCTCGCAATTGATACTATTCCCATGGAGGAGGACATTGTTGAATTTTTGCAGATTCTCGTGGCCAAGAAACTATCGTGGAGTGATGCAATCACCCCAATGGATGAAGGCGATAGGCCATCTATGCGATGATTGAACGGAGCCTTGCTGGGGGGGTGTTACTCCGACAATAGGCCGGTGTGACCAAAAATGCTATACAATGTAACTTTGAGGTGAAAACCCTCAAAGCAGGTGAGCCGGAAGGCACAATTTGTACGGATGAAAACAAGGTGATGGGCTGTTTTTGTAGCTCTCACACTTGGAATCTCTTTTTCAAGCATCTTGAAGGGGTCTGACGCTAAGAAGTGTGCTAAAGCCTCAATTGCTGAGGACTCAAGTGTTGTAGGCCATGAAAATCTGAAGAGTGTGAAGACTCGACTTTACAAGAGCTAATGGAAGTGAACAGGCAGCAGTTAGTGGCCCTAATGGTAACAAGAGAACTTGCTCACAGGGAGAAGACAATGGGTCATTCGAAGATGGGCTGGTGGATTGAGCCTTTAGTGCTCTAAAGAAGTCTCCGCCACAATAGTTTGAAGTGGCACATGCTATTTCTGTCACAATTCTGCCAACTCTCATAAAAAATTAGTTAGCTATGAAACTAAGCTTACACTGTTTTTTGGCTTCAGTGAGAGAATCCCTAATAGATATGAGCTGATATAATGGATTCATGGGCTGCACATCCTCGAGCATGAGGGAACAATTGAAAATACTACTTACCTAGCCAAGGGTTTTTTCTCGGTTACATTCAAGGAGGCATCCGACGTTTTAAAGATCCTTGACAAAGGTCCCCATACATTTAACAGGACTTCAGTCTGTGTTGTACCATGGGATCCAGTGTTTGACTCGATGGAGTCACTCCAGGGGATTGATCCTGTCTGGGTCGAGCTTGCGGGCTTGCCTGGTTGGCTTTGGGATACTATCAAGATTCTTCCAAGTCAATTGGGCACCTCCTTGTTTGTTCCTAACAAGAGGGATCTAGGTAGGTCTTCTATCCGGGTTTGTATAGGCTAAAATATGTCAAAGATACCACCAAAAAGCATGGTGATCAATGTGGGAGATGGACTTATTACTATTCCGCTCAATTTTGGGACCTTCTTTGGGGCGTGCTTTTGAGTGCAACAAAGTTGGGCACTTTGCCAAGGATTTCCACTTAAGGACTAAAGCGAATTCTGAGCCCATAGCCCATGCCTCCAATTTAGCGAGGTTAATTAGGTTCCACCCAAGGAAATAACAGTGGAAGAGAGTGAGAAACAGGTAATGAGCTGCGAAGGGACAAGAATGGGGGAGGGGAAAGAGGCTATGGTTTGTGACAATAAAGTCATCAAATTGCAAGAGAAAATTGGTGAGGTGCACAGCTCTGAACTACAAACCCTCGGATGGGCCCCGCAAAGAAAATCCGTTTGTTACTCTTGCATCGCACCTAAGTTTTGGACAATAACAACTGCATCGACTGTGAAAATTCTAGGACTTAAGAGGGTCAAAAGTGTGAAGGCAGTGGTGGCAAGAGAATCAATTTCACTAGAGGCTAATGGATATGTGAAAGGGATAGGCTCCTCTACACCCCCCCACCCAATTAAAAGGGGTGAATGATGTCATCCTGCTTCACAACCCCTTTGAAGCGCTACAAGAAAAGAAATCTCCTGATTTGGAGATTCCTCCAGACTCTCCTAGGGCCATGGATGCAAAGATCGGGTAGGGGTTGGATGTTGAAGAATTTGTCCCCCTCTCTCAATGATGGAAGTCATGACTATTTAGTCATGGAACGTGAAAGGATTGAAAACCCGAAAGAAGCACGCCCTTTTCTGAGAGGAAGTTAGAAAGAAGCAGTATGTTAATTGTTGGGTCAACCAAGAACATCATCTGGATGCTTGTAGCAAAAGAAAACAGGAATTGGGAAAGAATTTGGTGTTTTATGGAGAGGGAGTGGACAGTTTCAGTGGCATCCTCTCTATTGTGGACAAGGACCTGGAGCCCAAAGTGGTCCTTAATCACCCCTCTAGGAGATCCCTATGAGTGAAAGTCATGTGGGCAGATCAACCTGTCACTATAGCCAACATTTATGACCCTGCAATGCAAAGGATAGAGCCAAATTGTGGATGCACCTTAGAGATTCCCCATTTGAAGGAGAGTGGCTACTGATTGGTGACTTTAATATGGTGGAGAAGAGCAAGGACTGAATAGGCTCAACCAGTCTGTTGGTAGGTCCTAAAAAACCAAATGATAGGGTCTCTATGAGAAATGGGCTATGATGGACTTGTGGGGAGGTGGATCTCTAGAACAGCACACCAGGCTTCACGTATACAAGCCTTCAATATGCCCGCATGGCTTCTCGGCTTGACAGGTGCTATTGCTCTCACCAGGCAGATTGGATCCCGTCGCTACTTGAGATGAAAGGCTGCCAACAAAGAGCATGTTAGACCATCTACCGTTACACCTGAAACTCAGGAAAGCCAATGGGGAAGGGCATCCCCCAAGGGAAGTAAGACGCTACTTGTTACTGGGACACACCTGTTCAAAGACCCTCTATTTAGAAGGTTCACCAAAGAATCTTTGAGTAAACTCAAAATCCTAAATTGTGGGACCTCTTTTCTCAAAGTATACAGAAAGTGATCAAAATCTCAGGCCCTTGGATGAAAAAGGCTCGGGAAGAGCATTGGAAGAAACTCGAAGAAGAGGTTGTGAGTCTGACTTCCAAAAAAGCTATTGGGCTCGCCTCCAAAGAGGAACACAAAAGGTGGCTGGAAGCTAAAGCCAACCTAACCTAGATGCAGCTCGAGGAGGTCATGAGGGCAAGGTTAATTTTCAGGGATACATTCCTACAGCTAGAGACTGCTAATCAAGCACATTTTTAGAGCCCTAAAAATCAAGAAGAGCCGCGACTCAATCCACTCGCTCACAGATTAGAATGAGAATGCTATACAAGACCAAGACATTATGGCTAGATGATTCTAGACTACCTAAGCCAAATCATTGGCAACCAGAGACCCACTCTTAAGAAGTGGATGAAGCCAGAGTGATCTTGCTCAAGAGTGTCAACAGGAAAATCTCCCAACCTGAAGCTTATCGTCTTGAGATCTCGAGGGATTCACTCTATATAAAAAACAGGACGCCACCTGGAAGCAAAAAACTTTGATAAAACCCCTATATACAACTCACATTAGGGAATATGACCCCCCTTTCTCTGCTTATACGACAATCAATGACGAAAACTATCATACCCTTATCTTACATATAAAATTTAGGTTGCACATGATCTAATTGAGTAAAACTAGCCAAAGAGTGTGTAGCATACGTACTAAGGAACCACTTCTGTTGATAACTAGATGTACCCTCAATGTGTCTTAGTTTGACTTTCAAACTATGTGCTCGATAAGCTTGCACTCTGGCTACTCATCCAATTCTAACCCATCCAAAGATGGTGTAAATCAACCCTTGACCTGCTCCAAATTAGCCCTTATCTATGACCAATTGATGCAAAATTTGATGTGTGACCTGATAAAAAACTTCCCCTATATTCATCTGAATTCTAGTACACATCAATGACCAATTATTACAAGTAATCAACCCAGATCATGTCCCCCCGTGCCCCTTAAATATGATACCCCCCTCCCTTATTTTTAAGCTTGGGAGATAAATTATTGGGGGTCTGCCCTAACTTATACGCTTATGTAACTTGTAAACCCCCCCCCCCCCCCCCCCCCGGCACTTACATGGTGCAGTAGTTTTTCCATGGTGAATCCCCCGAGCTTGAGATGGCCTTCTCTAAAGATGAATGCTCGCAAGCTCTAGGGAAGGAGAAGTCCCCTGGTTGGGATGGTCTAACCACTAAACTCTTGAGGGAATTTTGAGAGGAACTCAAGGTCCTTTAGTCACGTGTATGGCTAACCTGGCTTTTGTCGAGGGGTCATTGGATCTCATTGTGAAAAGAGGGCTTATTAAGCATATCCCAAAACACGTATGCTGCTCACAGCTTAAGCACTAGCATTTCATAAATGTGATTTGTATGGCATACAAAATCATTGTCAAGGAAGTCACTCTTAGAATGGACCCCTTCTGGACAGAGTCATCTCTTCTCATTAGCACGGGTTTATCAAAGGAAGGTCGATATACGACAACATCTTGACAGTAATTGTTGGCATCGAGTATGCAACTTTCACAAAGCAGGATTGCATTTTGCTACAGCTAGATTTGGACAAGGCTTATGACAAGGTTAGGTGGTACCTCATTGAAGAGGTCATGTGATCACTGGGCTTTGGGCCTCGCCTTTGTCGGCTTATTCACACTCTAGGCACAAACAACCATTATGAGCCCTTGTTCAATGATAGAATTGTGGGCTCCTTTGAAGCCAAGAGATCAATCAAGCAAGGATGCTCGTTGGCCCCTCTTCTATTTGCTATTGGGTCGCATCCTCTTATAATGATGCTCGAAGCTGCTGCAGTGCGGGGGAAAATACAAGGGTTCACTTTGCCCTCGGTAACGACCAACTCATGGACAATTTTTTTGCAAATGACTCCCTCCTCTTTTTGAAAGCCCGCCCTTAGATGCTCAGGAAGGCCCTTGAGATGGTGCAAACATTTGCTATGGCTTCGGGGCCAACGTGTAGTATCGAGAAGTCTAAACTGATCTTCCTTACAAAAATCGATTCATTTGACCCATCAATCCGGTTAGGGGAGATCGTCACTAAAGGTAGGAGTTTTTGGCATCTGGGGGCCCCTTTAGGGATGGACGTTACTCACAAGCAAAGGTTCTAGTAGGTCCTAGAGAAGATCTAGAGGAAATGAGAAGGTGAGAGTATGTGATGCTTCCCTTCCAAAGTCGGGTCAGAGTGATCAACTCATTTATGCTTCCTTATATTGCTTTCACAACCCCGCTCCTCAAAATAGCCAAATGTAACTGGAAGGAGTTTATGAAACCTGTTAAAATATTCTTATGGAGGAACAATACTAAAACCTCATTGCCATGGTACTGGGCAAAGTGGGAAGGTATTGCTCGACCGTTGGTCCAAGGTGGCCTCAGAATTCTCAACCCTGCTGTTCATGTTGAGGCTCTATGTGCAAAGTTTGTGGTCTCAATCGCAAATCAAGACCACTCTTGGGCTATCATGAAAAAGGATATGATAGACAAGGCAAAAATTTGCTCTGAAGGTGGTCAGTGGAAAGGGACCGAGGTGCACGACAAACTAATGGCCCCGAGGTGGGCTAGCCTAAGACTGACTGGCATCACAGGAGAGTTGGGGCAAAAGTGCAATAGAGCAGCATGGGCAATGGAATGGGGTGAATTAACAAGATACTTCCAAAACTCCATCTCACATTGGTCTCCCTGGCTGTCTAAAGCAGCTTGGGTTATCCTGAACCCTTATTCGAGAGAAACTGCAAGAAGGATGAACAATACAAGACTTCAGAGACTGGGCCACTTCTTGGATAGAAATACCAAGTGTCAGAAATCCTTTCACTAGGTGGCTCCCCAATTTCAACTCAATGGCACTAAGAAGTTACTTATCAACATGGTTGTAGAAGTCCTTGATAATGTTCTGATGCTGATCTATGAATCCACTTTTGAGTGGAAAGCTTGGAAATGGCCCATGAGTAGGCGATTCTCTTAACCCCATACCAAGGACATTTACCAAGTGTTGATACACGAGGCTGATTGGTTTGCCCCTCTAAACAAGCAATGAAAGAAGCAATGGTTGGAGGCTCGATGGGTAGAGGTTACGAAGAACATTTGAAATCCATAGTGGCCTCAGTTTATGAAGATATTTCTATGGAAGGTTCTATGGGGGGCCTTGCCGACAGGCGTCAAGATTCAAGTACGTGGCATCCGTTCTGATAGATGTTCAGGATGCATATCAACTAGCAAAGACCTCGCCCACCTTTTCATGGGATGCCCAACTATTAGGAGCCTTGAAGGAAAGATGTGCAAATGAATACAAAGAATGTGGAAGACAGGGTTTTTCAGGGAGCATATGTGCCTTGGTGGCAAACAGTTTTAAAGTTCTGCACTTCTAATATGTACTCAAATTGATAGATATTGTTTCTTTAGTAGTATTTGGAAGGCCAAGAATGGTTGTGTCTTTGATAGCGACCTTTCTTTGGCTAGTTTCGCAGAGATTGTATAGGAAAGCAAGGAGTTAATATATGTGGTAGGTATAAGGAATAACTCAGGTGGTTGGCTTAGGGTGACCCTTGCCATCCGGTCAACAAGCCTTGTTTTGTAAAGGATTGGGCTTTTCGTAACTAGGCACTTCTAACTAAGCTCGGTTGTAACCCTCTGTCCCTCAAGGCTGGCTGGCATGAGCTTGAGGCTAATTTGTGTATTTCTTGGTGACATTATAATACAATCACTCATAATTGTGAAATCTGAAAGAAAGGATGACGCGTATTTGTAACAAATGATATTAAAATTTTAGGCAATTAAAGACCCGTCTCCTCTTTGACATTAGTCTACAAGGTTTTATGGCTTAGCTTAGCTAGGGTAGAGGAGCCAATTTAGAGGTGATCCAAAAATATATATATAATTTTGTTTTTTGCAGGGGTGGGGGGTGGTTGTTTGAATCTCCATGGGTTTGAAATGTGAAACCTGCATCATATCCGTCATGAAAAAGACAAATTAGGTAGCAGCAAGATTGATCTTTTTTTTATTTAATTTGAATGCTCAATTTAAGAAAATTCAATATTTGAGGTTTTTTAGAACTTAGAGACACTCAAGGCCTAGTAACAGTACACTTTTTAGCAAATCACAAGTTGATACATAAGCAAGATTCCAAATATATTCCAAATTTTTGTCTTCGGATCGAAAAGTGTATGACTTTTAAAAAGGCAACCCTTTCACAAGTGGCTCTTGCTACCCCAAAAGGTTGTCTCTTCTCATGGACTCCTGCATGCATAAAGGATTTTGTAAAATGTTGATTTTAGATGCCATTATTTCTATTTAAGGTATGGTGGTTGGGTGGAGATGAGCATGCATTTGTCCCCTTTTCCTTTCAATGGTATCAAAGCAATTGTGAGTTTCTAGGGAGGAGACCCATGGAGGCACTTGCATGCACATGTGCATCATTTGGGAGAGAGACTGAGACACGGATGGTCACTTACGAGGAGGAACGGGCAATCACGACCTGCACGATTTGAAGCGTCAATGGTGCCGCATTTGAGCACCTTGAGTTACTTGGCAAACTACGCAGCCCCCCTCAGGGCTTGTATCACGTAGCTTATATACTTCTTCTACTCAAGACAATGCTTAATAGCTCGCCAACACTAAGCTTCATGAAGTTTCCACATGGGGTGCCAAATATTGTGTTTAGCCGACCAAGAACATATCGAAGAGGAGTTCCCATAAATAGATGGACTGAGCAAGGCTTGCAAGGTTTGGGGTGAAGCTGGCAGGTGTAAAGCTTTGCCTGCTCATTAAAGTTTGGTTCTTTCAATTGATTTTTGAGTTTTTTTACAGAGACATTGGTGCCACAATGTTGTGCCGTTTAGTGGGCACGGGGAGAAAAACATGAACAAGAACCATTGTGCGGGTTTGGTAGACATGTGTAGTTTGTCGAATGGCAGTATTTG
>NW_028221436.1:3201129-3261709 GCF_014529385.1 Adiantum capillus-veneris
GGTGAATTTATATTTCTCAAAGTGTTTGGGTGCAGGCTTTCATCACATAGATAAAATCCAAGTGATCAAAGCTAGATAAAAAGTCCAAGTGGAAATATGGAGAGGTGACTTTGGGTATCGGCCTGTGCCTGTTTCCTGAAGGTAAAATCTTAAGGAGGGATTTAATTTTTAATAAACAAAATATGTACAAAGATTACTTGGAAAGAAAACAAACAAAAGAAACAGGTGATGAGTACATGGAGCTTGAGGATGGTGAAGACTCAAGGATTGCAAATGGTGACAATGTGAAACAACGTTGGAGAGGGGGAATGGGGAACGACGCCCGGCATGACCAGAAGTTCCTCTCTATAGCCCTGGGTCAACGCAACACCCCAATCCACTCGAAAACACCTTCAAAACGACAATTTGCACATAATCCGCTTCACTTGCACAGTTCCCAAGCGCATACGCGCTTTCCAAGATTGCAAAATGAGTCCACACCTCACTGCACCTGCTCTGCCTCCCTTCGCACATCCACTTACACTCTCTCTCTCTCTCTCCTTTTGCAAAGCACCAATGATCCGGGCATACACATGCTTCACCGGCACCGCGGTTGGCAACAGACGAGACGACAAAGAGAAAAGGGGAAGGGGGGAATGACACGATACAATTGACCAAGAGGATTGTTCATTAACAGCTCCCCAACTCCATTACAATGCTCTTCTAAGCTTCCCACTCTCTCTCTCACTTGCTCTCATACACATACAGTGCAAAAAAACCAAAGAGCTCTCTTGTTACAAAAAGTTTTTCCCCTTTATTGGGCTCGTTTTTTAGTTTTTAGGCATTTTTCATGATAGGCCGACATGTGGCACTCCCCTTGGGAGGCTCAGCTTGACTTTGAATAGCTTGGTGCACATCCCGAGGCTTCACACTTTACTCTACACACAAGCACCCTCTAGGGAGCAACGACGGCGCCGTCGTTGCTCCTAGGGATTCACCTTGCCTTCAAAAAAGGTTGTGGGCAGATTTGGTCTGTGGGAAATGGCCCTGACCCTGCGGGGTGCCATGTCACCACCTTCAACATCTCCGCCCGCATGGGGCGCGCCTCTGGACTGGCCAAAATCCACCAAGGACTACCACCGCAGCGCCGCCAAACGCCACACGCAGCGCCCACGGCGCATCTTCCATAGCCAATGAACGCTAGGAGCTCCCCACGCCCCTTTGTATGCCAATGGAGTGCCCACGGTTCAGCCCATATAGCATGCACACCCAAACCTCCACTGCGCATATGGTTTTCCTCGAGTGCCATGTGGCAGCTTCGTACTGAGTGGCCTCCAAGGCCTTAAAAAACCTAACTTTTAAACTTTTAAAAAAACTCTTTTTTGCCTTGCAGTGGGTACTCTGTTATGTCTTGTCCGGTGGGCCTATGAACCGGCTTCAGAGCCCCATTGAATCCCACCATGCCCGCCTTCAAATCATCTGCCTTTTGCCCCCTTTTGAGATCTTTAATGCTTTCATCCGAGGCCGCCAAAAACCAGGAAAAATATCTGCCAGCCTTTCACTATCAAATGATCCTAACTTCGTCTAGCTGTATCTGACTAACCGAATATCTGACTGATGTACAGTCGATTTGTGCTAACCCCATAGGGTGCCCACTTCCACCAAGAATCTTGGCGAGGCTAAAATGACGCCAGATGGCACACTTTCCAATGCGGTCAAGTAGGCTTAGACCCGGCCCCCCGAAAATCTTATAATGGCCATAACTTGCTATCCAGAGCTCCGATTCACAATCCGAGAAGACAGGCATGCTCCACAACTTGAGCACTACACACATATGCACTGACGTCAACCCGGGCCACCTGTCGCCTGCTGCCCTGTCCGTCGGGGATCTACTATACACTTTACCTTTAAACTGCAATATCTTGAGCACCGGTGCTCCGTTTGATGAGCCGTTTGAACCGACCTGGAGAGAACACTGAAGACTACACCTTGGCACATGCTTGCCGCCTTTTGGATACCTTTGACTACCAGCCCTGTTAGCCCTCGTCTGGAGCCTTCTTGGCCTAAAAAACCGCATTGGACATACAGTTCCGCATTCCTCTCGCTACAATGGCTTTAGACACATGCCATAGCACCATCACGTGCACGTGTATGCATCCATACCCTTGCATGAGCCCATATCTCGCATCGACATGTTTTGGGTGCACCAACGTCAACCAAATGAGGAGCCTCAACCTATTCCCCGAAGATCTACAAGAGCAAGTAGACCTCCAGAAAGGTTTGTTCCTTCCTTCAACCATCTCTTGATCTCAGATTTTGGAGAGCTGGAATCATACGAAGAAGCTATACAACATGAATCCAAAGAAGAATGGACGAAGAGCATGCAAGTGGAGATGGACTCACTACATCGCTACCAAGCATGGGAGTTTATTGAGTTGCCTAAAGGTAAGCGGGCACGGCTGAAGGAAGAAGAAGGTGGGAAGAAAAGGTACAAGTCTCGGCTTGTGGTAAAAGGGTTTTCTCAAAATAAAGGTGTTGACTTCAGTGAAATATTTTCTCCTGTTGTAAAAATGAACTCAATTAGGCTTGTCTTAAGCCTTGTGGCTGCTCATGATCTAAATCTTGAGCAATTGGATGTAAATACGGCATTCCCTCACGGTGACTTAGAGGAGGAAATCTACATTCTTCAACCAAAGGGGTATGAAGTAAAAGGTAAGGAGAAAATGGTTTGCAAATTAAAGAAGAGCTTGTATGGTTTAAAGCAAGCATCAAGACAATGGTACTTGAAGTTTGATTGATGGATGTTGGATCATGGATTCACAAGATGCAACTCGGATCACTACGTCTACGCGAAGAATTTGGGAGATGGGAAATTCAC
The DNA here is from genome assembly GCF_014529385.1 of Adiantum capillus-veneris. Classification (NCBI taxonomy): domain Eukaryota; kingdom Viridiplantae; phylum Streptophyta; class Polypodiopsida; order Polypodiales; family Pteridaceae; genus Adiantum; species Adiantum capillus-veneris. Next base: position 3,203,987 of record NW_028221436.1, read on the forward strand.
CATCCTAATGTTGTATGTTGATGACATTTTGATTGCAAGTGCTAACATGCAGGACATCAAAGCCCTAAAAGAGGAGCTGTTTAAATCTTTTTCAATGAAAGATTTAAGTGCTGCAAAGAGGATACTTGGTATGAAAATATCAAGGGACAAGGCGAAGAAGACAATAAAGATATCTCAAGAGGATTACATCTAGAAGGTACTAGAAAGGTTTGAAATGCAAAATGCAAAACCAGTTTCTACACCTTTGGCTGGTCACTTTAAACTAACGAAGGATATGTGTCCAAAGACACAAGAGGAGATAGCCTATATGTCTAAAGTTCCATATGCTGTAGTGGTAGGTTCTCTAATGTATGTTATGGTATGGACAAGGCCAGACATTGCACATGCAATGGGAGTTGTGAGTAGGTTCATGGACAACCCAATTAAAGAGCATTGGCAAGCTGTGAAGTGGATACTTAGGTATCTAAAAGGGACAACAACAAATGCTTTGTATTTTGGAGGAACTGATATTTTTCTTCAAGGGTATGCTGATGCAGATATGGAAAGTGACAAAGATACTCAAAGGAGCACTACGGGCTATGTCTTCATGGTTGGAGGCACAACAGTAAGCTGGGATTCAAAGCTATAGAAAGTGGTCTCACTTTCTACCACGGAAGCAAAGTATGTAGCAATGAAGGAGGCAAGCAAAGAAATTATGTGGCTTCACAGATTCTTAGAAGAACTTGGATTCAAACAAGACAATTGTGTCTTGTATAGTGACAGTCAAAGCGCTATCCATCTTGCGAAGAACTCAGCCTTTCATTCAAGGACAAAGCACATTGAGGTGAGATATCACTTCATACGCACTCTTTTGGAAGAGGGACAGCTAAAGCTAGGAAACGTGCATACAAGTGAAAATCTTGCAGACATGTTTACAAAGGTGGTCAACAAGGAGAAGTTGAGCTTTTGCTCATATTCAATCGGCATTCAAGGATAAGAAACCAGGATGGAAAGCAGTCACAGGTTTGGTTTGGAGGTCTATCTTCAAGTGGGAGATTGTTAAGTATGGAGCCTGATTTACCCCTTGTAATTTTTTGTGGTAAAAACGCACACTTGTAAGGTCCCCATTATGAGGAGAAGCCATTGTGCATGAATAAAAATAACTCGCCCGAAAATAAAAGCACTCACCGGAAACCAAAATTTTTAGGCTTCGCCGGAATATTCCTTTTCGTTGGAATATTATGGCCGGCCGGCGACCGGAAAGTGGTCAGAAAACGATCGGTCGGTTGGCCGGTGGCCGGTAGTCAATGGCCAATGGTCGATTGTTGGAAGTCAATGGCTAGTGGTCGGTGGCCGAATTCAAAAGCGGACTTGTCTTCTCAAGGGCGGCCTTACATGGGTGGATTGGAGGGTCCGATTTGGACTTAGGCTACACATGGTTGCCTCTCATGAGAGAGGGCAGCCCTTTTGGCCTATAAAAGGAGACCATTTTATACACACATTTCATAGTGTGAAGTTGATGCAACAAGGTGGGTGTGAGGTGGTGAGAGTGAAGCAAGGAGGGAGCTCCAAAAGGGTATAATCCCTTTGTAACCTACTTCTTGTTTTGAAGTACTAAAGATTGAGTGGCTGCTTTTCGGTGGACGTAGCCCACATTGGGTGAACCACGTATATCGTGTGTACTCTCTCTCTCTCTCTCTCTCTACTCTATAATATCTTGTGTGTGAAATCTATCCATTAAGTAATCTACTCAAATATCTATTTAGCTACGTCATATTTCCTAACAAAAACAAGGATAACACTATGCGTTTTTGCGTGGATTTTAAGGGCTTGAAAAAACTGACCGCCGTCAAGAATAAATATCTGTCCCAACGTATGGACGATCTGATAGATTGACTCCATGGGACGTTGTACTTTACAAAGATAGACTTGCGATCAGCAGGCTATCATCAAAGACGGTTTAAACTGGAATATGTTCCTAAAACAGGTTTCCATATGCGTTATGGTCACTATGAAAGGTTCGTTTTTAGCAGATGATGAATGATCTGTTGAGGCTATTTCAAGGCAACTTCATTGTTCTATTTCTCAATGATATTTTGATTTACAACAAGTTTGTCCGAGCATTTAGCGCATATACGCGCTGTTCTCAAGGTACTGAGAATTGAGAAGCTTGCTAAGGCTTCTAAGTGTGAATTCTTCATGAAAGAGATTCGATATCTGGGTCATATCATTACTCGCGATGGAATTCACGTTGACCCTGAAAAGTTGGATAAAGTGCAAAATTATCCCGTTCTGAAGATTGTGCACCAAGTAAAGTCCTTTTTAGGACTTATTAGATTCTTTCACAAGTTTATCAAGAATTACTCTAAAGTTGTTGCTACGCTTACGTAACTTTTAAAAGGAAGGGTGAAAGGACCAAAGACTTTGGGTCCTCACAGTAAAGGTAACCCCCCTATTGTCTGGAATGAGCATCTTGACGAGAGCTTTTGGACACTAAAGCACTTGGTGACTACCGCACCAATGTTGCATATTGTGGATCCTAGCAAAACTTTTATAGTTGAAATGGATGCTAGTGATTATACCATTGGTGTGGCGCTATACCAAGATGGATGTCTTGTTGCGTTTGAAAGTGAGAAACTTTCCGACGTTGAGATGCATTATCCAACATATGAGAAGGATCTTCAAGCTATAGTCCATGTCTTGAGGAAATGGCGGCACTACATTTTTTTTTTGCTTTTCTATTTATCCTAATAAATCTTCACATAAAAATAAGATTTTTGATCAATTATAAGTACTTAAACTAACTAACTAATTATGGTATGTTTATCACATGTAGATACTGGTATTATCTAACGTTGGTAATTACCTTGTAAATATAAAAATTTGTTATCTAATTTTTCTCTTTTATTTTCAATTTAAATTAGACTATTTAGGCTAAAATACATAGCTAGATTAGTTTTTTGACCTTAAGATAATTATCATAGCTTAATTACAATGTGAACTAACTCTAATAAATAGCACATAATTATCTAGCTTGATTTACTAATTTCCTCCTTTTAATTTTAGCTAGAATTAGTCTATTTTGGCTTAGATAAATAACTATATTAACTTTCTAACCTTAAGATAATTATCATGGCTTTTTTTTATATAAACTAACTCTCATAAATAGAATTAAATTATCTAACATGGTTACTAATTTTGCCCTTTAATTTTTAGCTAGAATCACTCTAATTTGACTTAGATAAATAGCTATATTAATTTTTTAACCTTAACACTAGGTTGGTAATTGGACACTTTTATGTCCTTGGACACTTTTATGTCCTGTTAAGTGACCATTTTCCTTGAACTATGTCAAAAGTTTCAAAATGGAATTTGAGGTGCTATCTGTCTAGAAAGTTGTCTCATGAGCTGAAAAAAACTTGACATTTTTTGGAATATCAATTCCATCTTTAACCTTGTCCTTGCACAACATTTCACAACCTAAACTGTGTGAAAAAACGGGTCCTGTTTTTGGCTTTTTTCAACTTTTTACAACTATACCACTCTAGAATTCATGTTTGTGAGGTCTATAATGCTAGAGAACTATCTTTAGTAGTCCTCAAAATGTCTTGATGCTTCTAGGGAGAAATATATGTTAAAGTTGTAAGTTATGACCAAATTACAAAAATTGTCAAATCCTGTTTTTCAGCCAATTTTAGCTCTTCTATGATTTTTTTGGTGGCTTTCATAATATCCAAATGCAGTTTTGATTTTCTATGTCGCATATTGTAACATAAAGCTAATATTCCTTGAGTTTTAGGGCACCTAATACCCTATTTTGCATAGTAGACAACGATGGTTGATTTTTTCAATTATAGAAGAAAACGAAACATTCTAGTATATCAAGTATAGCTTTTTCAATATTGTTAGTTTCTTGTGAATCCTACATGCATTTTGTAGGTAGTAACCATATCTAGTCATGAGGATCAAATTTGGCTAGATATTGAATAGTTTCTATGGGATTCCACAACTCATAATGTTGAACCCAGTTTTTTCATGTTTGCTGTATTTAGCACTTCATATTTGTCCCCAAGGTTCCCCTTGGTAAGAGATGTATTATTCTTTTGACATGATCCATGGCTCCTTATAAACCTAAAGGACAATAGGGAACTAAGAAAACATGCATATATTATTTTTATTGAGCGTGGCTATAGAAACTTTGATGATAGGTTTGCAGAATGTTAAAAATTTAACATTTTTGTACCTATTTCTTTTGGCAAAACAAAAAATAGTGAGTGAGAAGCAATCATATGTTCTGATCACCAACCCATTGAAGTTAACTAGGGAATTTATCTCAAGTCCTACAAAAATCCCTAATCTTATTTTTATGCAACAAAACGTAAGAAATGACTGTTTTCATGAAAATGTACTGGTCCATCAACTTTGGAGACTTGGTGTGACCAAAAGATGAGAAATTTTACAAGTTTCTTATTTTTTCCATGTGGAGTAGGCCTTGAACTATAACCTCATGAAAGGATTTTACAAAATGAGTGGATCTACTATGGTTTTGGAGGTTTTTTTCAAAACCCTGAAAGGACACTTTTATGTCCTGTTAGGTTACCAACCTAGTGTTAAGATAATTGTCATGTTTTATTTATTATGTAAACTAACTCTCATAAATAGCACCTAATTATCTAACATGGTTTACTAATATCCCCCTTTAATTTTTAGTTAGAATTAGTCTAATTGACTTAGATAAATAGCTATATGAATTTTCTAATCATAGCTTCTTTATTATATAGAATAACTCTGATAAATAGCACCTACTTATCTAAAATGATTTACTAATTTTTCTCTTTAATTTTAAGCTAAAAACAATTAATTTCAGCTTAATTAAATACTTAGATTAGTTATCTGTTAATTAGTAATTTACCCCTTGTTTCTAATAGTATTTCCTAGTTGTGATAATTAAATTATGAATTTTTGAGCTAGCTAAGTAGGCTTCCCATCAGTTTTTTGATATAAAACAACTAACTTTTGCCTAATTACAAAAACTAATCAAAAAATTAAGAGATAATTTTCCTAGCTTTTTGACAGTCTAATCCAGCTTTGATAATTATCTTATACTAATTTAAGTTTAATTAGTATATTTATTCTTAATTTAAATCCAAAAAGATTAATTACAGTCCTAATATGGCTTAATTATTAATTAGATTAATATCTCTATTCTTAATCTAAGTAATCAATAGATATTAAGAATTAAGAGAGTAATTTAGATTGTAAATAAGTTTAATCTTCTTAATTAATTAAATTAATTAAGAAAATAGAGGTAAATTAGCATAATTTTGATAATAAAAAAAGGATTAGGCTAATTATCGTATATAATCAGCTAGAGTTTTTTCTCTCTATTGATTTTTTAGTAGAGCTCTCTCTATGTGAGAGAGAAATGGCCAGGACTCCGAGTCTGAGTGAAATTGTGAAGCAAGGGGTCTTATTTATAGGTTTCTAGGCAGTCACAACTGGAAATGGCCATAGCTTGCATCCCAAGACAACTCTCCTAGTGCCTCCTACTGCTTTTCCTGTCCCTAGCAGATCAGTGATGACCCTCCAAGCATCTAACAGCTTTAAAAATCAAATCTGCTAAATTTTGACCTATTTTTTTTGCTTAATTTGTAAATATATGGGAGGCCTTAGTAAAAGTCTATGCTTAAATAATTACTGCAACCATCCAATTTTTCTTAGCAATTTAATTTACATTGAATATTTTGGAGAGACTAGCGGGTTCAGTTTTTGTCCAAACTTAATTCTAAAAATTTCTAGCCCTAGGTTCGTTGTGCTTAAGATTTCAATAATACCATTTTAAACTGCTTTTGAGATAATGTTTTACTTGTTTGTGTGTCCATTGCTTTCTCTTAAAGCTTTGAGTTCATTCCTCTCCAGCTAGAAAGGTGGAGACCTTACATCAAGGGAGTTAGAAACAAATTGCAATTCATTCACACTTTTTGATGCACTTTATGTACCTGGGATCAAAAAGAATCTTTTGTATGTATCTGCACTTGCTAGACTTGGTCTTGTTGTGAAATTTGTGGATGATAGAGGTACAATTCATGATCTCACTTTTTATGATGAAATTGTTGCATATGGTATTTTGTGGCATGGGCTGTATAAGCTCACTTTGTATGACAAGTATGGGCAAAATTATGCAAATTAAATTGTGGATTCGAAGGCTATTTCAAAAGAGAAACTTTTCCATGCATGTTTTGGTCATCTGAATTTTTTCAGTTTGCTGCATTTGCAAAAATCTGATATGATTGCTTCTTTGCCACCTCTTGAAGCACCTGTGAACCATGTTTGTGAAGGTTGTATTTTGGGTAAAATGAAGCACTTTAAGTTCTTAATTAAAGGATGGTTCAGTTAGGACTACATGCAGATTGCAGCTTGTTCATAGTGATGTTTGTGGGCCCATGCAAACTTTGTCCTTGGGCAATTACCTTTACTTCGTGACTTTCATTGATGATTACTCAGGCATGCATGAGTGTATCCGCTTAAAGCTAAGTCTGAAGTGTTTAGGTGCTTCAAGCAATTTTTGGCTATGGTTAAAAAATGACTCTAGATGTACTATAGGCACCCTTTGTTCAAATCGAGGGGGAGTATATGTCTCATGAATTTAATGTATTTCTGGCTAGTCATGGGATAAAACACCAATGTACATTTCACCTCAACAAAATCGTGTTGCTGAGAGGAAAAATAGTTCATTCACAAAAATGGTACAATGTATGGTCAAAAGTCAAGCTTCGCCACATTTGTTTTGGATTGAGGCTATCATATGTGCCACTTATGTAGTTAACGGGTGTCCTACAAAGCTTTGCACTCTGACTCCTTATGAAGCACGGCATGATAAAAATCCATTGATTGATCATCACAGGCACGCTTTTGGTTGTTTAGCTTATGATTTGGTGCCAAAAATTCAACATAGAGAATTGGATGATAAGGATGTCAAATGCATTTTATTGGTTACATTATTGAGAGCAAAGATTATAGGTTATATCTATAAACGACACATATCTTGGTGTCACGAGATGTTGTGTTTGTGGAAGATTCTGTTCAGCCCCCTTGCTGTCATGTACTAGAGACAATAATGTAAGCTCACATGACATTTATGACATTTTGTGCCTCTTTTCAGTGTGGTGGAAATTTGAATGTAAATTCCAATGAGGCAAATGTACAGTCTATGGGGGTTTCAAAAAAAAATACAGATCAGACTCTTTCTGATGCAGATGTACATGATGTACTTGATGTGGAAAGGGGTGAGAATGAGCAGGCTAGAGGTATGCCAAAATGGCTAGTGCATACTTTGCATGATAATAAATTGAATGCACCTTTGTCTATTTGTACTCGTTCAAATTCTTGCCATGCATCTTATGCAAAAAACATTGTTATGCTTTGGCTATTTCTAGTTTATGTGATGTTGAGGATCCTGTGCCTTTTGATGAAGCACAAAATTCTAAAAATTGGATGGCTGCCATGCAATCAAAATATGATGCACTTATAGAAAATGACACATGGAATTTATGTGATTTGCCTCATGGAAAAAGGGCCATTGGTATGAAGTGGGTTTACAAGTTGAAACGTAAGCTAGATGGTGAAATTGATCGCTATAAGGCTCAATTTTTTGCAAAAGGTTATACGTGGCAAAAAGGCAAAGATTATTAAGATAATTTTTCTCCCACTTGCGGCATGACTACTGTGCGTTTTCTATATGCATTGGCAGATCATTTTGTATGGGATGTATCTCAATCAGATATTGTTACTGCTTTCTTGCATGGTGGCATATTTGAGGAAGTCTATGTAATGCAACCTAGTGGTTTTTTCATTGAAGGGCAAGAAGATAAAGTTTGAAAATGTAAGAAATCTTTATGGGTTGAAGCAATCTCCTCGTGCTTGGTATGAGAAAGTTGACACTCATTTGGTTGAACGAGGCTTTTGTAACAATCGAATAGAAATCACATTGTATTTAAAGCGTGACGGTGATGTATTTCTCATTGTTTTCCTATATGGGGATGATTTGTTGATCCCTAGCCCAGATGAGACACATATTGGTGAATTTAAGATTGCTTTGAATGCTAATTTCAAGATGAAAGATTTGGGGCTATTGTATCATTACTTGGGCATACAATTTAAGCAGTGTGATGGTGGTATTACCTTGTGTCAAACAAGTACATTGAGACATTGTTATATAAGTTAGGACTTGAGGACTACAAACTATTGCTACTCCCTTGAAAACATGTTTGAAATTTAGTCTTCATGATGGTGGTGATCCTACCAATATTACTCTTTACCAAACTACTATTGGATGCCATATTTATGTATGCAATATGCGGGTTGATATTCAGCTTGTCCCACAAGTCAACATATTTATGCATAGCAGAGGGTCTAAGCATTGGCAGGTTGTCAAGAGGATTTTTTTGCTACTTGAGTGGCACTTTGCATCCAAATTTACATGCTTTTTTGGATTTAGATTGCGTTGGTTATTTTGACCCATGATTTTCCACAAGTGGTTTTCATTTCATGCTCGACAGTTCATGCATATCATGGTTGAGCAAGAAGCAGCCTACTATGGCCACTTCTAGTTGTGAGGCTGAATACATGGAAGTCTTCATAGCTACGGTTGAATGTGTATGGCTCAGATGCCTTATGGCTAGTTTGGGTGTTGGACAAGACACTACCAACATCATCTACATTGATAGTCCGAGTGGATTGGCAGATGCCACTGCTAGCTAAACTCTTGGTATTTAATAACTATCTATAGCGATCATGCATCTATTGTTAGGTAATAGCTAACATGAATGGTTGTTTACTGTTTTCTTGATAGCACTTACATATTAAGTAGGTTAATAAACATTAATAATTGATAGCTATTAATTGTTGTTCCTAGATAACAATATTGTAATAGCTATCTAATATTTATTTTATTAACTATCTAATAGCTATTACATAGTTGGAATAGTTATTTGTTAGCTATTGATACATCATAGCTACCTAATAGCTATTAACTAGCTAGAAACATTGTGATAACTATTCTTCAATAGCTATTATATAGTTAGCATATAGTTCTTTGATATCTAATTGATAAACAACAATTTTATAATAACAAAGTGATAGGGGCCCAATTGCTACTATAAACAACACTTATAATCAATATGCCCTTTGATAACCATTTATAGATAATATACGTGTGAATCTTACTATCAACTATCTAATACCTATTTATAATATACTGAAGTGCTGGTGGGTAACCATTTGGTAGCTATAGCTATCCAAAAAAAAACATAAGAGAGGTACCAATAGCTACCTTATGCCTACATGATTATACAATATAGATAACTTTTTATGTTATGGATCATATGCTGAGCTCTACCAGTGTTTCAAGGGTTAAGAAAATGTGTACGTGTGGTGTGCATGGATTCATCACTTCCACAAACGTGTTCTACAACAAAACACACATGTGAAGATTGTTTCAAAGCTTATAGATTCTATTTTGTGTCCCAAGTAAGTGAGCTCTACTTATCATGGCCTAAAATGCCACATGGTGAGTGTACCAGTCATGGGGTAAATAAATTTTATTGTTGTCCATGTGAACTATTACAAGATGTCAAAACCATTAAAGTGAAAATATTCAAGGATGTGGAGCACTTTTGAAGGTGTAAAGAAGAAACAAAGAAAGGAACTTATATGCTAGGAGATGAGTTCAGTTGGTTTATTGCAGGTGTTTAACACACATCTTCAAAAGTTCATCAAATATGACTTTGTCTATCAATGCCAGTCTAAATAGTTCAGATTTTGAATCCACCTTTCCCACATGATCTCATTGTATATATGATGGAGTTTGTTAAAAACTACTCATTCAAGGAGCGGAATGAAATCCAATCCATTCATTGGTATTCTACCCAAGTCACCATTATTGTACACATTACCTACTACTGTATCTAACTTATATATCAACCAATATTTGGTTTGGTTTGATGGAATAGAATCCCAATTCAAGGCAAAGAGGTCCTTCTATTTTGTGGGTGGATATATTGGAATAATAGGAAAAGTCATGGTGTGGAATTTCTTTGGAAGTAGTCACAAAAAAGGGAGATCATGATGGGGTAGGATCACTTTTGAAGAGGGATCTAGAGGGATCTAGCACATTACCAATATAAGTGAAATGGAATTGGGCCTAAATGTGCTGCCGATGTTGTACAATTCCTTCATCAATAGCTATCCAATGGATCCATTGTACAGTAACCTTCCAAGAAAAGGCATATAGAATGTCTATTTTGGGACATCAAGCTAGGAGATGTAGATCAAGAGAAAAGATGGGATTGTGAGGTTGTTTGTGATGCACGATTGATGCATTCTATTTGTGGCTACTGTAATGTCCCCAACCCGCTTATACCGAGATCGGGATGGGATCCTTGACAGGTCTCTAGGCCTTATAAAAATCCGAATCTCTAAACAAGAAAAATCCAAGTCCTTTACCATTGACAATGGCTTGGGTCTATAGCCTTAGAAGCAGACCTAGTCCTGTCTCGCAACGGAAACGGGACAATGTATTCAAACGACCTAAAAAAAAAAATCTTATTTAGGCCCTATAACTTCATCATTCAGATTATGGTTTCCTTAGCCAACGCTTTCTTCCCCCTAACATATGTGAGGGCACAGCCGTTGGTGGATTCCTCTTCCAAGTGAGAAGTTTCTAAAACGTTTTAGTGCGCGAGAATGGATAGTTACCTGACTAATCAGGTCCACCCGTCCATGATTGACAACCTTAGTCAATCCCCACTTACCACCCCGCACTCACACAAGATTCATTTATCTTATTATCACATTGTTAACATTTAAAATAATGGTTTCTTTTAACGTTCCATCACAGTAATTCCTTGAAGACAGCATTGAAAGCATTCTTTCCGAAAACAAACATCTTTAAACTTAAGACAGGGTACTGTCAATCAAAACATTATCCATAATAACCATGACTAGTACTCTTCTTGTCTCAAGACCACCTAAGGGTGAAAAATGGCACCCATTCCTTATTCAAATCCGGAGTGGAATAAACCCCCTCCCAAGGTTTCGGGTGCCCATACACCAAACTAGTTTCCCATACAACCGGGCGGCTCCCCTAGGATAAAAACGGTATCCTAACTTATGTAGAAACATCAAGACATGACACGGAGTAGAAACTCATCCTTCATGGGGGTAACCGACTTAACCGTGGCTAGAAAGCCAATCATTATCATCAATTTATATCAAGGAGTCGGAGGTGTCTTGAGACCAGCTGTCTTAAGGATGATCAAACATATCTTTCCTAATTCAACCAGTTTTAACCCAAACAATTCTTTCCTATATTATAAGCAAATGCACGTTGGAAGTTACCTTCCGTTTTCAGCCAGTTTATCCTTCTTATGTATGCCATGCTAACTTATAAAATAACTTAAACTAATTAGAGACTTAATTGAATAATGGGACACCCACATGGAATTGATTGGCCATCTGCTGCTGCACTGGCGCCTAAAGACTCTCCTCCGTAGGCCTACTACTAGGCCCGGCTTCGTCGTCGTGCGACGCTCTAGTTCGTTTTGGAGCTACGTCCTCATCATCAGATGTAGGATTTGCTCGAGTCCTTTTTTGGTATCATAACTTCTTATCCTTATAAAAGGACGTCTAATCATTAGGTAAATAGTTCAAAATCTAGACTTAACCTTTGTATTCAACCGTAACCCGTCCAAGGTTAAATTTATAGTTTTAATTGGTAAATTCTTGACCTAGTAATTTTTTATTTGTCTATATAGGTATGATAACTTTTTCCACTGCTTCCCTAAGGGTTTTCTAAGCTCTCCTAATTTTATTATAATTTTCTATATCTTTTTCTCTAATTTTCCCATTGACTTTTAAGCTAATAATCTACTTATTTTGGGCTTAATATTTATTGTAATTAATTTCTCTTCAAGATTTCATTTCCTCAACTTGATATCATAGGTTTATACTTACTATAATTTTCTAAAAACTTTTGACCACAAAGTCTATTATTTTAATTAATCATTCGCTAAAAATAGGACTTTTGGTCAATTATAATTTTCTAACCTCACCAATTAACTATGGTATAATTAATACAAGTAGATAAGGTAATTTTTGACCTCTCGTAATTATCTTATTATTTTCTAACTTAATTATATAATTTCCATCTTCAATTTTCAGATAAAAATAGTGTAATTTGACTTAGATAAATATTTATGCTACTTTTCTAACCTTTTCTATAATATAGCTCTGATAAATAGCATGTAATCATATAGCATGATTTACTAATTTCCGTCTTTAATTTTAGCTAAAAATAATGTAATTTGAATTAGATAAATATCTATACTACTTTTATAACCTTGGCATAATTATCACGGCCTCTTTACCCTATAATATAGCTCTGATAAATAGCGTATAATCATATAACATGATCTACTAGTTTCCTTCTTTAGTTTTTATCTAAAAATAGTGTAATTTGACTTAGATAAATATCTATAATACTTTTCTAACCTTGTCATAATTATCACGGCCTCTTTAACCTAATATAGCTATGATAAATAGCATGTAATCATATAGTATGGTTTACTAATTTCCCTCTTTAGTTTTTAGCTAAAAATATTGTAATTTGACTTAGATAAATATCTACACTACTTTTCTAACCTTGGCATAATTATCACAGCCTCTTTACCCTATAGTATAGCTCTGATAAATATCATGTAATCATATAGCATGATTTACTAATTTCCCCCTTTAATTCATCCCTAAAAATAGCGTAATTCTACTAAGATAATTAGTTAAACTAATTACCTAAGATTATCATAATTATCACGGGTTATATAATATCTAATAAACCTCCAAAAATTAACTCAATTAAATTTGAACCTGTTTACAAAGTTTCCTTATTTAAATTGCATAAAAAACAGAGTAATTCTACGTAATTAATTAGCTAAATTAATTATCTGAGCTTCTCCTAATTATCACGGATTCTTTAACACCTAATTAACCACTGATAAATATATCACAGAAATTGAAATCGGTTTACTAATTTCCCCTATTTAAATTTCTCAAAACACAAAGTAATTCTGTCTAATTAATTAGCTAGATTCATTATATAAGCTTCTCCTAATTATCACAGGTTTTTTAATACCTAATTAACCACTGATAAATATATCACATCAATTGAAATCAATTTACTAATTTCCCCCATTTAAATTTCTCTCAAAAACAGAGTATTTCTGCTAACGAAATTAGCTAGATTAATTTTTTTGAGCTTCTTCTAATTATCACAGGTTTTTAAACACCTATTCAACCACTGATAATTATATCATAACATTTGAATTTCATTTACTAATTTCCCCTATTTAAATTGTTCAAAAAACAGAGTAATTATGTCTAATTAATTATCTAGATTGATTATCTGAGCTTCTCCTAGTTTTCATGGGTTTCTTAACACCCAATTAACCACTGATAAATATATCATAGCAATTAAAATCAATTTACTAATTTCTGCTATTTAAAGTTCTCAAAAAATAGAGTAATTCAGCCTAATTAATTAGTTAGATTGATTATCTGATCTTCTCCTAGTTATCAAGGATTACTTAACACTCACTTAACCACTGGTAAATATATCATACCAATTGAAATCAATTTACTAATTTCCCCTATTTAAATTGCTCAAAAAATAGAGTAATTGTGACTAATTAATTTTCTAGATTGATTATCTGAGCTTCTCCTAATTATCACAGGTTTCTTAACACCCAATTAACCACTGATAAATAAATCATAGCAATTGAAATCAATTTACTAGTTTCCCATATTTAAATAACTCAAAAAATAGAGTAATTTTGCCTAAATAATTAGGAAAATTACTCAAAAAATTATAGGATAATTTTCGTAGCTTAATGACTGTCTAATGCAACTCTCATAATTACCTCATCTTAATCTAAGATTAGTTAATATGTTTATCATTAATTCATGGTTAATTTGACTAATTTCAGCCCTAATATGATAGGATAATTAATTAGCTTAATATTACTAAGCTTAATTATAATAATCAACAAAGATTGATTAATTAAGAGAGGTTTTGTGAGTATACATAGGCCTAATCTTTGATTTATTAACAAATATCTTAATCTAACCTTGCTAATTAAGAAGGATTAGGCTAATTACCGTTAGGGTTAATCAATTAGAGATTAATCTCTAATGATTTCTACGTAGTGTTCTCTCTTAGATGAGAGAGAGAGTAGCAAGGCTCCGAGTCTGTGTAAAATATGAAGCTAGGGTCCTATTTATAGTTTTCTGGCACTCTTAACACTAGCTTGGTAATGGGACACTTTTATGTCCTGTTAAGTGACCATTTTCCTTGAACTATGTCAAAAGTTTCAAAATGGAATTTGAGGTGCTATCTGTCTAGAAAGTTGTCTCATGAGCTGAAAAAAACTTGACATTTTTTTGGAATATCAATTCCATCTTTAACCTTGTCCTTGCACAACATTTCACAACCTAAACTGTGTGAAAAAACAGGTCCTGTTTTTGGCTTTTTTTCAACTTTTTGCAACTATACCACTCTAGAATTCATGTTTGTGAGGTCTATAATGCTAGAGAACTATCTTTAGTAGTCCTCAAAATGTCTTGATGCTTCTAGGGAGAAATATATGTTAAAGTTGTAAGTTATGAACAAATTACAAAAATTGTCAAATCCTGTTTTTTAGCCAATTTTAGCTCTTCTATGATTTTTTTGGTGGCTTTCATGATATCCAAATGCAGTTTTGATTTTCTATGTCGCATATTGTAACATAAAGCTAATATTCCTTGAGTTTTGGGGCACCTAATACCCTATTTTAACATAGTAAACAACGATGGTTGATTTTTTCAATTATAGAAGAAAAGAAAACATTCTAGTATATCAAGTATAGCTTTTTCAATATTGTTAGTTTCTTGTGACAACTGCATGCATTTTGTAGGTAGTAACCATATCTAGTCATAAGGATCAAATTTGGCTAGATATTGAATAGTTTCTATGGGATTCTACAACTCATAATGTTAAACCCAGTTTTTTCATGTTTGCTGTATTTAGCACTTCATCTTTGTCCACAAGATTCTCCTTGGTAAGAGATGTATTATTTTTTTTGACATGCTCCATGGCTCCTTATGAACCTAAAGGACAATAGGGAAACGAAGAAAACATGCATATATTATTGTATTGAGAGTGGCTATAGAAACTTTGATGATAGATTTGTAGAATGGTAAAATTCAACTTTTTTGTACCTATTTCTTTTGGAAAAACAAAAAATAGTGAGTGAGAAGCAATCATATGTTCTGATCACCAACCCATTGAAGTTAACAAGGGAATTTATCTCAAGTCCTACAAAAATAATTTTTAGGACTTGAGATAAAATCCCTTGTTAACTTCAATGGTTGGTGATCAAACATATGATTGCTCTCACTCACTATTTTTTGTTTTTCCAAAAGAAATAGGTACAAAAAAGTTGAATTTTTACCATTCTACAAATCTATCATCAAAGTTTCTATAGCCACTCTCAATACAAATAATATATGCATGTTTTCTTCGTTCCCTATTGTCCTTTAGGTTCATAAGGAGCCATGGAGCATGTCAAAAAAATAATACATCTCTTACCAAGGAGAATCTTGTGGACAAAGATGAAGTGCTAAATACAGCAAACATGAAAAAACTGGGTTTAACATTATGAGTTGTAGAATCCCATAGAAACTATTCAATATCTAGCCAAATTTGATCCTTATGACTAGATATGGTTACTACCTACAAAATGCATGCAGTTGTCACAAGAAACTAACAATATTGAAAAAGCTATACTTGATATACTAGAATGTTTTCTTTTCTTCTATAATTGAAAAAATCAACCATCGTTGTTACTATGTAAAATAGGGTATTAGGTGCCCCAAAACTCAAGGAATATTAGCTTTATGTTACAATATGCGACATAGAAAATCAAAACTGCATTTGGATATCATGAAAGCCACCAAAAAAATCATAGAAGAGCTAAAATTGGCTAAAAAACAGGATTTGACAATTTTTGTAATTTGTTCATAACTTACAACTTTAACATATATTTCTCCCTAGAAGCATCAAGACATTTTGAGGACTACTAAAGATAGTTCTCTAGCATTATAGACCTCACAAACATGAATTCTAGAGTGGTATAGTTGCAAAAAGTTGAAAAAAGCCAAAAACAGGACCTGTTTTTTCACACAGTTTAGGTTGTGAAATGTTGTGCAAGGACAAGGTTAAAGATGGAATTGATATTCCAAAAAAATGTCAAGTTTTTTTCAGCTCATGAGACAACTTTCTAGACAGATAGCACCTCAAATTCCATTTTGAAACTTTTGACATAGTTCAAGGAAAATGGTCACTTAACAGGACATAAAAGTGTCCCATTACCAAGCTAGTGTTAAGAGTGCCAGAAAACTATAAATAGGACCCCTAGCTTCATATTTTACACAGACTCGGAGCCTTGCTACTCTCTCTCTCATCTAAGAGAGAACACTACGTAGAAATCATTAGAGATTAATCTCTAATTGATTAACCCTAACGGTAATTAGCCTAATCCTTCTTAATTAGCAAGGTTAGATTAAGATATTTGTTAATAAATCAAAGATTAGGCCTATGTATACTCACAAAACCTCTCTTAATTAATCAATCTTTGTTGATTATTATAATTAAGCTTAGTAATATTAAGCTAATTAATTATCCTATCATATTAGGGCTGAAATTAGTCAAATTAACCATGAATTAATGATAAACATATTAACTAATCTTAGATTAAGATGAGGTAATTATGAGAGTTGCATTAGACAGTCATTAAGCTACGAAAATTATCCTATAATTTTTTGAGTAATTTTTCCTAATTATTTAGGCAAAATTACTCTATTTTTTGAGTTATTTAAATATGGGAAACTAGTAAATTGATTTCAATTGCTATGATTTATTTATCAGTGGTAATTGGGTGTTAAGAAACCTGTGATAATTAGGAGAAGCTCAGATAATCAATCTAGAAAATTAATTAGTCACAATTACTCTATTTTTTGAGCAATTTAAATAGGGGAAATTAGTAAATTGATTTCAATTGGTATGATATATTTACCAGTGGTTAAGTGAGTGTTAAGTAATCCTTGATAACTAGGAGAAGATCAGATAATCAATCTAACTAATTAATTAGGCTGAATTACTCTATTTTTTGAGAACTTTAAATAGCAGAAATTAGTAAATTGATTTTAATTGCTATGATATATTTATCAGTGGTTAATTGGGTGTTAAGAAACCCATGAAAACTAGGAGAAGCTCAGATAATCAATCTAGATAATTAATTAGACATAATTACTCTGTTTTTTGAACAATTTAAATAGGGGAAATTAGTAAATGAAATTCAAATGTTATGATATAATTATCAGTGGTTGAATAGGTGTTTAAAAACCTGTGATAATTAGAAGAAGCTCAAAAAATTAATCTAGCTAATTTCGTTAGCAGAAATACTCTGTTTTTTGAGAAATTTAAATGGGGAAATTAGTAAATTGATTTCAATTGATGTGATATATTTATCAGTGGTTAATTAGGTATTAAAAAACCTGTGATAATTAGGAGAAGCTTATATAATGAATCTAGCTAATTAATTAGACAGAATTACTTTGTGTTTTGAGAAATTTAAATAGGGAAATTAGTAAACCGATTCAATTTCTGTGATATATTTATCAGTGGTTAATTAGGTGTTAAAGAATCCGTGATAATTAGGAGAAGCTCAGATAATTAATTTAGCTAATTAATTACGTAGAATTACTCTGTTTTTTATGCAATTTAAATAAGGAAACTTTGTAAACAGTTTCAAATTTAATTGAGTTAATTTTTGGAGGTTTATTAGATATTATATAACCCGTGATAATTATGATAATCTTAGGTAATTAGTTTAACTAATTATCTTAGTAGAATTACGCTATTTTTAGGGATGAATTAAAGGGGGAAATTAGTAAATCATGCTATATGATTACATGATATTTATCAGAGCTATACTATAGGGTAAAGAGGCTGTGATAATTATGCCAAGGTTAGAAAAGTAGTGTAGATATTTATCTAAGTCAAATTACAATATTTTTAGCTAAAAACTAAAGAGGGAAATTAGTAAACCATACTATATGATTACATGCTATTTATCATAGCTATATTATAGGTTAAAGAGGCCGTGATAATTATGACAAGGTTAGAAAAGTATTATAGATATTTATCTAAGTCAAATTACACTATTTTTAGATAAAAACTAAAGAAGGAAACTAGTAGATCATGTTATATGATTATACGCTATTTATCAGAGCTATATTATAGGGTAAAGAGGCCGTGATAATTATGCCAAGGTTATAAAAGTAGTATAGATATTTATCTAATTCAAATTACATTATTTTTAGCTAAAAATTAAAGACGGAAATTAGTAAATCATGCTATATGATTACATGCTATTTATCAGAGCTATATTATAGAAAAGGTTAGAAAAGTAGCATAAATATTTATCTAAGTCAAATTACACTATTTTTATCTGAAAATTGAAGATGGAAATTATATAATTAAGTTAGAAAATAATAAGATAATTACGAGAGGTCAAAAATTACCTTATCTACTTGTATTAATTATACCATAGTTAATTGGTGAGGTTAGAAAATTATAATTGACCAAAAGTCCTATTTTTAGCGAATGATTAATTAAAATAATAGACTTTGTGGTCAAAAGTTTTTAGAAAATTATAGTAAGTATAAACCTATGATATCAAGTTGAGGAAATGAAATCTTGAAGAGAAATTAATTACAATAAATATTAAGCCCAAAATAAGTAGATTATTAGCTTAAAAGTCAATGGGAAAATTAGAGAAAAAGATATAGAAAATTATAATAAAATTAGGAGAGCTTAGAAAACCCTTAGGGAAGCAGTGGAAAAAGTTATCATACCTATATAGACAAATAAAAAATTACTAGGTCAAGAATTTACCAATTAAAACTATAAATTTAACCTTGGACGGGTTACGGTTGAATACAAAGGTTAAGTCTAGATTTTGAACTATTTACCTAATGATTAGACGTCCTTTTATAAGGATAAGAAGTTATGATACCAAAAAAGGACTCGAGCAAATCCTACATCTGATGATGAGGACGTAGCTCCAAAACGAACTAGAGCGTCGCACGACGACGAAGCCGGGCCTAGTAGTAGGCCTACGGAGGAGAGTCTTTAGGCGCCAGTGCAGCAGCAGATGGCCAATCAATTCCATGTGGGTGTCCCATTATTCAATTAAGTCTCTAATTAGTTTAAGTTATTTTATAAGTTAGCATGGCATACATAAGAAGGATAAACTGGCTGAAAACGGAGGTAACTTCCAACGTGCATTTGCTTATAATATAGGAAAGAATTGTTTGGGTTAAAACTGGTTGAATTAGGAAAGATATGTTTGATCATCCTTAAGACAGCTGGTCTCAAGACACCTCCGACTCCTTGATATAAATTGATGATAATGATTGGCTTTCTAGCCACGGTTAAGTCGGTTACCCCCATGAAGGATGAGTTTCTACTCCGTGTCATGTCTTGATGTTTCTACATAAGTTAGGATACCGTTTTTTATCCTAGGGGAGCCGCCCGGTTGTATGGGAAACTAGTTTGGTGTATGGGCACCCGAAACCTTGGGAGGGGGTTTATTCCACTCCGGATTTGAATAAGGAATGGGTGCCATTTTTCACCCTTAGGTGGTCTTGAGACAAGAAGAGTACTAGTCATGGTTATTATGGATAATGTTTTGATTGACAGTACCCTGTCTTAAGTTTAAAGATGTTTGTTTTCGGAAAGAATGCTTTCAATGCTGTCTTCAAGGAATTACTGTGATGGAACGTTAAAAGAAACCATTATTTTAAATGTTAACAATGTGATAATAAGATAAATGAATCTTGTGTGAGTGCGGGGTGGTAAGTGGGGATTGACTAAGGTTGTCAATCATGGACGGGTGGACCTGATTAGTCAGGTAACTATCCATTCTCGCGCACTAAAACGTTTTAGAAACTTCTCACTTGGAAGAGGAATCCACCAACGGCTGTGCCCTCACATATGTTAGGGGGAAGAAAGCGTTGGCTAAGGAAACCATAATCTGAATGATGAAGTTATAGGGCCTAAATAAGATTTTTTTTTTTAGGTCGTTTGAATACATTGTCCCGTTTCCGTTGCGAGACAGGACTAGGTCTGCTTCTAAGGCTATAGACCCAAGCCATTGTCAATGGTAAAGGACTTGGATTTTTCTTGTTTAGAGATTCGGATTTTTATAAGGCCTAGAGACCTGTCAAGGATCCCATCCCGATCTCGGTATAAGCGGGTTGGGGACATTACAGTAGCCACAAATAGAATGCATCAATCGTGCATCACAAACAACCTCACAATCCCATCTTTTCTCTTGATCTACATCTCCTAGCTTGATGTCCCAAAATAGACATTCTATATGCCTTTTCTTGGAAGGTTACTGTACAATGGATCCATTGGATAGCTATTGATGAAGGAATTGTACAACATCGGCAGCACATTTAGGCCCAATTCCATTTCACTTATATTGGTAATGTGCTAGATCCCTCTAGATCCCTCTTCAAAAGTGATCCTACCCCATCATGATCTCCCTTTTTTGTGACTACTTCCAAAGAAATTCCACACCATGACTTTTCCTATTATTCCAATATATCCACCCACAAAATAGAAGGACCTCTTTGCCTTGAATTGGGATTCTATTCCATCAAACCAAACCAAATATTGGTTGATATATAAGTTAGATACAGTAGTAGGTAATGTGTACAATAATGGTGACTTGGGTAGAATACCAATGAATGGATTGGATTTCATTCCGCTCCTTGAATGAGTAGTTTTTAACAAACTCCATCATATATACAATGAGATCATGTGGGAAAGGTGGATTCAAAATCTGAACTATTTAGACTGGCATTGATAGACAAAGTCATATTTGATGAACTTTTGAAGATGTGTGTTAAACACCTGCAATAAACCAACTGAACTCATCTCCTAGCATATAAGTTCCTTTCTTTGTTTCTTCTTTACACCTTCAAAAGTGCTCCACATCCTTGAATATTTTCACTTTAATGGTTTTGACATCTTGTAATAGTTCACATGGACAACAATAAAATTTATTTACCCCATGACTGGTACACTCACCATGTGGCATTTTAGGCCATGATAAGTAGAGCTCACTTACTTGGGACACAAAATAGAATCTATAAGCTTTGAAACAATCTTCACATGTGTGTTTTGTTGTAGAACACGTTTGTGGAAGTGATGAATCCATGCACACCACACGTACACATTTTCTTAACCCTTGAAACACTGGTAGAGCTCAGCATATGATCCATAACATAAAAAGTTATCTATATTGTATAATCATGTAGGCATAAGGTAGCTATTGGTACCTCTCTTATGTTTTTTTTTGGATAGCTATAGCTACCAAATGGTTACCCACCAGCACTTCAGTATATTATAAATAGGTATTAGATAGTTGATAGTAAGATTCACACGTATATTATCTATAAATGGTTATCAAAGGGCATATTGATTATAAGTGTTGTTTATAGTAGCAATTGGGCCCCTATCACTTTGTTATTATAAAATTGTTGTTTATCAATTAGATATCAAAGAACTATATGCTAACTATATAATAGCTATTGAAGAATAGTTATCACAATGTTTCTAGCTAGTTAATAGCTATTAGGTAGCTATGATGTATCAATAGCTAACAAATAACTATTCCAACTATGTAATAGCTATTAGATAGTTAATAAAATAAATATTAGATAGCTATTACAATATTGTTATCTAGGAACAACAATTAATAGCTATCAATTATTAATGTTTATTAACCTACTTAATATGTAAGTGCTATCAAGAAAACAGTAAACAACCATTCATGTTAGCTATTACCTAACAATAGATGCATGATCGCTATAGATAGTTATTAAATACCAAGAGTTTAGCTAGCAGTGGCATCTGCCAATCCACTCGGACTATCAATGTAGATGATGTTGGTAGTGTCTTGTCCAACACCCAAACTAGCCATAAGGCATCTGAGCCATACACATTCAACCGTAGCTATGAAGACTTCCATGTATTCAGCCTCACAACTAGAAGTGGCCATAGTAGGCTGCTTCTTGCTCAACCATGATATGCATGAACTGTCGAGCATGAAATGAAAACCACTTGTGGAAAATCATGGGTCAAAATAACCAACGCAATCTAAATCCAAAAAAGCATGTAAATTTGGATGCAAAGTGCCACTCAAGTAGCAAAAAAATCCTCTTGACAACCTGCCAATGCTTAGACCCTCTGCTATGCATAAATATGTTGACTTGTGGGACAAGCTGAATATCAACCCGCATATTGCATACATAAATATGGCATCCAATAGTAGTTTGGTAAAGAGTAATATTGGTAGGATCACCACCATCATGAAGACTAAATTTCAAACATGTTTTCAAGGGAGTAGCAATAGTTTGTAGTCCTCAAGTCCTAACTTATATAACAATGTCTCAATGTACTTGTTTGACACAAGGTAATACCACCATCACACTGCTTAAATTGTATGCCCAAGTAATGATACAATAGCCCCAAATCTTTCATCTTGAAATTAGCATTCAAAGCAATCTTAAATTCACCAATATGTGTCTCATCTGGGCTAGGGATCAACAAATCATCCCCATATAGGAAAACAATGAGAAATACATCACCGTCACGCTTTAAATACAATGTGATTTCTATTCGATTGTTACAAAAGCCTCGTTCAACCAAATGAGTGTCAACTTTCTCATACCAAGCACGAGGAGATTGCTTCAACCCATAAAGATTTCTTACATTTTCAAACTTTATCTTCTTGCCCTTCAATGAAAAAACCACTAGGTTGCATTACATAGACTTCCTCAAATATGCCACCATGCAAGAAAGCAGTAACAATATCTGATTGAGATACATCCCATACAAAATGATCTGCCAATGCATATAGAAAACGCACAGTAGTCATGCCGCAAGTGGGAGAAAAATTATCTTAATAATCTTTGCCTTTTTGCCACGTATAACCTTTTGCAAAAAATTGAGCCTTATAGCGATCAATTTCACCATCTAGCTTACGTTTCAACTTGTAAACCCACTTCATACCAATGGCCCTTTTTCCATGAGGCAAATCACATAAATTCCATGTGTCATTTTCTATAAGTGCATCATATTTTGATTGCATGGCAGCCATCCAATTTTTAGAATTTTGTGCTTCATCAAAAGGCACAGGATCCTCAACATCACATAAACTAGAAATAGCCAAAGCATAACAATGTTTTTTGCATAAGATGCATGGCAAGAATTTGAACGAGTACAAATAGACAAAGGTGCATTCAATTTATTATCATGCAAAGTATGCACTAGCCATTTTGGCATACCTCTAGCCTGCTCATTCTCACCCCTTTCCACATCAAGTACATCATGTACATCTGCATCAGAAAGAGTCTGATCTGTATTTTTTTTTGAAACCCCCATAGACTGTACATTTGCCTCATTGGAATTTACATTCAAATTTCCACCACACTGAAAAGAGGCACAAAATGTCATAAATGTCATGTGAGCTTACATTATTGTCTCTAGTACATGACAGCAAGGGGGCTGAACAGAATCTTCCACAAACACAACATCTCGTGACACCAAGATATGTGTCGTTTATAGATATAACCTATAATCTTTGCTCTCAATAATGTAACCAATAAAATGCATTTGACATCCTTATCATCCAATTCTCTATGTTGAATTTTTGGCACCAAATCATAAGCTAAACAACCAAAAGCGTGCCTGTGATGATCAATCAATGGATTTTTATCATGCCGTGCTTCATAAGGAGTCAGAGTGCAAAGCTTTGTAGGACACCCGTTAACTACATAAGTGGCACATATGATAGCCTCAATCCAAAACAAATGTGGCGAAGCTTGACTTTTGACCATACATTGTACCATTTTTTGTGAATGAACTATTTTTCCTCTCAGCAACACGATTTTGTTGAGGTGAAATGTACATTGGTGTTTTATCCCATGACTAGCCAGAAATACATTAAATTCATGAGACATATACTCCCCCCTCGATTTGAACAAAGGGTGCCTATAGTACATCTAGAGTCATTTTTTAACCATAGCCAAAAATTGCTTGAAGCACCTAAACACTTCAGACTTAGCTTTAAGCGGATACACTCATGCATGCCTGAGTAATCATCAATGAAAGTCACGAAGTAAAGGTAATTGCCCAAGGACAAAGTTTGCATGGGCCCACAAACATCACTATGAACAAGCTGCAATCTGCATGTAGTCCTAACTGAACCATCCTTTAATTAAGAACTTAAAGTGCTTCATTTTACCCAAAATACAACCTTCACAAACATGGTTCACAGGTGCTTCAAGAGGTGGCAAAGAAGCAATCATATCAGATTTTTGCAAATGCAGCAAACTGAAAAAATTCAGATGACCAAAACATGCATGGAAAAGTTCTCTTTTGAAATAGCCTTCGAATCCACAATTTAATTTGCATAATTTTGCCCATACTTGTCATACAAAGTGAGCTTATACAGCCCATGCCACAAAATACCATATGCAACAATTTCATCATAAAAAGTGAGATCATGAATTGTACCTCTATCATCCACAAATTTCACAACAAGACCAAGTCTAGCAAGTGCAGATACATACAAAAGATTCTTTTTGATCCCAGGTACATAAAGTGCATCAAAAAGTGTGAATGAATTGCAATTTGTTTCTAACTCCCTTGATGTAAGGTCTCCACCTTTCTAGCTGGAGAGGAATGAACTCAAAGCTTTAAGAGAAAGCAATGGACACACAAACAAGTAAAACATTATCTCAAAAGCAGTTTAAAATGGTATTATTGAAATCTTAAGCACAACGAACCTAGGGCTAGAAATTTTTAGAATTAAGTTTGGACAAAAACTGAACCCGCTAGTCTCTCCAAAATATTCAATGTAAATTAAATTGCTAAGAAAAATTGGATGGTTGCAGTAATTATTTAAGCATAGACTTTTACTAAGGCCTCCCATATATTTACAAATTAAGCAAAAAAAATAGGTCAAAATTTAGCAGATTTGATTTTTAAAGCTGTTAGATGCTTGGAGGGTCATCACTGATCTGCTAGGGACAGGAAAAGCAGTAGGAGGCACTAGGAGAGTTGTCTTGGGATGCAAGCTATGGCCATTTCCAGTTGTGACTGCCTAGAAACCTATAAATAAGACCCCTTGCTTCACAATTTCACTCAGACTCGGAGTCCTGGCCATTTCTCTCTCACATAGAGAGAGCTCTACTAAAAAATCAATAGAGAGAAAAAACTCTAGCTGATTATATACGATAATTAGCCTAATCCTTTTTTTATTATCAAAATTATGCTAATTTACCTCTATTTTCTTAATTAATTTAATTAATTAAGAAGATTAAACTTATTTACAATCTAAATTACTCTCTTAATTCTTAATATCTATTGATTACTTAGATTAAGAATAGAGATATTAATCTAATTAATAATTAAGCCATATTAGGACTGTAATTAATCTTTTTGGATTTAAATTAAGAATAAATATACTAATTAAACTTAAATTAGTATAAGATAATTATCAAAGCTGGATTAGACTGTCAAAAAGCTAGGAAAATTATCTCTTAATTTTTGATTAGTTTTTGTAATTAGGCAAAAGTTAGTTGTTTTATATCAAAAAACTGATGGGAAGCCTACTTAGCTAGCTCAAAAATTCATAATTTAATTATCACAACTAGGAAATACTATTAGAAACAAGGGGTAAATTACTAATTAACAGATAACTAATCTAAGTATTTAATTAAGCTGAAATTAATTGTTTTTTAGCTTAAAATTAAAGAGAAAAATTAGTAAATCATTTTAGATAAGTAGGTGCTATTTATCAGAGTTATTCTATATAATAAAGAAGCTATGATTAGAAAATTCATATAGCTATTTATCTAAGTCAATTAGACTAATTCTAACTAAAAATTAAAGGGGGATATTAGTAAACCATGTTAGATAATTAGGTGCTATTTATGAGAGTTAGTTTACATAATAAATAAAACATGACAATTATCTTAACACTAGGTTGGTAACCTAACAGGACATAAAAGTGTCCTTTCAGGTTTTGAAAAAAACCTCCAAAACCATAGTAGATCCACTCATTTTGTAAAATCCTTTCATGAGGTTATAGTTCAAGGCCTACTCCACATGGAAAAAATAAGAAACTTGTAAAATTTCTCATCTTTTGGTCACACCAAGTCTCCAAAGTTGATGGACCAGTACATTTTCATGAAAACAGTCATTTCTTACGTTTTGTTGCATAAAAATAAGATTAGGGATTTTTGTAGGACTTGAGATAAATTCCCTAGTTAACTTCAATGGGTTGGTGATCAGAACATATGATTGCTTCTCACTCACTATTTTTTTTTTGCCAAAAGAAATAGGTACAAAAATGTTAAATTTTTAACATTCTGCAAACCTATCATCAAAGTTTCTATAGCCACGCTCAATAAAAATAATATATGCATGTTTTCTTAGTTCCCTATTGTCCTTTAGGTTTATAAGGAGCCATGGATCATGTCAAAAGAATAATACATCTCTTACCAAGGGGAACCTTGGGGACAAATATGAAGTGCTAAATACAGCAAACATGAAAAAACTGGGTTCAACATTATGAGTTGTGGAATCCCATAGAAACTATTCAATATCTAGCCAAATTTGATCCTCATGACTAGATATGGTTACTACCTACAAAATGCATGTAGGATTCACAAGAAACTAACAATATTGAAAAAGCTATACTTGATATACTAGAATGTTTCGTTTTCTTCTATAATTGAAAAAATCAACCATCGTTGTCTACTATGCAAAATAGGGTATTAGGTGCCCTAAAACTCAAGGAATATTAGCTTTATGTTACAATATGCGACATAGAAAATCAAAACTGCATTTGGATATTATGAAAGCCACCAAAAAAATCATAGAAGAGCTAAAATTGGCTGAAAAACAGGATTTGACAATTTTTGTAATTTGGTCATAACTTACAACTTTAACATATATTTCTCCCTAGAAGCATCAAGACATTTTGAGGACTACTAAAGATAGTTCTCTAGCATTATAGACCTCACAAACATGAATTCTAGAGTGGTATAGTTGTAAAAAGTTGAAAAAAGCCAAAAACAGGACCCGTTTTTTCACACAGTTTAGGTTGTGAAATGTTGTGCAAGGACAAGGTTAAAGATGGAATTGATATTCCAAAAAAATGTCAAGTTTTTTTCAGCTCATGAGACAACTTTCTAGACAGATAGCACCTCAAATTCCATTTTGAAACTTTTGACATAGTTCAAGGAAAATGGTCACTTAACAGGACATAAAAGTGTCCAAGGACATAAAAGTGTCCAATTACCAACCTAGTGTTAAGGTTAAAAAATTAATATAGCTATTTATCTAAGTCAAATTAGAGTGATTCTAGCTAAAAATTAAAGGGCAAAATTAGTAACCATGTTAGATAATTTAATTCTATTTATGAGAGTTAGTTTATATAAAAAAAAGCCATGATAATTATCTTAAGGTTAGAAAGTTAATATAGTTATTTATCTAAGCCAAAATAGACTAATTCTAGCTAAAATTAAAAGGAGGAAATTAGTAAATCAAGCTAGATAATTATGTGCTATTTATTAGAGTTAGTTCACATTGTAATTAAGCTATGATAATTATCTTAAGGTCAAAAAACTAATCTAGCTATGTATTTTAGCCTAAATAGTCTAATTTAAATTGAAAATAAAAGAGAAAAATTAGATAACAAATTTTTATATTTACAAGGTAATTACCAACGTTAGATAATACCAGTATCTACATGTGATAAACATACCATAATTAGTTAGTTAGTTTAAGTACTTATAATTGATCAAAAATCTTATTTTTATGTGAAGATTTATTAGGATAAATAGAAAAGCAAAAAAAAAATGTAGTGCCGCCATTTCCTCAAGACATGGACTATAGCTTGAAGATCCTTCTCATATGTTGGATAATGCATCTCAACGTCGGAAAGTTTCTCACTTTCAAACGCAACAAGACATCCATCTTGGTATAGCGCCACACCAATGGTATAATCACTAGCATCCATTTCAACTATAAAAGTTTTGCTAGGATCCACAATATGCAACATTGGTGCGGTAGTCACCAAGTGCTTTAGTGTCCAAAAGCTCTCGTCAAGATGCTCATTCCAGACAATAGGGGGGTTACCTTTACTGTGAGGACCCAAAGTCTTTGGTCCTTTCACCCTTCCTTTTAAAAGTTACGTAAGCGTAGCAACAACTTTAGAGTAATTCTTGATAAACTTGTGAAAGAATCTAATAAGTCCTAAAAAGGATAATTTTGCTCTTTATCCAACTTTTCAGGGTCAACGTGTAATTCCATCGCGAGTAATGATATGACCCAGATATCGAATCTCTTTCATGAAGAATTCACACTTAGAAGCCTTAGCAAGCTTCTCAATTCTCAGTACCTTGAGAACAGCGCGTATATGCGCTAAATGCTCGGACAAACTTGTTGTAAATCAAAATATCATTGAGAAATAGAACAATGAAGTTGCCTTGAAATAGCCTCAACAGATCATTCATCATCTGCTAAAAACGAACCTTTCATAGTGACCATAACGCATATGGAAACCTGTTTTAGGAACATATTCCAGTTTAAACCGTCTTTGATGATAGCCTGCTGATCGCAAGTCTATCTTTGTAAAGTACAACGTCCCATGGAGTCAATCTATCAGATCGTCCATACGTTGGGACAGATATTTATTCTTGACGGCGGTCAGTTTTTTCAAGCCCTTAAAATCCACGCAAAAACGCATAGTGTTATCCTTGTTTTTGTTAGGAAATATGACGTAGCTAAATAGATATTTGAGTAGATTACTTAATGGATAGATTTCACACACAAGATATTATAGAGTAGAGAGAGAGAGAGAGAGAGAGTACACACGATATACGTGGTTCACCCAATGTGGGCTACGTCCACCGAAAAGCAGCCACTCAATCTTTAGTACTTCAAAACAAGAAGTAGGTTACAAAGGGATTATACCCTTTTGGAGCTCCCTCCTTGCTTCACTCTCACCACCTCACACCCACCTTGTTGCATCAACTTCACACTATGAAATGTGTGTATAAATGGTCTCCTTTTATAGGCCAAAAGGGCTGCCCTCTCTCATGAGAGGCAACCATGTGTAGCCTAAGTCCAAATCGGACCCTCCAATCCACCCATGTAAGGCCGCCCTTGAGAAGACAAGTCCGCTTTTGAATTCGGCCACCGACCACTAGCCATTGACTTCCAACAATCGACCATGGCCATTGACTACCGGCCACCGGCCAACCGACCGATCGTTTTCTGACCACTTTCCGGTCGCCGGCCGGCCATAATATTCCAACGAAAAGGAATATTCCGGCGAAGCCTAAAAATTTTGGTTTCCGGTGAGTGCTTTTATTTTCGGGCGAGTTATTTTTATTCATGCACAATGGCTTCTCCTCATAATGGGGACCTTACAAGTGTGCGTTTTTACCACAAAAAATTACAAGGGGTAAATCAGGCTCCATACTTAACAATCTCCCACTTGAAGATAGACCTCCAAACCAAACCTGTGACTGCTTTCCATCCTGGTTTCTTATCCTTGAATGCCGATTGAATATGAGCAAAAGCTCAACTTCTCCTTGTTGACCACCTTTGTAAACATGTCTGCAAGATTTTCACTTGTATGCACGTTTCCTAGCTTTAGCTGTCCCTCTTCCAAAAGAGTGCGTATGAAGTGATATCTCACCTCAATGTGCTTTGTCCTTGAATGAAAGGCTGAGTTCTTCGCAAGATGGATAGCGCTTTGACTGTCACTATACAAGACACAATTGTCTTGTTTGAATCCAAGTTCTTCTAAGAATCTGTGAAGCCACATAATTTCTTTGCTTGCCTCCTTCATTGCTACATACTTTGCTTCCGTGGTAGAAAGTGAGACCACTTTCTATAGCTTTGAATCCCAGCTTACTGTTGTGCCTCCAACCATGAAGACATAGCCCGTAGTGCTCCTTTGAGTATCTTTGTCACTTTCCATATCTGCATCAGCATACCCTTGAAGAAAAATATCAGTTCCTCCAAAATACAAAGCATTTGTTTGTTGTCCCTTTTAGATACCTAAGTATCCACTTCACAGCTTGCCAATGCTCTTTAATTGGGTTGTCCATGAACCTACTCACAACTCCCATTGCATGTGCAATGTCTGGCCTTGTCCATACCATAACATACATTAGAGAACCTACCACTACAGCATATGGAACTTTAGACATATAGGCTATCTCCTCTTGTGTCTTTGGACACATATCCTTCGTTAGTTTAAAGTGACCAGCCAAAGGTGTAGAAACTGGTTTTGCATTTTGCATTTCAAACCTTTCTAGTACCTTCTAGATGTAATCCTCTTGAGATATCTTTATTGTCTTCTTCGCCTTGTCCCTTGATATTTTCATACCAAGTATCCTCTTTGCAGCACTTAAATCTTTCATTGAAAAAGATTTAAACAGCTCCTCTTTTAGGGCTTTGATGTCCTGCATGTTAGCACTTGCAATCAAAATGTCATCAACATACAACATTAGGATGGTGAATTTCCCATCTCCCAAATTCTTCGCGTAGACGTAGTGATCCGAGTTGCATCTTGTGAATCCATGATCCAACATCCATCAATCAAACTTCAAGTACCATTGTCTTGATGCTTGCTTTAAACCATACAAGCTCTTCTTTAATTTGCAAACCATTTTCTCCTTACCTTTTACTTCATACCCCTTTGGTTGAAGAATGTAGATTTCCTCCTCTAAGTCACCGTGAGGGAATGCCGTATTTACATCCAATTGCTCAAGATTTAGATCATGAGCAGCCACAAGGCTTAAGACAAGCCTAATTGAGTTCATTTTTACAACAGGAGAAATATTTCACTGAAGTCAACACCTTTATTTTGAGAAAACCCTTTTACCACAAGCCGAGACTTGTACCTTTTCTTCCCACCTTCTTCTTCCTTCAGCCGTGCCCGCTTACCTTTAGGCAACTCAATAAACTCCCATGCTTGGTAGCGATGTAGTGAGTCCATCTCCACTTGCATGCTCTTCGTCCATTCTTCTTTGGATTCATGTTGTATAGCTTCTTCGTATGATTCCAGCTCTCCAAAATCTGAGATCAAGAGATGGTTGAAGGAAGGAACAAACCTTTCTGGAGGTCTACTTGCTCTTGTAGATCTTCGGGGAATAGGTTGAGGCTCCTCATTTGGTTGACGTTGGTGCACCCAAAACATGTCGATGCGAGATATGGGCTCATGCAAGGGTATGGATGCATACACGTGCACGTGATGGTGCTATGGCATGTGTCTAAAGCCATTGTAGCGAGAGGAATGCGGAACTGTATGTCCAATGCGGTTTTTTAGGCCAAGAAGGCTCCAGACGAGGGCTAACAGGGCTGGTAGTCAAAGGTATCCAAAAGGCGGCAAGCATGTGCCAAGGTGTAGTCTTCAGTGTTCTCTCCAGGTCGGTTCAAACGGCTCATCAAACGGAGCACCGGTGCTCAAGATATTGCAGTTTAAAGGTAAAGTGTATAGTAGATCCCCGACGGACAGGGCAGCAGGCGACAGGTGGCCCGGGTTGACGTCAGTGCATATGTGTGTAGTGCTCAAGTTGTGGAGCATGCCTGTCTTCTCGGATTGTGAATCGGAGCTCTGGATAGCAAGTTATGGCCATTATAAGATTTTCGGGGGGCCGGGTCTAAGCCTACTTGACCGCATTGGAAAGTGTGCCATCTGGCGTCATTTTAGCCTCGCCAAGATTCTTGGTGGAAGTGGGCACCCTATGGGGTTAGCACAAATCGACTGTACATCAGTCAGATATTCGGTTAGTCAGATACAGCTAGACGAAGTTAGGATCATTTGATAGTGAAAGGCTGGCAGATATTTTTCCTGGTTTTTGGCGGCCTCGGATGAAAGCATTAAAGATCTCAAAAGGGGGCAAAAGGCAGATGATTTGAAGGCGGGCATGGTGGGATTCAATGGGGCTCTGAAGCCGGTTCATAGGCCCACCGGACAAGACATAACAGAGTACCCACTGCAAGGCAAAAAAGAGTTTTTTTAAAAGTTTAAAAGTTAGGTTTTTTAAGGCCTTGGAGGCCACTCAGTACGAAGCTGCCACATGGCACTCGAGGAAAACCATATGCGCAGTGGAGGTTTGGGTGTGCATGCTATATGGGCTGAACCGTGGGCACTCCATTGGCATACAAAGGGGCGTGGGGAGCTCCTAGCGTTCATTGGCTATGGAAGATGCGCCGTGGGCGCTGCGTGTGGCGTTTGGCGGCGCTGCGGTGGTAGTCCTTGGTGGATTTTGGCCAGTCCAGAGGCGCGCCCCATGCGGGCGGAGATGTTGAAGGTGGTGACATGGCACCCCGCAGGGTCAGGGCCATTTCCCACAGACCAAATCTGCCCACAACCTTTTTTGAAGGCAAGGTGAATCCCTAGGAGCAACGACGGCGCCGTCGTTGCTCCCTAGAGGGTGCTTGTGTGTAGAGTAAAGTGTGAAGCCTCGGGATGTGCACCAAGCTATTCAAAGTCAAGCTGAGCCTCCCAAGGGGAGTGCCACATGTCGGCCTATCATGAAAAATGCCTAAAAACTAAAAAACGAGCCCAATAAAGGGGAAAAACTTTTTGTAACAAAGAGAGCTCTTTGGTTTTTTTGCACTGTATGTGTATGAGAGCAAGTGAGAGAGAGAGTGGGAAGCTTAGAAGAGCATTGTAATGGAGTTGGGGAGCTGTTAATGAACAATCCTCTTGGTCAATTGTATCGTGTCATTCCCCCCTTCCCCTTTTCTCTTTGTCGTCTCGTCTGTTGCCAACCGCGGTGCCGGTGAAGCATGTGTATGCCCGGATCATTGGTGCTTTGCAAAAGGAGAGAGAGAGAGAGAGTGTAAGTGGATGTGCGAAGGGAGGCAGAGCAGGTGCAGTGAGGTGTGGACTCATTTTGCAATCTTGGAAAGCGCGTATGCGCTTGGGAACTGTGCAAGTGAAGCGGATTATGTGCAAATTGTCGTTTTGAAGGTGTTTTCGAGTGGATTGGGGTGTTGCGTTGACCCAGGGCTATAGAGAGGAACTTCTGGTCATGCCGGGCGTCGTTCCCCATTCCCCCTCTCCAACGTTGTTTCACATTGTCACCATTTGCAATCCTTGAGTCTTCACCATCCTCAAGCTCCATGTACTCATCACCTGTTTCTTTTGTTTGTTTTCTTTCCAAGTAATCTTTGTACATATTTTGTTTATTAAAAATTAAATCCCTCCTTAAGATTTTACCATCTTCAGGATTCCACAGGCGATACCCAAAGTCACCTTCTCCATATCCAATGAAGAAACACTTTTTGGACTTTGCATCTAGCTTTGATCTTAGGCTTTTATCTATGTGCATGAAAGCCTCACACCCAAACACTTTGAGAAATGCATAATTCACCGGTTTACCTGTCCATGCCTCTTTGGAACTCCCCCATCCAATGCCGTCGAGGGTGACCGGTTGATTAAGTACACAGACGTACTTACAGCTTCCACCCAAAGATCAAGTGGTAGGCCTGCATGTAGCCACATGCTTCGTGCTTGCTCCATGATTGTTATGTTCATCCTTTTTGAAATCCCATTTTGTTGAGGTGTCCTTAGGGTTTTCCTTTGCCTCCGAATTCCATTGCTAGCACAAAAGCTTTCAAAAATCTTGGCTGCAATATTCACCTCCATTGTCGGATTTGAGACATTTTTCCTTGGTACATGTTTCATTCTCCACAAAGGCTTTCCACTTTTGAAATATGGAAAACACATCGAACTTATTCTTCATGACATAAACCCATGTTTTTCTAGTTGCATCATCTATGAATGTTACATAGTACAATGAGCCACCAAGTGATGGTGTACTTGCAGGACCCCAAACATCAAAATGAACCAACTCAAGTTTTTATTTTTTCTTTCATTTCTTGATTTTTGAAATTTTTCCCTCTTTTGTTTACCATAAACAAAATCTTCACAGAACTCTAAGTCCACTTCTTTCAAACCTGGTAGAAACTTCTTTGTTCAAAGGATTTGCATTCCTTTGGCACTCATATGTCCAAGCCGGTAGTGCCACAGTGCACTGTCAACTTCTATAGTTGATGCACAAGCTGAAGATTTCATGCTGATAGTACACAAGTAAAGTGTACCACCTTTTCTCCCTTGGCAACCACCAAAGATCCCTTTGAGATCTTCCACGTTTGTTTCCTAATGCAATGTTGTGACCTTCATTGTCCAATTGTCCTGTAGAGATCAAATTTTTCTGAAGAGAAGGAACATGCCTAACATCTTTAAGCTTCCATTCATTTTCGTTAGCAGTTTTGATAGAAACTGTACCTTTGCCAACAATCTCACAAGCTTCATCATCTCCCAAGTATACATACCCAAAATCACCTTTGGTGTAATCTTGGAAATGCTGCTTGTGTGGTGTCACATGGAATGAAGCCCCGGAATCTACTTTCCGGGAATTAGACACATTGCCTAATGAGAGAATTAGAGCATCTTGCTCTACTTTACCTGCCACATTGGCCTCTGATGTTGGCTTGTTGTCTTGAGACTCAGTCTCCTTCTTCTTCTTGGACCAGCAATCCTTCTTGACGTGGCCCTTCTTGCCGCAGTTCCAACATTCAAGAACTGACTTTGTGTGTGACTTGCTCCGTCTTGAGCGATCACGATCCTTTTGGTTTTTGAACCTCTCCTTAGGCCTTCCTCTTGTTTCCACTGATAGTGCAGCACTTGATGATTCTCATGTGCTTCTTCTTTGTATTTCCTTGCTTAGGAGAACACCCACAACATCATCAAACTTAAGAGTATTTGTGCCAAAAATAGAATTACTTGCAGCCATCACAAGGCTGTCCCAACTATCTGGTAGAGATGATAGTATAAGGAGAGCTCGCACTTCGTCATGAAAATTGATTTTCACCGATCGAAGTTGACTTATGTTTGTGTTAGTCATTTAGGTGTTGTGCAAGTGAACCATTCTCTACCATCTTTAGATTGAACAAGTGCTTCATGAGAAATACCTTATTGCATGCCAATGGTTTCTCGTAGAAATCATCAGCTGACTTCATCAAGTCCTCCGTGGTCTTCATCTCGGACACGTTGAAGGCCACCATTGACGCCAAGCTTAACCGGATTGTTCCCAGTGCCTTTTGATCAAGGACAATCCATGCTTCATTTTCCATCGTTGTCGGCTTCTTTGCAAGACCGCCTAGTGGCAATAGAGGTCCTTCTGGTAGAGATAGTCTTCAATCTGCATCTTCCAATGTTGGTAGTTTTTTTCGTTGAACTTTTCAATCTTGAGCTTCCCTTCCTCCGCCATAACTCCCACTCAATTCAAGGAATCCTTTCCTTGAGATAATTTAGCTATGAGCAAACCTTGATCTGATACCAGTTGTTAGAAAATATGACGTAGCTAAATAGATAGTTGAGTAGATTACTTAATGGAGAGAGATAGATTTCACACACAAGAGATTATAGAGTAGAGAGAGAGAGAGAGAGAGAGAGAGAGAGAGAGAGAGAGAGAAGAGAGAGAGAGAGAGAGAGCACACGATATACGTGGTTCACCCAATGTGGGATACGTCCACGGGAAAGCAGCCACTCAATGGCTTTAGTACTTCAAAACAAGAAGTAGGTTACAAAGGGATTATACCCTTTTGGAGCTCCCGCCTTGCTTCACTCTCATCACCTCACACCCACCTTGTTGCATCAACTTCACACTATGAAATGTGTGTAGAAATGGCCTCCTTTTATAAACCAAAAGGGATGCCCTCTCTCATGAGAGGCAACCATGTGTAGCCGCCCTTGTGTAGATAAGTCCAAATCGGACCCTCCATCTGCCTATGTGTGGCCGCCCTTGAGAAGACAAGTCCGCTTTTGAATTCCACCATCGGCCAATGAATTCGGCCACCGCCACCGGCCATTGACTTCCAACCACCGACCAACCGGCCAACCGACCGATCGTTTTCCGACCACTTTGGGATTTACTTTGCTGAACAAAACCCCCTCTCAAGATAATCTTTCAGTTCCCCCTGAATCTCATCGTTCTTGGTTTTACTAAACTGATAGGGTTTCTTTGCGAAAGGCTCGCTACCATCCACCAACTCAATGCCATGAATTACTTCTCTCGAAGGAGGCAAGCCAAGAGGTAGATCATTAGGAAAAACATCCTTGAAATCAGTCATGATTTCTTGGATCAAGTTGGATTCGTCGATATTTGAAAGTTCATTAGAAGAACATAAAACATTTTTACAAAATTGAATGATAGAAGTACCAAGCACTAATGAGTCCAAACCAAGCAGATGGTACACATTGATAAATCCAACATCAGTATCCTTAAAAATTTCTAAAGTGACAATTGACATTACGAAAAGGATATGTACAAGCATTTACAAAGAACAATACGTAATTGTGGCATGTTTTTCCTCATAAATAAAAAGCTATGTACATAGTCTATGTACAAAGAAAACTGTAAATTCTCTTTGTAGTTTGCTTCTCGAGCTCAAAATCCAAAAGTATTTGGTTTTATATCCATGTTCATATCACGAGCCACTTCAAGCGATTCTCACAGTCACTATCCCGCATCGGCAGACGTAGCATCAGTAACAATTTTGCATCCACAAACTAACTTTTTATTATCAAGGCAGATAGTCACATCATGGCTGTTGCTCACGTAAAAGAGCTTACTTAAAAAACACTTTGGTGTCACATTTGCAATCAATGCATGGAATTGCACTAAAATAACAAATATCAAATTGAAATGAGCTAGAAAAATTCTCGATATTAGTTGTTGGAAAGGCTTCCTATAAATGGGTGGGTACAATATTACTTTCTTTCTCTTATCTTGTAGAGCATCATGGCCTTAGTCGCAGCATCTTCAAACATCTGTCGGAGCTTTACCTCTGATTAATGCTCAGCGGTACTCCTCATGTAGGCCAAGGATATACATGTGGACAACATGCTCTAAGTCCAAATTAGTAAGGCAGAGGACTTCCTTTAAGGTAGTACTATATCGCTCAATGAGATTGTTTTCATTGATAGGCTCAAAAGGACAGTGTATGCTCAATTGGACTGTGAAAGGCTCCAATGAGATAGCAATGTACCATAGAGGTGATCTCCAAGCAATGCATCTGCTCCCATGAAAAACACCAAGGGCTGTCCTGTTGAGTAAAAAGGCTAGGCAACCCATGTCGTCTGTTCCAACCCCCTCTGGGGCACCCAAGGGAGGACACCCCCCTCTGGCCTCAACTTCTATGTGTTGTAATAGGTGTCTCTCTCCATGCTTATGGAGGCTATACATCAGCCTGTTTGACCCAACCCTATACCTCCATGACCTTGGGCAAAAGTGAGAACATAAGTGAATAGTGGGAGAGGGCAGCAGATGACCATAGTGCTCAAGGGAAAAAATATGAGAAGGTGTTTAGGAGCACAAAGGACTATGGAACCAAGACAAAACCCGATCTAAACATGGGTAGGCACGACCCAATATGACAGACCTACCTCACACTGGCCAGGCACAGCCACAAAACAACCCTCACTCCCTAGCACCTATCCCTAGGAGAAACTCGATCGATTGGATGAATTCAAAGAGATTCCTAAACTCTAATAGCAATTGCTGTGCACACATGACGTTCGTGGATCGGAAAAGTTGCAAGTCAAGGGAGGATGTTCTTGAAGGTCGGTGGTGGGTGGTTGTGTTCATTACAAGGTAAGGATGTGCCTAGTTTAGTGGATGAAAACATAATTTGTGAGATGGCAAAGCCTATTTGAGGATGCTAATGAGCTCAATCTCACTCATGGTATGAGAAAAACACACTTTGAATTAATTATTTCCTAGTCTAGTATCGGTAATTTTTTGTACTTCATTGTTGTCATCCTCGAGCAATCTCACAACATGTTCTAGCAACATTTTCAATACATTGAATTGAATTGCACCACTCCTGGGGGGTAACCTCTATAGCAGGCTGAAGTGTAGGTCACCCCCCCCCCCCCCCTTGGATCACTATCATCCTATTGGTGAATGATAGCTCAAACTATAGTGTCGGGCCCGTGAGGGTGGACCAGGCAGCAACACCACAAGTGTATTGTTGCGATGTGGAAAGAGTTGGCATCAGTCAAAGAACCCAAATAAAAACTTGTTGTGCCATGGGGTAGTCCCACAGACAGTGATGTTAACTCTCTAAAGGATGGAAACCCAAGTCGTCGGCAAACTCAATGTCAAGAATCTCATCTGCCCTAATAGGATCTCAAGACCATGCATGCCAGTTGGCTGTGAAGTCAAAATTCTGCTCATCGACTCAGGATAGAATAGAAAGAGGAAGGGGGCAAGAGGGCAACCATGTCTGACCGAACACGTGAGCAAGAAGCACTCCCTCCTTCCCCTGCCAAGAGCACCTGACTCTGCGCACGCCTATAGAGAGCTAACACACCTCTGATCCAAGTATCTATGAAACCCATCCTACAAAGAGTGCCCTCCAAAAAATCCCCACTCAACTGTGTCATAGGCCTTCTGAAAATCGAGGAGTATCAAAAAGTCCTCTCCTCGGAGAAGCGTGAGGGTAGACGCCTCGCAAAAAGTGAAGATGCTTTCAAGGATACTATGCTCCTGATAAAACTTGTCTGAGTCCCATGAATAATGCTTTCTAGTAGTGATTGATCCTCAAGCGTAGAGCCCTTGCTAGAATTTTTGTAGGATGAGTTGAGGAGGTAATGGTTCGCATTGTTGAATCCCATCCAAGGAGCCACCCTCCTTGGGAATCTGGTAGATCAAGCCCTCACTCATGCTCTCAAGCATCTCGCCTGTGTGCAAAACATACTAGAATGTTCTACAAAGACTTGAACCCAACAAGTACCAGTACTCCAAGAACAAGGTGGGTGTCAAAACCATCGTCCCCTAGACAGCTACATCGCGGGAGTCCTCTCAGGGTCTCATGGAGCTCCTCCACCTAGAGGGGAAGCTCAAGTCTCTGTCGCATCCACATGGTAAGAAGGTAAGACATATGTGCCCAAACCTGCTCTTTGCATGCATCTTAGCGCTCTAACTGAGGCTCAACTAACAATAGAGTGCGGTAAAAATGAGTAGCAACTACGCGCATATCCTCAGGCTAGAGGAGGAGCGGGCACCGTGAACTGGAAATTGGGATGGGAACTGGAAACGGGGAATGATTTTTCATGAATGTTTCCATTTCCTGTTTTGATTAACTATACTCCAGACTCTGTCTGATCTAACCTTCACTCACCTTAGGCAACAGTATCACCTTCGAAAGGGTGTGTGTCGCAAACAAGAATCCGCACAGTAGGCAAAACCTGCGGCCTTGGCCACAACGGAAGTTGCAGTGCACGGGGACTCCAAAACCGTCCCGAACATGGAACCAATCCTCGAAAGTAAAGGGAGATACTCTCTTTTCACCCCCAGGAAGCAGACCCAAATAGGCAAGTCGGCCTTCTCCTCAAGCATATCTGTGGTAGGGTCAAAACCATGATGCCATCGTCTGAAGTAAGCTCGAGCTGCTTGGATGCTGAGCGGGCTCATCAATATCACCTTGGTTGTCATCTCAGGAGACTCGAACTCTATCTGATAATACCCTCTCTCGAGGATCTGGACATCGGTGATCTTGCCCACATCGAACCTAAAAGTAGATCCCTCGCCTTGCCTGGGTTGAGTACCAAAATGATCTTGCAGCAGATAACTGAGATGGCCTGCAAGCGTCCCACCTTGGCTATCAAGCTTGCTTGTGCTTCTCGTAAAAATTCAAAGGGTTGGCTTTGCGGTGTTGAGCAAGGGGCTTATGTGGAGTACCTTTGAGGTAGAGCAGAGGCCGCCATTCTGTGTCTGCTGCAGTAAAGAAGAGGGCGTTGGCATTGGGTTGATTACCAGGAGGCTAAAAGAAAACACCCTACAAGTAGGTGGAGGTCTCCAAGGGAACGGAAGACGGGGAGTGGGGGTGTGGGCTGAGGACAGGGGGCGGTCTGGGGTTTGTGAGGGCATGCGGGCGCAGGGATAGGGATAGGGAGCACCACACAGGTGGGACCTAGGATAGCGTGAGCTAAAGGGGGGAGAGGTAGTGATGGCGGGGAGGGGGTGTGCGGAGGTAGCAGCAGGCTCTATCAAATCAGCTCCACGTGGGGTACACGCCAATGGCGGCACTACTTGTATGGCTCTACATTTGTGTTGCATGGATAGATCATTACTCCTTGCAACAGGGCAATCTCAGAGGCCCGAAGGCTATATGGGTTGAGCTTATGCAAGAGTTTGAGACTTTGAGATTCGTTAGAAAAACGATCTAGCAATTGAGTTGTTGATGTACTCTGTCGAATTCCTGAAGCTAATGCTTTGTCTATGGCTGAAATCTTGACGAATTTCTATCTATCTCTCTGAGGGCTATGTTGTTTCAATAGCTATTTTAGCAAGATATGGAACAAGTTTGAAGTGGGAAGCGGGGGCATGACTTGTGTATAGGCTTGGGTGGTCAGGAGACCAAGTGAGTCGTGCTGGAGCAACAAGATATCGACAATATTCCATTAAGAGGTGGACTATTGTTCAGAAATGGAAAAGTTTGCGTGTCAAAAATCGATGAGGTTCAACAAAGGATTTTGTTTGAATGCCACGATGTTCCTAGCGTTGGGCACCCAAATATTTCTATTGGCCAAAGATGTGCTCCTACATAGAGAGCTGTGTGAAGAGATGCAATCAGTGTCAGGTCAATAAGGTAGAGCACCTTAGGAAAGCGGGCTTGCTACATCCATTGGAAATCCTGGATGCCAAGTAGCAAAGTATTTCCGTGGACTTCATCCTTGGTTTGCCAAATACTAGTCTAGGCAATGAGGCCATTTGGATTGTGGTCGATAGACTTACAAAAATGGAAAAATTTATACCAACGATGTCGACAAATAAAAAGCCATGAGTTGGTGGTTTTATTTGTTGATCAGCTTTACAAATAGTATGGTCTGTCTGAGAATATTGTCAGTGATCGAGACACTAAGCTCACTAGTGATTTTGGCGAGATGTGTTTGCAGACTAAGTTGATGTAACAAACTTGGACACTCCAAGTCAAGATTCTACCGTGACATAGCAGAGATTCACTTCAAAATAGTACACAATTCACAATTGATTCAACACGGCCCGGAGGAGTTTTGTGCCTAAAGATATTGGCCCTAAAGACTAGGCGCCCCTTTTGCTTTTTGTATTTTTGTATTATTCTGTAACTCAAAGTACAAGGAGTGGGAGGGGTCTCACTCTCACACTCTGCATCCAGATGCTCCCACTTCTCAGAGCATCCAGATGCTCTGAGAAGTGGGAGCCTAAGCCACTTATTTATTTGTTACAAGGGATGCCAAAAGCAGAGCCCCAAAGCTTCAAAATCAAAAGATTCATTTAAAATCAACTTAAAATAAAGCAGTTTATCCAAAAGCTCTCCCGAAAATCTTACGTAATTTTCAGCTTGTTTCTTTCGTATAGCCCAACGCAAAAAGCGGAATTTTGTACACAGCCATGTCAGCATTGCCATCCGATTTTTGTGACGGGTTTTATGGGATCTTCCACGTCAGTAGTGCTGCTGATTTTTTCTGCCAGTCGGGGAGTGTGGGTGTGTCCTCTATTGTCTCCCCCTTGTCCAATTCCACGACACATCATTAATTTGTGACATACCTCCCTCTTGAAAGCATTGTAATCGCCCTCGATTACGCCTGCAAATAGAGAAAGGCCATAAACTGTCTTAGCAAACACTGACTGTTAGTACCAGCGCACTAGGAACACACATCTAGCACATGTATGAATCGACAGTCACATCACAGGACATCACTTGACATCACAGAACAAATTACATTCAAAAATTCATTTGGATCTCAAACCATGATTAATCGGCAATGTACTTAGCAATCACATCAAGATCCACTCACGACCTCATAGATGCTCGATTAACTAATCCTTATTTCAATCACGTCTATCGAGATCTTTCAGACCAAAATGCTGTAGTCATCTTGTCTATCAGTTCTTGCACTAAGACAAGTCAAGAAAAAATCAGTATCATATATCGGGAATTCCAGTTCATAAAGTCATAATAGCAAATTATTGTCAGCTCACGATATCCCTGAAACTCAAAAGAGACATCAGTGACTTTGGTATCAAAATCGGGGCAATTTTGACAAAGGAGTGGAGTAACTCCCTCTTTGTGCATACCCGCTGCACCAAATTCCGCCCAGCTGAGTTTGAGGTTCAATTTGGAATAGACTATGCTTAACCAATTGCTTCAAGGTAAAGGTTCACAATCTAAGGAGTATTTGCCAGTTCCTCCTCCTCCATCCACTTTCCATCCAATGCGGGATAGATCTTGAATTTAATCAAGAACCGTCTTATCACTTTACCTTTTGTCTTTCTATCTTTCTGTGCCAATATCTGTTCTAGAACAAGTATCTCCTCATTTCATCCACTTTGAGTTGCTCATCTGGCTCCCCATCATCGAGCACATCACCTTTAAAAGGCTTTAAGAGACTCACATGGAAAGCATTGTGAATCCTCCAAGTATCAGGCAGCTTCAATCTAAAGGAGATATCATTTATCTCTTTTGGAAATCTGGAAGGTCCATAGTATCTTATGCTAAGCTTTGGAAAAAGCCGCTCCTTTCCCTTTTTCT
The DNA here is from genome assembly GCF_014529385.1 of Adiantum capillus-veneris. Taxonomy (NCBI): domain Eukaryota; kingdom Viridiplantae; phylum Streptophyta; class Polypodiopsida; order Polypodiales; family Pteridaceae; genus Adiantum; species Adiantum capillus-veneris. The sequence continues at coordinate 3,246,813 of NW_028221436.1, forward strand.
TTCTCATGCATGCCTTCTCAAATGTTAGAGCACCCAATCGTTCTCCTTTAATTTCAAATCACGATGATATCCGTCTACTGTCTTTTTGTGTCTTTCTTGAGATTTTTGCAAAGCCTCTTGGACCTTGGCAAAAGCCATGTCCAAGTCCCGTGTATACTTGTTGGCTTCAAAATTCTTACCTTTTGTGCTTAGGAAGGGTGGAACCTTCATAGAACCTTAAATAATCTCAAATGGCGCCTTCCCCGTTGAAGAGTGTATCCTGTTATTGCAGGAAAATTCCACCAAAGGAAAAATACTTTTCCTATTGGGTCTTTTGATCCAAGATGTAAGACTTCAATAAATCGAGTACTACTGAATTTGCAATTTTAGATTGCCCATCTGTCTATGGGTGGAAAGATGACAAGAACTGCAACCGCATGCCAATGTTCTCCCAACTTTCTTCCAAATCAAACTCGTGAATCTGGGGTCTCTGTCGGAGACAATTGTCTCATGTATGCCATGTCATCTGAAGATCTGGGCCACAAACAGTCTCGCTTAGGGATCCGGCTTGACTGTCTTCTTCATTGGAATGAAATGAGCTTGCTTGCTAAATCTGTCAATAACAGTCCAGATACCATCGTGCCCACTCTGTGTTCTCAAGAGCTCAAAAATGAAATCCATTGCAATACTTCCCAGGGCGGGTGTGTAGGGGTAAAGGCTATAACAATCCCTATGCTTTATGCCTGTCAAACTTGACCTTCTGGCATACCAAGCAACTGCGTACAAAATCGTCCACATCCTTCTTGAGTCTCGGCCAAAAGAAGTATCTCTCCACACCTTTCAAGGTGGTAGCAATGCCGCGGTGATCCGTAAAAGGTGGATAGTGGCATTTGGTTGAAACCTTTTTCCTCAGCACAACTGTGTAACGCACAACATTGTTTTCTTCATCAAGTAGCCATCCCAAATGGAATATCTCGCTACTACCTCCCCATTCCGTATCCGAGTGAAAATATCTACAAAATCTGTATCTATGGCATACTGATCGACCATATCCTCGAAGCTCCTATGATGTATCACAAAAATATCTAGAACCAACAGCTTCCAAGACAAAGCATCTGCCACCAAATTCTTATGTCCTTGTACATGGACAATCTGGAAGTGAAATTGTGACAAGATGTTTGCCCACTGCATCTGCTTTTTTGATAGCTACTTATGTGACAAGAAGTAGAGTAAACTCTGATGATCTGTGAAGACCATAAAATTGGCTCCGAGTAGGTAATGTCGCCACTGAGTAAGAGCATGGACAATCGCCAAAAGCTCTTTCTCATATATCTGTGTTGTCAATTCCGGCCTTGAAAACAATCGGCTCTCATAGGCAATGACATGGCCTTCTTGCATTAAGATTGCACCCAGACTATGACCACAAGTATCACAATATCCTTCAAATGACTTTTTCCAATCCGGCAAAGTCAAAACTAGTCATGTAGTCAATTTCCCTTTCAATGTCTGAAAGGCAGTCACCTCTGTGGGTCCCCACGAGAAAGGGACTCCTTTCTGTGTCAAGACATGCAAAGGGGAAGCAACCTCTGCAAACTTTCTGATGAACCGCCGGTAGTAAGAACATAAGCCCAAGAAGCTTCTACCTTCATGGACATTCTTCAAATCGGGCCAATCACGAATAGTCTCTATCATGGCCGGGTCCATCTGCACTCTTGCTGCTAAGATGATGTGTCCCAAAAAGTGGTATCTCGAGTAGGAAAAAATCACTTTTTCTTTGCATTAATCACCAACTTGTGATCTCGTAATTCCTAAAAGACCTATAGCAGATGTTCTCTATGACTTCCCTCATCCTTGGAGAAGACAATAATGTCATCAAGAAAGTGCCCACAAAAGATCTGTACTCTCTGAAAATCCTCTCCATCATTCAGTAAAGGTCGTTGGACCATTGGTAAGCCCAAAAGGCATCACCAAAAACTCGAATAAACGAAGGTCGTCCAAAAAGCTCTCTTGTAGACATTTCTCGTCGCGATTTAGATATGATGATCCGCTCTTCAAATCAATCCTGCTAAAACACAAGGATCCTTTTAGTTGATCAAGAATATCATCGATCCTAGGAATCGAAAATCTATTCTTGATGGTGATTTTAATGAGATCTCTATAATCAATGCACATTCTCCAAGATCCATCTTTCTTCAAAACCAACAACATCAAAGAGAAGTAAGGTGAAGTACTCAGCTGGATAAGACCCTTTTCCAAGAGGTCTTTCACTTGGTTCATAATCTCTTCATTCTGGTCGGCTCACATGGGAAGGTGGTCAGTTTAGTGGTGTGCTTCTAGGTATCAGATCAATGGTATGATCCTCAAGACAAGTTGGTGGCAACTCGCCTGGCAGGCCCTCAGAAAAGCAATCGGCATGAGTGTGGAGAAATCTGGCATTCTTTTTCTAGGTTAAAACATATTCGACCTTTAATCATCATTTAGTTCTCTCCAAAAAATCAAGGAAAGAAACTGAATTTCATCGAGTACAATCTCTGTGCCCTTCATTTGTCAAAGTCGCTTTCTCAGTCCAAGAGTCAACCACTGCATTGTTCGTACAGTACCAAGGGATTTTGAGGAGGACACAACCTCCCAAGGGAATTATGTAGAAGTCTTCGTGCCCTAAACACCCCTGAAATTGAAAACGAAGTTTTCCAATGATCAGTGTAATGACATCATCCCGTCCGAGTGCCGCTAGAACTACCTCCGCCTGTGGCCTCAACCTGTCAAGCATAATCTCAAAGAGAGCCGCCAATTCAAGTGAAAATAAGTTGGCCTTGGCTCCTCCATCAAAGAAAATGAGGGCTTCCTGTTCTTTCGCTTTTCCCTAGGTGTGGCAAAGTTTGTACTTTTGTTCATCTAATTCAGTTTGGGCCCCACACAATGTGGTACTAGTTCTATTTTCATCTGCCTTTTTGCCACATTCCTCTGCTTCTCTAGAACTCTCTTATTTGTCTGCTAACTACAGGCTCTTTTTGTTGTGCCTTTTTTGGGCACTTTGCGGAGATGTGCCCATGTTCCCCCCATCCAAAACACTTCCCCTCTTTGAGATGGATAACCCTTTCTCTAAGAGTCTGTCGAGGACGTGTGTCATTATTTTCTTTGTTATGGAACTCTTTCTCTTTATACTTTCATTGTGAAAGGTTTGTTGGGTTCGCTGATCAAGATCTCATCCGCGGGGTAAGTCAAAGTTCCCGATTGTATCGCAAAACCCCCGTTTCACATGACCCATCAATTCTTCAAAATAATGCAACTTTTGTTCCAAGCAGTAGTCTCAGATCTCTGTAGGAAGTCCACAGCAAAACTGCACAATCTGTTCCTTAAACAAGACATTCGTAAATGAAGAGGCTGTAGAAAAGAGTTCCAAAATCTCTCGCAATAAGCATCCAAAGAATCTCCCTGGTCATTTGAAGATGATTCTAAAGCAGTTCGTATATCTCTTTTGTACTCCCGATTCAACCAAGAAGAAATAAAAAGCCTTTCAACCCATTTAACCGGAGCTTCCTTTCTCAGTAGAAGAGTGAACCACCATGTTCGAGCATCTCGAAAAGGATTCAAATCGAGTGTCCACCTTCTTTAAATTTCTTTTACTTTCTTGCTTTTATCTTCGAGGAAGTCATATTGGTTGGCTTTATAAAATGTTTCTTCTTTACATAAAACATGTGATCATCAGAGTCCGAAGTATCTGAGGATGAGTCCTCCGTAGAACTGTCAAAAATTGGGAGAAATCTAGGCTTCTTTGCCTTTTTCTTGCCCTTTGAAGCTTTGCTTTTTTTCTTCACTTGTCCATGTATTTCAGTGAGTACATGTTTTGCTTTTTTGCACTCGTCTGTCTTTTTGGCTTTACTCCCTACACGAGAAGCAATGGCCACACGCCGTCTCGAGTAAATCTTATCAATCTGGTAAAATCTTCAAGTGTATCACCAATCTTGGGTCCTTCGAGTACTTAATCAATCTGTTCACACATATGCCAATCTGGAGTTAACGTTTGTACACTCCTTTTCTGGCAAACTTGTCCAAAAACATTTTTTGTCCAAATCTTCATTCTTTTCTTCAGTACCTGCGTCAGATCTTCAACTTTTCTTTGCCTTCCCACTGAGAGGTGTCATCTCTGTCAGATCTTCACCAAAAACCATGTGTAATCTTGGAATTTTAATGGCTTTATGCCCTGTAAGACAGAGCAATGAAGACAAGAGCACGCCCGATGCGCCATGTATGAATGGTGGAGTGGCTACTAAGTCCGATGGTCGAGACACAAAAGATTCTTTTCCCAAAATCTATGTGCGCTATAAAAAGGATCGGATCCTCCTGTAGAAGAAGAATCTTTCTGCGCTCTAGATCAACTGTAAATTTGTTTACAGTGATCTAGAGCGCAGAAAGATTCTTTCTTCTTACAGGATTCCGATCCTTTTTATATAAGCGCACAAGATTTTTGGAAAAGAATCTTTGTGTCTCGACCTCGGACTTAGTAAGCCCACTCCCACCATTCATACATGGCGCATCGGGCGTGCTCTTGTCTTCATTGCTCTGTCTTACAGGGCATAAAGCCATTAAAATTCCAAGATTACACATGGTTTTTTGGTGAAGAATCTGACAGAGATGACACCTCTCAGTGGAAGGCAAAGAAAGTTGAAGACTGACGCAGGTACTGAAGAAAGAATGAAGATTGGACAAAAATTTTTTTTGGACAAGTTTTGCCAGAAAAGGAGTACAAACGTTAACTCCAGATTGGCATATGTGTGAACAGATTGATTAAGTACTCGAAGGACCACAAGATTGGTGATACACTTGAAGATTTACCAGATTGATAAGATTTACTCGAGACGGCGTGTGGCCATTGCTTCTCGTGTAGGGAGTAAAGCCAAAAAGACAGACGAGTGCAAAAAAGCAAAACATGTACTCACTGAAATACATGGACAAGTGAAGAAAAAAAGCAAAAGCTTCAAAGGGCAAGAAAAAGGCAAAGAAGCCTAGATTTCTCCCAATTTTTGACAGTTCTACGGAGGACTCATCCTCAGATACTTCGGACTCTGATGATCACATGTTTTATGTAAAGAAGAAACATTTTTATAAAGCCAACCAATATGACTTCCTCGAAGATAAAAGCAAGAAAGTAAAAGAAATTTTAAAGAAGGTGGACACTCGATTTGAATCCTTTCGAGATGCTCGAACATGGTGGTTCACTCTTCTACTGAGAAAGGAAGCCCGGTTAAATGTTTGAAAGGCTTTTTTATTTCTTCTTGGTTGAATCGGGAGTACAAAAGAGATATACGAACTGCTTAGAATCATCTTCAAATGACCAGGGAGATTCTTTGGATGCTTATTTGCGAGAGATTTTGAACTCTTTTCTACCAGCCTCTTCATTTACGAATGTCTTTGTTTAAGGAACAGATTGTGCAGTTTTGCTGTGGACTTCCTACAGAGATCTGAGACTACTGCTTGGAACAAAAGTTGCATTATTTTGAAGAATTGATGGGTCATGTGAAACGGGGTTTTTGCGATACAATCGGGAACTTTGACTTACCCCGCGGATGAGATCTGACTCAGCGAACCCAACAAACCTTTCACAATGAAAGTAATAAAGAGAAAGAGTTCCCATAACAAAGAAAATAATGACACACGTCCTCGACAGACTCTTAGAGAAAGGGTTATCCATCTCAAAGAGGGGAAGTGTTTTGGATGCGGGAACATGGGCACATCTCCGCAAAGTGCCCCAAAAAGGCACAACAAAAAGAGCCTGTAGTTAGCAGACAAATAAGAGATTCTAAGAGAAGCAGAGGAATGTGGCAAAAAGGCAGATGAAAATAGAACTAGTACCACATTGTGTGGGGCCCAAACTGATTAGATGAACAAAAGTACAAACTTTGCCACACCTAGGGAAAAGCGAAAGAACAGGAAGCCCTCATTTTCTTTGATGGAGGAGCAAGGCCAACTTATTTTCACTTGAATTGGCGGCTCTCTCTTTGAGATTATGCTTGACAGGTTGAGGCCACAGGCGGAGGTAGTTCTAGCGGCACTCGGACGGGATGATGTCATTACACTGATCATTGGAAACTTCGTTTTCAATTTCAGGGGTGTTTAGGGCACGAAGACTTCTAACATAATTCCCTTGGGAGGTTGTGTCCTCCTCAAAAATCCCTTGGTACTGTACGAACAATGCAGTGGTTTGACTCTTGGACTGAGAAAAAGCGACTTTGACAAATGAAGGGCACAGAGATTGTACTCGATGAAATTCAGTTTCTTTCCTTGATTTTTTGGAGAGAACTAAATGATGATTAAAGGTCGAATATGTTTTAACCTAGAAAAAGAATGCCAGATTTCTCCCACACTCATGCCGATTGCTTTTCTGAGGGCCTGCCAGGCGAGTTGCCACAACTTGTCTTGAGGATCATACCATTGATCTGATACCTAGAAGCACACCACTAAACTGACCACCTTCCCATGTGAGCCGACCAGAATGAAGAGATTATGAACCAAGTGAAAGACCTCTTGGAAAAGGGTCTTATCCAGCTGAGTACTTCACCTTACTTCTCTTTGATGTTGTTGGTTTTTGAAGAAAGATGGATCTTGGAGAATGTGCATTGATTATAGAGATCTCATTAAAATCACCATCAAGAATAGATTTTCGATTCCTAGGATCGATGATATCTTGATCAACTAAAAGGATCCTTGTGTTTTAGCAGGATTGATTTGAAGAGCGGATCATCATATCTAAATCGCGACGAGAAATGTCTACAAGAGAGCTTTTTGGACGACCTTCGTTTATTCGAGTTTTTGGTGATGCCTTTTGGGCTTACCAATGGTCCAACGACCTTTAACTGAATGATGGAGAGGATTTTCAGAGAGTACAGATCTTTTTGTGGGCACTTTCTTTGATGACATTATTGTCTTCTCCAGGATGAGGGAAGTCATAGAGAACATCTGCTATAGGTCTTTTAGAATTACGAGATCACAAGTTGGTGATTAATGCAAAGAAAAGTGAATTTTCCTACTCGAGATACACTTTTTGGACACATCATCTTAGCAGCAAGAGTGCAGATGGACCCGGCCATGATAGAGACTATTCGTGATTGGCCCGATTTTGAAGAATGTCCATGAAGGTAGAAGCTTCTTGGGCTTATGTTCTTACTACCGCGTTCATCAGAAAGTTTGCAGAGGTTGCTTCCCCTTTGCATGTCTTGACACAGAAAGGAGTCCCTTTCTCGTGGGACCCACAGAGGTGACTGCCTTTCAGACATTGAAAGGGAAATTGACTACATGACTAGTTTTGACTTTGCCGGATTGAAAAAGTCATTTGAAGGATATTGTGATACTTGTGGTCCATAGTCTGGGTGCAATCTTAATGCAAGAAGGCCCATGTCATTGCCTATGAGAGCCGATTGTTTTCAAGGCCGGAATTGACAACACAGATATATGAGAAAAGAGCTTTTGGCGATTGTCCATGCTCTTACTCAGTGGCGACATTACCTACTCGGAGCCATTTTATGGTCTTTCACAGATCATCAGAGTTTACTTACTTCTTCTTGTCACATAAGTAGCTATCAAAAAAGCAGATGCAGTGGGCAAACATCTTGTCACAATTTCACTTCCAGATTGTCCATGTACAAGGACATAAGAATTTGGTGGCAGATGCTTTGTCTTGGAAGCTGTTGGTTCTAGATATTTTTGTGATACATCATAGGAGCTTCGAGATATGGTCGATCAGTATGCCATAGATACAGATTTGTAGATATTTTCACTCGGATACGGAATGGGGAGGTAGTAGCGAGATATTCCATTTGGGATGGCTACTTGATGAAGAAAACAATGTTGTGCGTTACACAGTTGTGCTGAGGAAAAAGGTTTCAACCAAATGCCACTATCCACCTTTTACGGATCACCGCGGCATTGCTACCACTTGAAAGGTGTGGAGAGATACTTCTTTTGGCCGAGACTCAAGAAGGATGTGGACGATTTTGTACGCAGTTGCTTGGTATGCCAGAAGGTCAAGTTTGACAGGCATAAAGCATAGGGATTGTTTAGCCTTACCCATACACACCCCCCCTGGGAAGTATTGCAATGGATTTCATTTTTGAGCTCTTGAGAACACAGAGTGGGCACGATGGTATCTGGACTGTTATTGACAGATTTAGCAAGCAAGCTCATTTCATTCCAATGAAGAAGACAGTCAAGCCGGATCCCTAAGCGAGACTGTTTGTGGCCAGATCTTCAGATGACATGGCATACATGAGACAATTGTCTCCGACAGAGACCCCAGATTCACGAGTTTGATTTGGAAGAAAGTTTGGGAGAACATTGGCATGCGGTTGCAGTTCTTGTCATCTTTCCACCCATAGACAGATGGGCAATTCTAAAATTGCAAATTCAGTAGTACTCGATTTATTGAAGTCTTACATCTTGGATCAAAAGACCCAATAGGAAAAGTATTTTTCCTTTGGTGGAATTTTCCTGCAATAACAGGATACACTCTTCAACGGGGAAGGCGCCATTTGAGATTATTTAAGGTTCTATGAAGGTTCCACCCTTCCTAAGCACAAAAGGTAAGAATTTTGAGAGCCAACAAGTATACACGGGACTTGGACATGGCTTTTGCCAAGGTCCAAGAGCTTTGCAAAAATCTCAAGAAAGACACAAAAAGACAGTAGACGGATATCATCGTGATTTGAAATTAAAGAGAACGATTGGGTGCTCTAACATATTTTGAGAAGGCATGCATGAGAAAGAAAAAGGGAAAGGAGCGGCTTTTTCCAAAGCTTAGCATAAGAACTATGGACCTTTCCAGATTTCCAAAAAGATAAATGATATCTCCTTTAGATTGAAGCTGCCTGATACTTGGAGGATTCACAATGCTTTCCATGTGAGTCTCTTAAAGCCTTTTAAAGGTGATGTGCTCGATGATGGGGAGCCAGATGAGCAACTCAAAGTGGAATGAAAATGAGGAGATACTTGTTCTAGAACAGATTATGGCACAGAAAGATAGAAAGACAAAAGGTAAAGTGATAAGACGGTTCTTGATTAAATTCAAGATCTATCCCGCATTGGATGGAAAGTGGATGGAGGAGGAGGAACTGGCAAATACTCCTTAGATTGTGAACCTTTTACCTTGAAGCAATTGGGTTAAAGCATAGTCTATTCCAAATTGAACCTCAAACTCAGCTGGGCGGAATTTTGGTGCAGCGGGTATGCACAAGAGGGGAGTTACTCCACTCCTTTGTCAAAATTGCCCCGATTTTGATACCAAAGTCACTGATGTCTCTTTTGAGTTTCAGGGATATCGTGAGCTGACAATAATTTGCTATATGACTTTATGAACTGGAATTCCCCGATTATGATACTGATTTTTTCTTGACTTGTCTTAGTGCAAGAACTGATAGACAAGATGACTACAGCATTTTGGTCTGAAAGATCTCGATAGACGTGATTGAAATAAGGATTAGTTAATCGAGCATCTATGAGGTCGTGAGTGGATCTTGATGTGATTGCTAAGTACATTGCCGATTAATCATGGTTTGAGATCCAAATGAATTTTGAATGTAATTTTGTTCTGTGATGTCAAGTGATGTCCTGTGATGTGACTGTCGATTCATACATGTGCTAGATGTGTGTTCCTAGTGCGCTGGTACTAACAGTCATGTTTGCTAAGACAGTTTATGGCCTTTCTCTATTTGCAGGCGTAATCGAGGGCGATTACAATGCTTTCAAGAGGGAGGTATGTCACAAATTAATGATGTGTCGTGGATTGGACAAGGGGGAGACAATAGAGGACACACCCACACTCCCCGACTGGCAGAAAAAAATCAGCAGCACTACTGACGTGGAAGATCCCATAAAACCCGTCACAAAAATCGGATGGCAATGCTGACATGGCTGTGTACAAAATTCCGCTTTTTGCGTTGGGGCTATACGAAAGAAACAAGCTGAAAATTACGTAAGATTTTCGGGAGAGCTTTTGGATAAACTGCTTTATTTTAAGTTGATTTTTAATGAATCTTTTGATTTTGAAGCTTTTGGGGCTCTGCTTTTGGCATCCCTTGTAACAAATAAAATAAGTGGCTTAGGCTCCCACTTCTCAGAGCATCTGGATGCTCTGAGAAGTGGGAGCATCTGGATGCAGAGTGTGAGAGTGAGACCCTCTCTCCACTCCTTGTACTTTGAGTTACAGAATAATACAAAAAGAAATACCAAAGGGGCGCCTAGTCTTTAGGGCCAATATCTTTAGGCACAAAACTCCTCCGGGCCGTGTTGAATCAATGTGAATTGTGTACTATTTTGAAGTGAATCTCTGCTATGTCACGGTAGAATCTTGACTTGGAGTGTCCAAGTTTGTTACATCAACTTAGTCTGCAAACACATCTCGCCAAAATCACCTAGTGAGCTTAGTGTCTCGATCACTGACAATATTCTCAGACAGACCATACTATTTGTAAAGCTGATCAACAAAAAAAACCACCAACTCATGGCTTTTTATTTGTCGACATCGTTGGTATAAATTTTTCCATTTTTGTAAGTCTATCGACCACAATCCAAATGGCCTCATTGCCTAGACTAGTATTTGGCAAACCAAGGATGAAGTCCACGGAAATACTTTGCTACTTGGCATCCAGGATTTCCCATGGTGTAGCAAGCCCGCTTCCTAAGGTGCTCTACCTTATTGACCTGACACTGATTGCATCTCTTCACACAGCTCTCTATGTAGGAGCACATCTTTGGCCAATAGAAATATTTGGGTGCCCAACGCTAGGAACATCGTGGCATTCAAACAAAATCCTTTGTTGAACCTCATCGATTTTTGACACGCAAACTTTTCCATTTCTGAACAATAGTCCACCTCTTAATGGAATATTGTCGATATCTTGTTGCTCCAGCACGACTCACTTGGGTCTCCTGACCACCCAAGCCTATACACAAGTCATGCCCCGCTTCCCACTTCAAACTTGTTCCATAACTTGCTAAAATAGCTATTGAAACAACATAGCCCTCAGAGAGATAGATAGAAATTCGTCAAGATTTCAGCCATAGACAAAGCATTAGCTTCAGGAATTCGACAGAGTACATCAACAACTCAATTGCTAGATCGTTTTTCTAACGAATCTCAAAGTCAAACTCTTGCATAAGCTCAACCCATATAGCCTTCGGGCCTCTGAGATTGCCCTGTTGCAAGGAGTAATGATCTATCCATGCAACAAATGTAGAGCCATACAAGTAGTGCCGCCATTGGCGTGTACCCCACGTGGAGCTGATTTGATAGAGCCTGCTGCTACCTCCGCACACCCCCTCCCCGCCATCACTACCTCTCCCCCCCTTTAGCTCACGCTATCCTAGGTCCCACCTGTGTGGTGCTCCCTATCCCTATCCCTGCGCCCGCATGCCCTCACAACCCAGACCGCCCCCTGTCCTCAGCCCACACCCCCACTCCCCGTCTTCCGTTCCCTTGGAGACCTCCACCTACTTGTAGGGTGTTTTCTTTTAGCCTCCTGGTAATCACCCCCATGCCAACGCCCTCTTCTTTACTGCAGCAACACAGAATGGCGGCCTCTGCTCTACCTCAAAGGTACTCCACATAAGCCCCTTGCTCAACACCGCAAAGCCAACCCTTTGAATTTTTAACGAGAAGCACAAGCAAGCTTGATAGCCAAGGTGGGACGCTTGCAGGCCATCTCAGTTATCTGCTGCAAGATCATTTTGGTACTCAACCCAGGCAAGGCGAGGATCTACTTTAGGTTCGATGTGGGCAAGATCACCGATGTCCAGATCCTCGAGAGAGGTATTATCAGATAGAGTTCGAGTCTCCTGAGATGACAACCAAGGTGATATTGATGAGCCCGCTCAGCATCCAAGCAGCTCGAGCTTACTTCAGACGATGGCATCATGGTTTTGACCCTACCACAGATATGCTTGAGGAGAAGGCCGACTTGCCTATTTGGGTCTGCTTCCTGGGGTGAAAAGAGAGTATCTCCTTTACTTTCGAGGATTGGTTCCATGTTCGGGACGGTTTTGGAGTCCCCGTGCACTGCAACTTCCGTTGTGGCCAAGGCCGCAGGTTTTGCCTACTGTGCGGATTCTTGTTTGCGACACACACTCCCTTTCGAAGGTGATACTGTTGCCTAAGGTGAGTGAAGGTTAGATCAGACAGAGTCTGGAGTATATTTAATCAAAACAGGAAATGGAAACATTCATGAAAATCATTCCCCGTTTCCAGTTCCCATCCCAATTTCCAGTTCACGGGCCCCGCTCCTCCTCTAGCCTGAGGATATGCGCGTAGTTGCTACTCATTTTTACCGCACTCTATTGTTAGTTGAGCCTCAGTTAGAGCGCTAAGATGCATGCAAAGAGCAGGTTTGGGCACATATGTCTTACCTTCTTACCATGTGGATGCGACAGAGACTTGAGCTTCCCCTCTAGGTGGAGGAGCTCCATGAGACCCTGAGAGGACTCCCGCGATGTAGCTGTCTAGGGGACGATGGTTTGACACCCACCTGTTCTTGGAGTACTGGTACTTGTTGGGTTCAAGTCTTTGTAGAACATTCTAGTATGTTTTGCACACAGGCGAGATGCTTGAGAGCATGAGTGAGGGCTTGATCTACCAGATTCCCCAAGGATGGGTGGCTCCTTGGATGGGATTCAACAATGCGAACCATTACCTCCTCAACTCATCCTACAAAATTCTAGCAAGGGCTCTACGCTTGAGGATCAATCACTACTAGAAAGCATTATTCAATGGGACTCAGACAAGTTTTATCAAGGAGCATAGTATCCTTGAAAGCATCTTTCACTTTTTGCGAGGCGTACTACCCCACGCTTCTCCGAGGAGAGGACTTTTTTTGATACTCCTCGATTTTCAGAAGGCCTATGACACAGTTGAGTGGGAATTTTTGAGGGCACTCTTTGTAGGATGGGTTTCATAGATACTTGGATCAGAGGTGTGTTAGCTCTCTATAGGCGTGCGCAGAGTCAGGTGCTCTTGGCAGGGGGAAGAGGGAGTGCTTTCTTGCTCACGTGTTCGGTCAGACATGGTTGCCCTCTTGCCCCTTCCTCTTCTATTCTATCCTGAGTCGATGAGCAGAATTTTGACTTCACAGCCAACTGGCATGCATGGTCTTGAGATCCTATTAGGGCAGATGAGATTCTTGACATTGAGTTTGCCGACGACTTGGGTTTCCATCCTTTAGAGAGTTAACATCACTGTCTGTGGACTACCCCATGGCACAACAAGTTTTTTATATTTGTTCTTTGACTGATGCCAACTCTTTCCACATTCGCAACAATACACTTGTGGTGTTGCTTGCTTGGTCCACCCTCACGGGCCCGACACTATAGTTTGAGCTATCATTCACCAATAGGATGATAGTGATCCAAGGGGGGGGGGGGGGGTGACCTACACTTCAGCACTGCTATAGAGGTTACCCCCAGGAGTGGTGCAATTCAATTCAATGTATTGAAAATGTTGCTAGAACATGTTGTGAGATTGCTCGAGGATGACAAACAATGAAGTACAAAAAATTACCGATACTAGACTAGGAAATAATTAATTCAAGGTGTGTTTCTCATACCATGAGTGAGATTGAGCTCATTAGCATCCTCAAATAGGCTTTGCCATCTCACAATATATGTTTTCACCACTAAACTAGGCACATCCTTTACCTTGTAATGAACACAACCACCCACCACCGACCTTCAAGAACATCCTCCCTTGACTTGCAACTTTTCCGATCCACGAACGTCATGTGTGCACAGCAATTGCTATTAGAGTTTAGGAATCTCTTTGAATTTCACCAATCGATCCGAGTTTCTCCTAGGGATAGGTGCTAGGGAGTGAGGGTTGTTTTGTGGCTGTGCCTGGCCAGTGTGAGGTAGGTCTGTCATATTGGGTCGTGCCTACCCATGTTTAGATCGGGTTTTTGTCTTGGTTCCATAGTCCTTTGTGCTCCTACAACCTTCTCATATTTTTTCCCTTGAGCACTATGGTCATCTGCTGCCCTCTCCCACTATTCACTTATGTTCTCACTTTTTGCCCAAGGTCATGGAGGTATATGGGTTGGGTCAAACAGGCTGATGTATAGCCTCCCATAAGCATGGAGAGAGACACCTATTACAAACACATAGAAGTTGAGGCCAGAGGGGGTGTCCTCCCTTGGGTGCCCCGAGGGGGTTGGAACAGACGACATGGGTTGCCTAGCCTTTTTACTCAACAGGACAGCCTTGGTGTTTTTCTTCATGGGAGCAGATGCATTGCTTGGAGATCACCTCTATGTGTAACATTGCTATCTCATTGGAGCCTTTTCACAGTCCAATTGAGCATACACTGTCCTTTTGAGCCTATCATGAAAACAATCTCATTGAGCGATATAGTACTACCTTAAAGGAAGTCCTCTGCTTACTAATTTGGACTTAGAGCATGTTGTCCCACATGTATATCCTTGGCTACATGAGGAGTACCGCTGAGCATTATCAGAGGTAAAGCTCCGACAGATGTTGAAGATGCTGCGACTAAGGCCATGATGCTCTACAAGATAAGAGAAGAAAGTAATATTGTACCCACCCATTTATAGGAAGCCTTTCCACAACTAATATCGAGAATTTTTCTTAGCTCATTTCAATTTGATATTTGTTATTTTAGTGCAATTCCATGCATTGATTGCAAATGTGACACCAAAGTGTTTTTTAAGTAAGCTCTTTTACGTGAGCAACAGCCATGATTGACTATCTGCCTTGATAATAAAAAGTTAGTTTGTGGATGCAAAATTGTTACTGATGCTACGTCTGCCGATGCGGGATAGTGACTGTGAGAATCGCTTGAAGTGGCTCGTGATATGAACATGGATATAAAACCAAAATACTTTTGGATTTTGAGCTCGAGAAGCAAACTACAAAGAGAATTTACA
>NW_028221436.1:3261909-3289030 GCF_014529385.1 Adiantum capillus-veneris
CGGCAATTAACATATCATCCACATAAAGGACCAAAATCAGCAAACTACCATCTTTAGCTCGCTTAGTGTAGAGGCAATGGTCCATATTGCTACGTTTGTAGCCTTGAGAGAGCATGAACGAGTAGAATTTACGATACCACTCCCTTGATGACTGTTTTAGACCGTAAAGAGTCTTTTCTAACTGACACACCAAGTCTTCATTGCCCTTCTCAACAAAACCTTCTGGCTGCTGCATATAAACTTCTTCTTGAAGATCACCATGCAAGAACGCCATCTTAACATCCATTTGGTCAAGTTCCATGTCGTCTTTAGAAACCAACGCAAGTACACACCGTAGAGTAGTCATCTTGACAACCGGAGAAAATATCTCATCAAAGTCAATACCCTGCTGTTGCTTAAATCTTTTAGCAACAAGCCGTGCCTTGTACTTGGGTTTATTGTCATGAGGTGTACTTTTCTTCTTGTACACCCATTTGCATGGTAATTCCTTTTTACCTTTAGGCAACCGAGCCAGCTTCCAAGTTTGATTCTTATGCAAGAAGTCCATTTCTGATTGCATGGCCAACTGCCATTTTTTCGAGTCAACCACTTGTAATGCCTCCTTGTAACAAGATGGTTCTCCGCAATCTGTGAGCATGACATAATTTAGAGATGGCACATAACGATCAGGTGGTTTGGAGACACGCTCAAAACGTCTCACCACAACTGATTCTGCCTCTCTAGCCACTATAGGCTGTTCCTGAGTCTGACCATGCTGTCTTGATGTGCTAGCACTAGGTCCATCTTCCTTGAAGACAACTCTTCTGATCTCCTCTGTCTTCTCTGGCTTAGCATGAAACTTGGCTTCATTGAAATGCACATCATTGCTACGAATAATTTTTCTGAACTCAGGATCCCAAAGCCGGTAACCCATCTTGCCCGATTCTCCGTAGCCAAGAAAGATACACTTCTTGCTCTTTGGTTCTAACTTATTCCTGAACTCCTTAGGAATATGGCTATAAGCTTCACAACCAAAAAATATGAGATGCTTATACAAAGGTTCCTTGCCTGTCCATAGCATCTCAGTCCCTTCACTCTTATCCAGAACCCTATTAGGAGACCTATTGATCAAATGGACTGCTGTAGCCACTGCTTCCGGCCAAAATCCATCAGGAAACTCAGCATTTGACAACATGCTTCTGACCTTCTCTTGTATGGTCCTATTCATACATTCTGCAACTCCATTTTGTGAAGGATTGTATGGTGCAGTAAGTTCTCGCTTTATCCCTTTTGCTTCACAAAAGTCTTGAAAAGCTTTGGAAACGTACTCTCCACCATTGTCAGTTCTCAAGCACTTCAGCTTCTGACCACTCTGATTCTCCACAAGCTGCAAGAATGTCTTGAAGACCTTGAGCACCTCATCCTCGTGCTTCAAGAAGTAAACCCATACTTTGCGAGAATAGTCATCTATGAAGGTACAAAAGTACGCTGCTCCCCCTAGTGACAAATTAGGCATTGGTCCCCATAGATCACTATGCACAAGAGCTAACCGTTCGTCCCTACAATTCCTCTTTGATCCGTGCGGTTCCTGTGTTTGCTTACCATAAACACAATGCTCACAAAACTTGAAATCTTGAAATGAAAAGCCAGGCAAATAAACATAATGACAAAGTATTTCCATTCCTCTTTTTGACATATGTCCCAGCCTACGATGCCACAGTGACACACTTGGCTGCTCAATCACATTAATTACATGGTTTTTAACCTCTGAAACATGTAAAGTGTACAGAGTTCCTGACTTGTTGCCATGTGCTACAATCATCGAACCTTTGGAGATCTTCCAAGCGCTGTTCCCAAAAATTTTCACATAACCCGCATCATCCAACTTCCCTGTACTGATCAAGCTCTTTCGGATTGCTGAAACATGTCTGACATTCTTGAGCCATAAAGAAGAGCCATTCTGAAACTTCAACTGCACATCTCCCACTCCAAGTATGTCACAAACCTGCTCATTGCCAAGTCTGACATAATCTTTAGTAGTCACTTATGATGTAAACCACTCTTTGTGCGGAGAAACATGTAAAGATGCCCTTGAGTCAATAATCCAATCACTCATAGCATGTCCATCCTCTGCAGTCAAGAAAACAAAATCAAGATTGCTTGTGAGGAAGATGTCACCAGCTGCTATACCAGAATCACTGTTTGAACTATATCCTGTGACATTCACCTCTTCAATCTTCACTGAACTCTTCTTTTTAGCTTGCTCAGAACTCTTTGTTTTGACTTTTTCTTGTTTCCACTTCGTACAGTCTCTCTTCATGTGACCCTTCTTGCCACAATGGTAGCATTCTATGTCATCCTTTGACTTCGAGTCACGAGACTTACTTCGGTTTTGTGCCTTCTTACCCTTCTTCTCTTTAGACTGTTGTCTCCCTCGAACGACCAAAGCACTATTGCCTTTGCTTTTGTCAATGTTCTTCCTGTTCACTTCCTCTATGAGTAAGTTGCCTTCTACATTGGCACTTGTAAGACCTTCTGGCACGACAGAATAACTTAACGCTGTACGAAAAGTATCCCAACTGTCTGGCAAAGTGATTAAGAGAAACATAGCCTTCACTGAATCTGGAAAGACTATCTCCTGTGCTGTTAATCGGCTAAAAATTGTGTGAAATTCATTGAGATGATTTGACATGGCTGTCCCTTCCTTCATCTTCAAATCCACCAATTTCTTGAGCCAGTAAATCTAAGAAGCAACACTTTGTTTCTTGTACATACCACATAGCTTTTGCCATACGCCATATGCTGTAGTCTCTTCTGCTACGTTGAAGTAAACATTTTCTGCTAGTGTCAGCATGATTGTGGAACAAGCTAACTCGTCAAGCTCTTCCTACTCATCTTCAGCCATACCTTCTGGTCTCTCCCCTTTGAGCTTCAATGGCTTCACTTGTTTTTTTTGCACCAAAACCTGCCAAATCTGCTTCTTCCAGAATGGAAAGTTTGTGCCAGCCAGCTTCTTTATGTTGTAAAGAGTCTTATTTTGAGAAGATGCCATATTTGCAAAAATGTTTACTTCTAGGAAAAATCCGACAGAGTTTCCCATGTAAACTGGCCTCTGTACACAATAAACAAGCTGTAAACAACAAGCTGAACACCTCTCCTCAAGAACTGTCAGTATTTTGAAAATTTTTGACAGAGTCTCCCTTGTAAACTGAGCTCTGGAAACCAAAAGATAGCTCAAAAACAACCATAAATAGCTAACCAGTGACAAATCTAGAAATCTCTGTAATATGCTATCCTGTAAGCATACACTGTCTCCTGTTTGGGCGATCACAGAACCGGTATCTGTCTCAAGACTGAACCCTATACAATGCCTCAACGGCCTGACGCATAAGATGCAATCCAGTGTCTACACAAAGTCATACATCCTATGGGATAAAAGTCGCCGAAGAGGATGCGTGTAGAGGGAAACTCCAACAACCTAATCCACCTCACATTGGGTAACCCAACCCCCAGTGCTTGGCTTCAAAAAACCTCACACACGACCCTCACTGATGGCTCAGTAAACTGCCCAGAACTGGCATACATCCTACAATAGACCAATCAGTGTCCTATGACCGATGTGGCGGTCTGTCTGCTAGCGTGACTCACAACTAGCAGACCCACAATCACATTACATCAATTTGCAATACATGTCAGTGGTGTCAAGCCGTCGTATGACCACACCTCCCCTGGAACCTGTCAAGCACAAGAAGTAGCAATGCAGACTGCAATATATATATATCTGATGATATATATGTGTACCAAGTCTATAGATGATGCTTTGAAGACTAATGAGTGATGTATGTCAATGCCGATATTGATGCCGACCACCTCCAGCTTGCCAATCTACACAAGACGGGTTTCTTTGCGGCTGAAACCTATCCTCTGATGTAGTGCTCAGAACAAAATTCTGAGGGCATAAACAGCTTTGAAAGGGGGGTAAAATCGCAGGTCACCTGCAGGAAATCCTCCCGGAACGCCGAGTGTGAATTTCCAAGCTCCGGATCCAGAATCTGCCTGAAAAGTGCGCACGCGTGCGATTATGCAAAACCGCACTGCACCTCGCTCTGATACCAATTGAAGTCACGGAGCGGAGCGTAGATCGACTCACACACACACATACCCAAAGAGCTTACACAGTACGTAGAGAATCGTTTGAAGGGTTATCTCCCAAAAAACCTTATTATTCACACAAGTATAAGTGAGTATATGCAAAGAGTTAGAGGTAAGTGAGTTAGGCGGGCGGACGGCCATATCCGTATAAGAGGCCACTTGGGCTTTAATCCCAACAACTTGTTTGAGCCATTTGAATGGACTCAAATTTCGGCAACAATGGAGGTGTGTGTGAATACGTCTATGCCTACTCGATTTTTCAATGAGGATGGTTATGACATAATTCCCATACAAATAATCTCAACCCTTCACATTGAAGATGAAGCTGAGGAACCCAAGGACTTACTGAAAGCATAACAAGTCTTTTCAAACCTCTATTATGATGCTACTGATGAGTTTGAAGAACATTCAGCTACATCTGATGATTCTGGGTCAAGAAAAGAACATGCCAGAGCACAACCACTCCTAAAATAAGGAGAGGAAAAGTTCTTTGACTTTTCAAACCAAAAAGCAAGGAGAGAGGAAATGAAGAAGAAAGCAGTGGTGGCAGCCCATCAGGAAGAACCTCAGCAGAAGAAAGCAAGGTTTGAAAGAGAAAAATAATCTATGAAAGAAGCCGCCAAGTTGCAGGAGAAAACCCGGAATCATGGAGTCCGAGGGAGATCAAGGGTCCAAGGACCAAGAACCCCACGAAGAAGGTCCTAGAAGATCCGAAGGATTTTCTTGAGCGAATGTATAAAGAAGCCGAAGCCTTGAAGATACAAGAAGCTCCAGAAGCACAAAGGAAAGCAAGAGAAGAATTGGCTGCACAACAAAGGCAGGTAGAAGCTGCACAACACCACAACATGAACAAGGAGAGATGTCTCCAAGACCCACTTCACCCACTACGGAACAAGAAGACCATCCCATGTCAAGTCCAAGTCCTTCACCAAGTGCTAAATCCAATGAAGGTGAGGAAGCAAAGGGAAGAGAGCAACAACAAGAGGAAGCCAGTTATGAACAACCTAAGGAAAGTGACAAAGGTGAAGCTGGACCTTCTACAACAATACAACTAGAATCAGCTGAAGTAGCTACAAAGCCTCAAGAAGAATCGATTGAACCATCTTCAAAGCCACAAGCAGAATCCGCCGCACCGTCGAAAGATCCGCAAGCTAAATCTGTTGGAGCTTCTAAGGAGCCTTAGGTAGAATTTGAAGAATGGGAAACTACTAATGAAGTGATCATCCAGGAAAATGAATATAGAAAGCAAATGCAGATGATGATAGAGAAGATGCGAACAACAGCGCTTAGCCTCAGAGCTAAAGCTAAAGAGTTGGAACGTGTAATAGATGTTCTACAAGGTGAGCTCGAGGATAGGATGAACATCATTGAAGATCTCCAAGGACAAATCAAAGAACTAAAAAATGAAGCAGAACAACACCAAACTATCAAGGAAAGGCAACAAAAAAGGATGGAAGATTTAGGGGAGCTCCTCACAAAGCTATTAGTAGATGCATGCAAAAGCAAGGACCAACAGTTGACGGAAGTGACCAACGAAATTTTAATCTCTACTCAGTCAGTCCAAAAGATCCAAGTGCAATTAGATGTAGCCAATGCCTCATTGCAATACTCCGAGCAAAGAATCAATGACCAAGCAGCATTCCTAAGGCAAATCAGAAAAAACCCAGCTGTAGCTTCACTCAAGGGGACATATGAAGTCTACTAGACTTTGGAAAAAAGAAGCAAGGACCTGGAACTTGAGTTGAAGCTAGAAGAGGCACAAAGATGAGACCTCGCCTTAATGCGAGTACAAAGGGAAGACAAATTTCTCAAGGAGATAGAGGATATAAAAAGAGCCAACCAGTTGCTGAAAGAAGGGCATACGGAAGCACAAGAAGAGGCAAGAACCTTTGAACAACCAATTATAGATATACCATCAGTCTCCTTTGTGGATATGGAAACACAACCAACAAAAGGGCAAAGACTGGAGATTTTAAATTCCAAGTACCAAGCATTGAAGAAGTACAAGTGCCAACGGTCCAGCTTTCTAAAGCTAAAGAAGATACACTGAAAGAACATATTATCCATGAAGTAGATGCTGAATGGAAAGTGGTAATGGATTAAGAGTTGATAGTTCTTCACTCAGTCAATGTAACCCAACTCACTCCTAACCAAATCAATGCTCAATAGCATCAACAGTTGTTGTCCTACCCTGTGGAGCTACTGCAAGTTAAGGAAAGACTTTACAAGGATATACAAGAAGAAGATTCAGATTCTCTCCACCCCAAATGGAGAAAAAATTGGCTCAACAAGAACTCAAGGTACCTCATTCTGTTTACAAGAGCACCTGTAGCAATACAGAAAGACCCTACATTCTGTCCTGTACCAAGGGTAAGGACATGGTAGGCACACAAAGCATTAAAGAAGAAGAGGCCGACATGGCTCAATTACTCAAAACTGCCAGCTCCAGAGCAAGGACTAGCAACGAAGGAATACATGGTAAAAACCCTAACGGGTGCCATGAACTTCTTCAGGAGCCTCCATAACCTTTCATGTGCAATGCTATATAAAATTTGCAGAATGTTGCTTACATGCATTCAAGATTTTCATGAGCCTGAGCAAGGAGGAGCCCCCTGGATGTCTTTCTTAGAAGGTAACAAATGCTTGTTCTATGATTTGAGTGGACAACCTTCAGAAGAAGTCCTTTACGACTTCTATGCGAGATGTATGTTTTTTCCATCAAAGAAATATGTTGGCATTTGAAGAGGCTTTTTACATAGGATTCTTCACATGGTGCACAAAGATATCCGGGCCAGTGATTAACAATCTGATAGCAAGGTTTGTTGGCTATTCTACCATTGAACTTAAAAACAAATTCATTATTTAATTTTTGCAAGTCCTTGACAAAGAAAGATGCATCAGATAGGAGAAAGCTCTACACGCACTTAAAAACCACCTTGCCAGCCGTCAACCCAAAGACTATTTCAGCCCATGAAACTGTGTCAAGGGATGACACAGTCGAGGAGGGGGGGAATATTAGCAGCAAGCTAACCCAGGTATCAGCAAGCTAACCCATGTATCATTTTTTGGGAGTTTTTATTGTAAAAAACTTATTCTTTTGATAAATCAAATATATTGTAACTCCTATTTTCCAAGTGGATATTGTAATCAATGAGTCAAGGGTATAAGCTTCCAGATTGTATCAATTTGTCCTTCGTTAGAGCTCCCAGATTATTAGTTTTTGACCAAAGCAACCTTGGCTAAGGTGAAAAAGCCAATTTTTATCAGTTATTGTTAAGTTTTGGATAATAGAAACACCTATTTCTATTATAGGTGTTTCATGGGCTGAAATATGACGTCAACTCGAAGACTATTTCAGCTGTGGGATGCATATCTAACCTCACCATCCTATCTTATTGCAGTATTAGCGAGAAGCACGATTAATTTGTCAAACAATGGGATGAAGCTGACTCGACTAGTGCATAGAGGCTACAAGAGGTTGTCAATCTCTCGGAAAACAACTAACAACTCGCATCTAACTCAGGCTACACTCAAGTGACTGAAATCACCAAAAGCCAATCGCTCATCGACAAGAAAATCACATCCGTTACAGCATCAAATGACATCCAAATGTAACAAAACTTCTAGGACAAGTTTGTAAGACCTAAGCACACATTCCTATGGCCTCAAACCCCACTTTAGGTCAAGTTCCAAAATCGCAATTATTAACAGCAGTGGATTTTTGACCTAGTCGTTTTTGACCCAGAATGCATCTAAATGCTTAGCAATGATGCCCCAATACCTTGCCTATGCTTAGTTTTTGATTTAAAAGTGTAGATTCATAGTTATAATGAAATTAGGCCGCGGGTTGGCGACGCAAAAAGCTACGAAATACTATGAATGACTTATGTCAATGCGTAGAGCTCGTACCTCCGGTTGCAATGCAACAAACGCATTTGCAATGTGACAACCGGAGAGGGAGTAGGAAGCGCAAGAAGGAGAGAAGTGAGCGCCATTAGCTCACGCTGTGTATTTCTTATCCAAAAACTTATAAAAAACTTACAAAAATTGGCTTTTATACCTTAGCCAAGGTTTTGAGTGGTCAAAAGTAATAATCTAGAGTTCTACCAAAGCTGGGAATTGATTGGCTGATACAATCTGGAATCTTGTAGCCCCGGCTCATTAATTACAAAGTTTACCAAGAAAATAGGAATTCCAATATTCCCGATTTATCAATATAATAATTGTTTTACAAGGAGAACTTCGAAAAATGGTGTTCACGTTAGCTTGCTGCTAACATTCCCCCCCCTCCTTGCATGTGTCGTCCCTTGACACAACTTTATGGATTGAAGCAGTCTTCAGGTTGACGGCGGGCGAGGCGGTCTTTCAGTGCTTCTAGTGCTTTTCGATATAGCTGATTTTGTTTTTTTTTTTGGCACTTGCAAAAATTGCATGATGACTCGGTTTTTCACTTCCACCGCCGAGTATCCTACAAATCTTGATATGAGGTTGCTTATCACCGGCGCAAATATCTTCATTCGCCAGGTGAAGAAGCCAGTGTGGAATGCCTCCTCAAAAGCGAGCATATTATGGGAGGGAAGGAACATGCATCGGGCATAAAATCCATAAAGAATTTCTTATGAGGGTTGCCCACTTAGATCATAGCAAAGGCCTTTGTTCCCTTCCAAGAATGAGAGCCAGGGGGCTCCTGTCTGCTGAGGCTCATTAAAAACCTGTATGCATGTGAGTAGCATCCTGTAGATCTTATATAGCATTGCACATGAGAGATCTGGCAGACTCTTGAAGAATGTCATGGCACCCCCCGTTAGGGTTTTCACCATGTATTCTTCTTTTGCTTGGCCTCTCTCTAGAGTTGGCAGCCTCGGAAAATTGAGCCATGATGGCCTTTTCTTCTGCAGTGCTTCATGTGCTTGCCATGTCCTTACTCGAGGTATAAGACAAAATGTTGGATCTTTCTGTAAGGCCGCAGGTGCTCTTGTGAACTGAATCAGGTATCTTGGATTCTTGTTCAGCCAGCTTAGCCTCCACTTCGGGTGGTCTTTATTTGCACCATCTTCTTGCATATTATTGTATAATCTTTCCTTTACTTGTAAGAGTTCTACCTTGATGAGAGGGTATGGCAGGGATTGTTGGTGCCATTGAGCATCGATTTGATTGGGAGTGAGTTGAGTGGCGTTGACAGAGTGTAAAACTCTCAACTCCCAATCCATAGCGGCCTTCCACTGCTCATCTTCCTCTAAGGTGATCTTCTCTTTCGGTGAATCCTCTTCAGCCTTTGACAGCTGGACCATTGGCACTGTATCTTCGTCTGTAATTTGGACCTGAAAGTCTTCGTCACCACTCAGCTCTGCTCTAGACCACGTCTCAAATTCAGTAAACAAGACCGAGGGAATGCCAATTTGGGGCGGCTCTGAAGTGCCTGCCTCTTCCTGTGTATCGGGCTTTCCATCTCTGAGGAGTTGATTCATTCTTTTCAGTTCTGCAATTTCCTTTAGGATTTCCTCCTCTCTTTGGACCTGCATCAGTGCCAGGTCTCTGCGTTGTGACTGTTCAAGCTTCAACTCCACTTCTAAATCTCTATTTTTCTTTTCAAGTGCCTTGTATACTTCATCTGTACCCTTGATCAAGGCCACGGCTGGATTTTCTCTTATTTGCCGCAAGAAAGTGGCCTATTGATTCTTTGCTCGGAATATTGCAGAGAAGCGTTAGCTACATCTAACTCTACTTGAATTTTTTGAGCTGACAAAGAGGTGGTAAGAAGTTTGTTTGTCACTTCTGTCAGCTGCTCATCTTTCACTTTGCAGGCATCAGCTAATTTAGTAAGGAGGTCGCCTAACTCCTCCATTTCCTTCTGCTGTTTGTCCCTTTCTATCTGATGCTGTTCCGCTTCTATCTTTAGTTCTTGTACTTGCCTTTGGAGATCAGTGATAGTAAACATTCTGTCATCGAGCTCTGCTTGAAGAGCATCGATGACCATTTTTAGTTCTTTGGCTTTTGTACTGCGGTCGAAGGCTGCTAAGCGGAGTTTCTCCGTGATGACTTGCATCTGCCTTGCATACTCATTTACTTGTAAAATGACTTCGTCATTGGACTGCCACTCCTCTTGTCTTGCGAGTTGGGATGTGCTGGCAACCTGTTGTGTTGCTTCTTGCTGCGATGTAGGTGCTGGTGATTTTGTAGAGGTGGATGGATGTTCTTCTCTTGGCCATCCTGAGGCTTCGATACCTCGATAGTTTTTGGCTAAGTGGAAATAACTGGTGTGATCTCAACCCTTACCGTTTCTTCGGTTGGCAGGTCTTTCTTTTACCTTCTCAGTCTCGGTTTCTTTCTCATGTGCAGTGGTTTTCTCTTTTTCTGTATCTACCTCTTTATTAGTTTCATCTGCAGGCTTGTGAGTTTCGTCGGCTACCTGCTATGGTTCTGGCTCAGCTTCCTTTTCCTCATGTTGTTCGGCGTGGTCAGCTTGTTGTGTAGTTTCCGTTTGGTGGGTGAATTCAGAATCTTTTCCTTTTTCGGTCTTGGCTTCTTCATTGGTCTCTTGGCCTGGCTATGATGGTGGTGGACTAGGCATGGGCTGGTCCTGTTGTTCCGGCGGCGGTGAGGTGGGTCGGGGAGATGCCTGGCTTTGCTCTTGGGAAGCCAACTCCTCAGCTTTCTTTGCCACTTCTTTGGCCTCTTTCAGCTTTAAGGCTTCTACCTCTTGGTACATTCTTTCTAAATAGCCTTGTGGATCTTCGGCCTCTTTTCTCGTATGATGCTTTGTTCTAGGTCCTTTCAAGCCTGTGTGTACCCACTTTTCTGGGTCTTTTCCCTGTGCTTGCCTAGTGCGTTGATACGCCTATTTTTCTCTTTCAAATCTTGCTTATTTCTGAGCTGGCTCCTCTTGGTGGGCAGCCACATCTTTCCTCTTCATCTCGTCCCTCCTAGCTCTTTTTTCTTCGTTGTCAGAGCTTTCATACTGTGCCGCTCTGATGAGCTGTCATCTGATTCATCACCTGATTTAAATGATCTTTTAACTAATCTTGTAGCTCTTGGAGAGGGTTGAGCTACCAAGATCCATGTATTCTGATCCGGGGCAGGCGGTAGGTTGTCAGCCATGCCGATAGCATGATAGGCTATCCTTGTTAATACTTTTGGCGCGCCCAAGTATGTTATTTTACCCTCCTTCTTGGTGGCCTTCAATGTTGTCAAAACATACTGCGCGTGGTCCACAGGCTGCCTTGTTGTTGACTTCAGAACTTGTGTAAAAGTGGTGGCCACGGCGTGATTTGGTGTCGTGTACCTTGGTGGTCTTTTTGCCAAGAAATGGAAGTGTTGATGGTACAGACGGGCTGGCTCTTCCACCTGTTTGTGGATGAGATCGACGAATGTAATCGTGGCTGTTTTCTTGGTAAATGTGCCCACTGTCTTCTTGTCTCTTGCCCACATGGTCATCCCTTTAGTGGGCAATCTGAGTGCCTCTGCCACAATATCTTTTGTAATTACAACCTTGACCTTGTTTCTGGTTGTCTGATATTCGGGCGGTTCCGTCTTCTTTGATTGTGGACAGAAGCTCGTAAGCTTTCTAAACGTCCACTCCGCAAGGCTCTTGTTCGTAAAAATGTCGGAGCCCCAACCTGCGGTTAGCCTCTTTGGTTTTTGTCTTTGCAGTTACATCATAGACCTCTTTAGGCAAAAGCTGCAACTCCACCTGATGCCCTTCTTCACTCTTAAACCTGCGAGGAGAGATAGGATGCTTTTTCCGGCTTTACGAACTCGGGGTCCAATTGATACGGGGGCAGTTCTTGCAGTTTCTCCTTTTGGTTTAACTTCTTCTTGGCCTTCTCCGCGGCTTGCATTGCTCCTGTTCAATGAATAGAGTGCAAAGTTAGTAGATTTGTTGGATTTTTATCTGGAATATCCTTTTAAACTGAATTGCTACTAATCTGGTCCAAATTGCTTCAAATCAATTTTTGAACAAGCAAAGATGCATAAAATCATGCAAGGAACAAAACTGTATGGTCAAAACAAAAATTTGCAACCAAAGTAAATAATCGTGATTATTTATAGCTGGAAAAAATTTCAAATTTTTTGCAAACTTGGCTTTATAGGCTTGAAGTATATGCCAATTACATGCTCTGAGGAAAATATGGGCTCATTTGGATGCACAGGTTGAAAATGGTACCAGATTTTGGCTTTAGGTCTCTGAAACAATAGATATAAAGGAAATTTGAGATTTTGAAACCCAAATTGACTCAAAATTGGCTGATGGGCTTATCACATCATGTACTTTGGATGTATGATGACAAAATATCCAAATTCCCCAATTTTGACCAAAAAGTAAATAACTGCGATTATTGACTTTTCTTCCAAAATTGACATTTTTTGGCATGCATTGGTTCTAGGCATGGTATAGAGCTTGAGTATGAATTATGAGGTGATTTGGATCAAGAAAAGTTGTTCATAACCCAGATTTTGGCTTTCAAAGACGGATCAAAGACTTCTTTGCATTTTTTGGCAATTTTGCAAGTAATGGGTGGTCATTTTGGCTCATACTTGATTTTTGGCATGTAATAGGTGTGTACACATGATAGGTGAGGTGAATTGACAATTTCCAAGCAAAAATGATGCAAAAGTAAATAATCGTGATTATTTACTACAGTGACAAAAACTTTGCAATTCTCACAATTTTGACCTAGACATGTTTCATATACCTAATACAAGTCCTGAATTGAATTTGGTCAAGTTCGGTCATGTCGGCATCACTTTGTGCTCTGTCGACTCTGAAATCACCGTTTTTTGTGATTACTCTGTCTGTTGGGTTGGTCGGTCAACCGTGAGGCTTTGGACTTATCCGTAACATAGTTGTGAAGCTACCTGTCCAATTTTGGCTCATTTGGAGTCAGATTGACCTCGTATGTCGAATTTGACGCTTTGTAACCTTCGAGCCGTTTTTTGCTTTTCGAGGGCTTTACTTGGTGAATTTCACCAAACCAATCATATACATTGTATATGAACCTCATTAGCAAGCCATCTGTGGAGTCACGTCGGAATTCTGGTCTTTCCCAAAAACCCTAATTTCTCTATTGGGGACCTCCTTGACCCCAGCTGAATGATCATTTAATGGTATGGAAAGTTTCTATTATGTCAGGGCATGCTATGGTTCAAATCCCATCCGATTTGGTCAAGCTGGCAGGCCGCTATGGTCAGTTTTAGGTCGTAGGTCTTCGTGCACTGCTCGGTTTCTAGGGTTTTTCTAAGGCTTTAGACTAGCTACCGGCAGTACAAAATGGATCATTGATGATTAAGAACTTAACCCTCATGTCTCATGTGAGATGGCGCTGAAAAAGGTCAACTATGGGCTCCGGAAATGTCGCGCGAAAGAGGCCGAAATGCTCTCTCTGCAAAGGCTCCAAGTGGAAATGAGGTGGTTTTAGCCTAGGCTGGATATCTATACCTGGACTTCCCGAACCAATTTTCCCCAGATTCCCTCGTTAGTCCTATTAGGCCGTGAAATCTATGTTAGGCTCAAAAATTTCCAAGATCGGATTCCTATAGCTCATTTTGCAAGAATTTTGCAAAAGGAGACTTAGCCGCCTAATTTAGGCTTCCCGCTTCCATCTTCTCATTTTGTTGAAAATTTTTGTGCTTGTCCGCCTTGTCTTTCTGATCGCCATCGTGTCTTCCATTTTTCCATATGAGCTTTCTGCTATTTATTATTAATTTTTGACCTTTTTATTTGAAAAAATCAAAGAAAATAGAAAAATGCTCTAAAAAAGTAAAGTGAAAATCCAATAATTAAGAAAATCTCTTGAAAAGCACAGCTTTATTTTTTTTGTTGGATTTCTCTATTTTTAAGCCTCCTTATCAACAAAAATGATAAAAGTACCCAAAAAGGACTATTTTTTATGATTTTCTGATAGTATATACACTATTTACACTCATCGAGAAGATATTATCAGTGAATTTTTCCTTGTTGATGAATTATAAGGGAATTATTAGGTGATTTTGCAAAAAAATCACACGGTAACATGGAAATTTTTCCTCTCTTCAAACATTGCCCTTAATTACTTAGTACTTAGTACCCTTCCACCCCTCCTAGATGGCGTTCTCCGAGAGGACTGCGTGCATGGGTTGAACAGTTGTGTCTATGCATAGCCGTGATCGGCTCTACCATGATATGAAGATCAATGCAATTCAACTCAATATGCTGTGCAAGAGCTGGGTCTTGAATAAATAACTCAAGGGTTTCCGATGTCGAGGTTTGCTGCTGATGTCTTCCAAAGAGCAAATCTTGTAGCTTATGTGCTCTCTCTTTGATAGTACCATCAGGGTGTTTGAGCACGCTGATGGCTTGAGCTATTGGTAGCACGTTAGATTGTTGTAGAGCTTTTTCTCGCCATTGGTAGCTCGGTCGGCTTGGTGTTGCATGGTGTGTTAGAGTCTGTTGAGACTTAACTCGCCACTGTTTGTTTGGTGTCGTGATGTGTGGAGAAGATGAGTGCTCCTTTTTCTTCCAAACCTTTTTCATGTTAGGTTCCTTGTTCATAGATGCTCGATTTTGTGCTTGAATCCTTGGAACCGTCTTCTGTTTCTTTGGTGAAGTTTTAGGCACCCAGATCTGATTTGGTTTATCCACAAGTTGTGCTTTTGGTACCCAAATTTTCCTGACTCCTTGCATGCTACTTGTAGCATTTGGTTGTCGAGGAGATGAAGAAGATTTGCTTCATGGCATGGTCTTCTGATTACATCTTTTCCATTTCTCTTTGCTTGGTGCAATAGGAACAATGAGTTGCCCTCCTTTAAGTGATAGCTTTAGCTAATTTGTATCCCAATCTGGTATTGCTTTGTATGTACGCATTCAAGGAATGCCAAGAGTCATCGTCTCATTAATGTGTTCATCTGGCAAGCATACAAATTGATGCGGACATGAACATCCATGTATTATCATGTTCAAGTTGACTACTCCCAATGTTGGAGTTGGATTCTTGCTGCATGCTTTGATTGTTGTTATTCCTGCGGTCAACGCTTGATGTTGGTGGATACGCCGCGACGGACGTCAACAGAGTGAGAACTCACCTAACAAGATTTTTCAGCTAAGGACGAAGCTCGACCCGCAGGCGCGTGGAAGCAAGCATAGGGTGTCAACCTACACTCGACCGACTCGACGACTACTTCCTACAGAGGCCTCTATCCAATGTCTAAGCTACAGCCTTCAGGAATACATAAGAGGAGATTTCTTACAATGCTTTCAAGAGCCAAATACCCATCAAACGTTCTCGAAATGCTACGGAACTTGAAGGAAACCCTATCAAAACCAATAGGTCGCTCTCCCTAAGGTCCATGAATCAAAAGCCCAACCCTAAACACCCGTGCAAAATCACGTAGGATGTCTGGTCGAAATTTGTAGGCCATCGTTTCCAAAAACTAAAGTGCCTAATGTGTAGCTCTACTCAATGCGAACGCGTGGATATATATGCTGAAATGCAAAAACTGACAACGTATGCTCACCGAATCACCATATACAGCTCATGGGTCGAGCTCGTAAAGCCGGATCGTACACACGCAATGTAGGTGTTGGCACATAGCTCTCTTCAGGGGCAACACGCTGCACTTCTCCGCACTCGATTCTGACCACCGGTGCGCGTGTAGCGTCAAGATAAAACTCTCACTCTCTCTCGTACACAGAGTACGCTCAACTCACACAGACAAGACTTATAAAATGACAAAGGGTTTTTTGCATTAAGGTCATGTAAAGAATGAGGACGCAAGAGAGCTACACAAGACAAGCACAAAGCACACAGAGATGGAAAGCTTCTTCTTCTTCTTCACAGAAAAGAGAGTACAAAATGACTAAGTGCTAAAGCTGAAAAGTAGCACATATGTACATGCGGTCACTAAGTGTGAACTCACTAGAAGCATACTAGGCTGGCACTATAAGTGTAGTCCAGCTGTAGAATCACTGGCAGAGATCCTCCGTGTTGGTCACCTAACGCGCCAGTGAGTAAATGCCATAAGCGGCCAAGACCCGTAGTGGATGCCAGCTCAAGGTGTAGAGCTCGACATCTCAACACTCCCCCTCGAGCTCTGCATGTCGCAGAGTCCAAGCATAGTTCGGAAACGTCAAAGCTTCTCAGCTCTGAGGGCCTTGGTAAAGATATCCGCTATCTACTCCTCTGTGCTGTCGTAGACCAAGTCGATGTCGCCCGCCAACACTCGCTCTCGAACGTAGTGGGTAATGGACCTCTATGTGTTTGGTCCTGGCATGGAACACTGGGTTCCTAGCGAACTGCATGCTTCTGAGGTTGTCACAATGGATGAAAATCTGCTGGTCCACCTGCACTCCCAAGTCCTCAAGTAATGTGCGTAGCCAAGCTACCTCGCACGCCGCAACTGCTGCACCTCTGTACTCGGCCTCTGTGCTCGATAAAGCAACCGTAGGCTGCTTTTTGCTGCTCCAAGTAACAGCAGCACTCCCAATAGAGAACATGAAGCCACTCGTAGATCTCCTATCAACAATGCTACCTGCCCAATCTGCATCTGTATACCCATACAATGCTAATGGTGCATCTGCTGCATAGAACAATGCGTAGTCAAGAGTACCTTGCACATACCTAAGTGTGCGTCGTACTCCATTCAAATGTGCTTCCTTGAAGCTGCATGAACTGACTCTCCAAGCCTACTGTGTAGCTCAAGTCTGGCCTCGTGATAGTCAAGTAGATTAGACTACCCACAATCTTCCTGTACATGTTGACATCCTCAACAACATCACCCTTCTCTGCACTCAGCTTTGCATTCACATCCAAGGGATAGAAATGGCTTACAATCAGCCATACCATACTTTGACAACATGTCCAAAGCATACTGTCTCTGTGATAGCCATACACCCTCTGGAGTCCTGATCACCTCAATGCCAAGAAAGTAGTGCAACGCGCCTAAATCTTTCATTTCAAACTCCTCTTTGAGAAGACCCTTCACATGGTCAATCTCCATAGCATTGTCACCAACAATAATAAGGTCATCTACATATATGGTAATGACCACAATCCCACACATCACTCTCACGTACATAGAGTGAATGATCAGCATGAGCTCTCCTAAAACCAATACTAACAAGATACTTGGCAAATCCTGTCATACCATGCTCTAGAGCCCTCCTTCAAACCATACAAAGCTTTGAGAAGTCTACATACATAATCTGGGTAACCTGGATCGACATAACACGTGGCTGATCCATATACACTTCCTCTTGCAACTCACCATTCAAGAAGGCATTATTTACATCCATTTGATGCATAATCCATCCTCTAGATGCAGCCACTGCTATGACAGCTCTCATAGTTGTCATCTTTGCCACTGGAGCAAAGGTCTCCTCATAGTCTATGCCATACGTCTGTGCATAACCCTTTGCGACCAGCCTTGCATTGTGATGCTCAATGTTACCATCAGCCTTATGCTTGGTTTTATACACCCATTTACAGCCAATAGCTTTCTTGCCACTTGGCAATGGCACCAACTCCCATGTGTCGTTTTCTTCCAATGTAGCCATCTCTTCATTCATTGCATCATCCCAATGCACATTTCCAACTACATCCTCAAAAACATGTGGGCTCCACATCCTATCACCTTAGCCATGTAGGCTTGGTGATGCGCTAGATACCCATCATAAGTCAATTTTTGAACTGGATTTTTGACTCTATTAGATCTGCGCGGTCCTGGGTCACTCCTTTGCCCTCTAGGATCTTCTTGTACTTTCCTTACACCAGGTGTCCTGACACCCGGAATTCCAAATTCCTCATCAAGACTTTGTTCAGAACCATCTGAATCCATGTCTACATGTGAAAAACCTGATGATGCATCAGCCATAAAGGGAGGTTCATCAACCTTTTCCTTTCCTTTTCGTGATACATTCCCTGTACCTGTTGGTGGAGTAACTACGTACGTAGTCTACCATTCCATGGTTTCTCAACAGAGCCACAAGAAGAGGACTCTTGTGGTCCACTCAAAACCTGTGACTGTGGCCTCACATTTTGTACAACCACGTCATCTTTTACATCAGCCCCAATAGTGCCATGTGCATTACTGTACCAGCTGCTCATCACTCATCAAAAGACTACATCTCTGCTCACTCGTAATTCTCGTGTAGTAGGATTGTAGCACCTGTACCCCTTTAGTTCAAGGGAATATCCCACAAGAATACATTTCTCTGCTTTAGGATCCAATTTCCTACGCAACTCATCTGGTACATGCACGTAAGCTATGCAGCCAAACACTTTCAAGTGTGCCAAATCAGGCTTTGTACCTGTAAACTTTTCCTCAGGTGTTACATCATGCACCGCATCTGTAGGTGTCCTGTGTTCATAAGTACACAGCTGTATTTACGGCTTCAGCCCAGAAATGATGAGGCATGTTCTTCTCATTCATCAATGCACGTGCAACCTCTGCAATGTGCCTGTTTTTCCTTTCTGCGACCCCATTCTGTTGTGGAGTATATCTGCATGTAAAACTGCCTGCGTATACCATGCATTCGCAGAAAATCTGAAAAAATCATTGGAGAAGTACTCTTCCCTCCATCTGACCTCAATGTCTTGATTTGCATATCTGTCTCCTCCTCAATCATGACTTTGAAGTCTTGAAAGTGACCAAACACTTCACTTTGTTACGCATGAAGTAGACCCATACTTTCCTGTATGGTCATCAATGAAAGAGACACATAATACCTGCAATCATGTATACTTGCAGTATCGGTTGGACCCCAAACATCTGTGTGCACCACCTCAAGTGGCTTTTTACATACATTGCGCTCATGTGGAAAATGAGCCCTTTGACTGTTTTCCAAACTGGCATGCTGCACACACTTTATGCATACCATCCACCTTGAATTTGGACAAACCTTTTACAATCTGTTTTGATTGCATGCTGCGTAATCTCTGCTCATTGACATGGCCAATGCGTTTGTGCCAAATGTCAACATCAGCCACAACACCTGTGCCCTGTGCAAATAATGCAGCTTTTACCTCAGGCATGTCTACATTCAGCGTAAACATTCTGCCCACACATTTGCCCTTTGTGATCAGCTTACAGCAATTCTGGAAATCTTCTACATAATAGCCATTTGGATTGAAGCGACTTGCAAACCCTGCTCAACCATTTGTCCAACAGAAACAAGATTCTTTGTAATGTTTGGGACATGAAGTACATCTGCTAAGTACTTTGATTTCCCACTCTTCGTATTTAGAGGTATGTCCCCTACATGAGCAATGGGGTGAGCTGTGTCATCTCCTATCTGCACATAGCCTTACACATCTGGTTTGCGCATATCTCTAAACCACTCTCCACGAGACGTCATGTGATTAGAGGCACCTGAATCCACATACCAAACATCATCTTGGGTGGAATTCTCTGCAGTCATTGTATTCATTACATGCTGCATAACAAACATGCGCTCGTTTTACTGTCATCTGCATCTCTGCTAGTAGATGCATAGTTTCCCTGTTCTCTCTTTCCACTTGCTTTTCCCTTTGGACAGTCACGTGACATGTGACCTCTTTCACCACAAGTCCAACATTCTCTGCTATCTGGAGTATGTTGCTGCCTACTTGATCCTGCACCACGACCTCTTTGACTCCCCCTGCCTTGAGACTGGTTTCCCCTGCCACCTGTATTGTTTTGATTTTGATTGACCTTCCAGAAATTGGCCCCTGCAACCCCTTGGGCCTCGACCACGACCTCTACCTCTACCTCTGTTGGAGTTAGAATAGAAGGCCTTGTTCAGAATTATTTCTACCATGAGAGAAGATGTGTCAAGGTTCTTCTCCTCAAGAATAATCATAGAAATCAAATCTTGGAACACGGGGATGTCGTCTCTTGTAGTCATGGAGACTTAAAATGTACATACTCATTCTCCTAGACCATCCAAGCATGCACGGACAATGTCATTGTCTTCCACTGAGACTTTAATAGATCCAAGAAGAGCTTCAATGATACTCTTGATCTTCAAGGCATAATCATGATAGAGAGGTTGTTCCTCTTAACCTGATTTAGCTCCGACTTAGTTGAAGCTTCCTGGCCTTGGTGTTCACCTCGAACCTCTGCCTAAGTTTCTCCATGCAATGGCGGGGGTTTCAGCATCCTGTAGATAGCCCATCATGCCATCTGCGATGCTCATAGAAAGCAATACATCACTTTGCTCTGGCCTTGTTGCAGTCCCTCAAAGCTTTCCTTTGTTCTGCTGTAGCATTTGCCTCGGGAATCTCTGGTTCCTTTTCATTGTCTCCTTCTACATAGTCCCAATAACCTTTTCCTTTTAGGAAATTTGTTATTCTGAACTTCCATGTAGGGTAGTTATTTTTCTCACAGTCCGCTTCTCAGTAACAATCTGACTGAAACTGTCAGACATCTTGAAGCACTAAGACAAAATAGCTGCAATCTGCAAAAACCTGCAAATCTGCTGAACCTGCTATCGTGGTACCTGTAACGCTTTCTACACTCAACGAGTGTCCACAATCAAGCGTACATACAACCACTGTACTTGTACAGTAAATCTCTCTGTATACTGCACTTTGGAGACCTGTTCAAAAATTTGTGCAAACGAAGGGATTGCGACGAACGGAAGTGATGTGATGCTCTTGCTCTCTCTTAGCCCTCTCTTCCTGCCTGCACCAGGCTCTGATACCAGTGTAAAGAATGAGGACACAAGAGAGCTACACAAGACAAGCACAAAGCACACAGAGATGGAAGCGTTCTTCTTCTTCTTCTTCACAGAAAAGAGAGTACAAAATGACTAAGTGCTAAAGCTGAAAAGTAGCACATATGTACATGCGGTCACTAAGTGTGAACTCGCTAGAAGCGTACTAGGCTTGGCACTATAAGTGTAGTCCAGTTGTAGAATCACTGGCAGAGATCCTCCGTGTCGGTCACCTAACGCGCAAGTGAGTAAATGCCCGTAAGCGGCCAAGACCGTAGTGGATGCCAGCTCAAGGTGTAGAGGTCGCCATCTCAACAGGTCAAAAGTTGTATAAATACCTTACAATCTCAAACCTAATGTTTCAATTTAACCATTCACTCACTCTAAATGTCAAAAAATGATAAACAATCTGGAAGCTTCTGCAAGCCCCACTATTTACAAAGGTAAATGACAGTTTTTTCTCAATGAAGGAATAATTACAAAAAATAATTATCCTGCCCGGATCATCCTCCGTTGGGTGTGTCCAGCCGCTAACACTCCCCCCCGCCTAGTTCATGTCGTCCTCGACATGGCAGTAGAGTTGTTTCTTTCGTGGAGGCTTTCGCGCATCTTTAGAAGAGACTCATACCGTGCATGCTGAGCCAGTAATGTAGAGGGCCGAATATTTCTGTATTGATGGTGAAGAAATCGGTTTGTAAAGGCTTCTTCAAAGGCCTGGAGATGATACGAGGGCAAAAACATGATTCGCTGATAAAGGGCATGTATCACACTCATGAGAAGGCTGAGCAGACTGACCATATGCACATCTATATGTGTCTTGGAAGAAGAAGATGCTTCACTGTTGCCTGTCCAGGTTTAAAGATTTCAAAAACAGCCAGAAGGGTTTTACAGATTTTTTTGAGCATGATGCAAGAGAGGTCAGGCGAGCTAGTGAAAAAATTTAATGGCGCCCGTTAGGGTTTTCACCATGTTATTGCTCACGTCATTCTCTCTTGCTGCCTTCTTCAAGCCTGACAGCTTTGGGTCTTGAGCCTGATGTGGGTTGGCTTTTCTGCAGCAGCTCTTGTGCTTTCCAGGTCCGCATCCTTGGTAGAGGGCAAAATGACATTGGCATCTAACTTATGAATGGTCATAGACTCAAATACTCTCTACTCCCCACTCCATTGCTTCTTTGGCCGTGTCTTTTATTGCCGCTTCCTATTGCCTTTTTGTAGATTTTCTTCTTCTTCTTGTGTCAGATCCTGGGGCTCTTGGGATGGTCCCATAAGGATGTCCTCTTCTTGCATAGTGGTGTCCACTGGATCTGACACATTGTCTATGTCAATGCCTTCCATTGTTGTTGGGACCTGTGCTCAAGTGTTGCTCTTCAGTCTGCTATTGGCCTTTCAGCTCATCTATTCTGCTTTTGATATGCTTTCTTTTCCTGTTCGCTTGACATCCCCCATGTTCACTAAGAGGTCGTTCATATTCTGCATTGGCTTTTTCAGCCTCTTCTAGCTTCCTCTTGGTGTCTCCATTTTCTATTTGCATCCTCTTTAGGTCCTCGTCCATCTTCTTTTTCAAGGCTTCTAGCTCATCTTTCATGGCCTTGTTCCATCTTCCAGATGGTTTTGCATTACTGGGGAGCGAGGGAGCCCTCCCCAGCATCAGCCTTTGTCTCTCTTCTCTAGTGTCAACTCCTTTTGGAGTTCCTTCATTTGTTTTCATTCATATAGATCATTCTCTAAAGCAATGCTAGTCGAGGTAGCAGCTCTGACTCTGGTCGGAGCACCTTAGCCTCTGGATGGTCTGATCTTTCACTTTCATTTGATCTTTTAGCTCTATCACTTCATCTTGGCTTGCCTCATGTTATTATAGCTCAGCTTTTCCTTAGCATTCTCAATAGTTTCACACTTCTTTGGACTCATCAGCAAGCTGGAGTGTCAAATCTTGTCCTTTCTTTCTCCGCATCTGTCAGTGATTTGTTGATTTTCTTGTACTCCTCCTCTGCTTTTTGAAGCTTTTGTTCTGCTGCCTAACTCTGTCTTTCCATCTCTTGGCATTTTTGTAGTGCAGCGTCCAGATCGGCTTGTAGCTTGGTTTGTTTCTCTGTGTTCTCTTGGTCCTGCTTTTGTAGCGAGTCCACTTCTGCTTTGATATGAACTTCATTTGTTTTGAGATTATCAATTTCAAATCAATGCATCGACCTTTGCATGAGCTCGGTGAGTTTTTGCATCACTTCATCGCAATCATTGGTTTGTGGCTGTAAATCCACTGTACCTGTGGCCATCTCCTTCAACTCCACTAACCAGGGCTCTGCATATATTCCTTGGGTCTAGTGCTCGAAAACTCAAAATTTGCATTAGCTGCTCTTCTTGAGAGTTCAGTTAGAGAGATCCCAACATGAGGATATATTCATATTCTATTTTCTTTCTTGGATCTGCTTCTCATCTTTTGGCTCAACTTGTGCCTTCTGCTCTTCCTCTTTGTTCTTCTCTTGCTTGGGGTTTTGTTGCCCATTAGGTTTGTTCAACTCCTCTTTTTTTTGGGTTTGGGGAGGACTAAGAGGAGGTGGTGATGGTGGTGGGCTGGATTGTCGGCTTGATGGTGGAGTTGGTTGCTTCTTCTTGAAATCCCGATCTGCCTTTGTTTTCCTCTCTCTTTCTTGGCCTTCCTGCTCTTCTAGTAGCTGCCGTCTCACTTCCTCAACCTCTTCTTCTGTAAAAGGTATATTTGGGATATTCTCTGTTGTAGCATCTAAGATCTTGAAATTCTTGATATAATTTTCAAACCGATCCCTTTGAATCCTTCGAGATGATCTAGACATAGCCTCAAGTGATGGCTTCCATAACTCGCTCAGATCCCCTTTTAGCACTCTCTCAGCTCTAGAACTTTCCATTAGTCTTTCTAGCCTTGCCGCTTTGTGTGACTTTGTTTCCTTGACTGGCACTTGTAGAGTTTCTTTCTTTCCCTTCTTTGGCTAGCGTGGCTCTTCTAGCACTGTCTCTAAATGGCGCTTCAACCTTGTGGCTACACTGGGCGCCTTAGGAGGTTCTTCTTCTTTGTCTTCCTTCAACTTGAGCCAATCATTTTGTGAGGGAGGTAGAGGCCAGTTTCCCTTGGCATGCAATGCTCCATAGAAAACTTTGGTTATTAACTCACCAGGCACAATATAGGTGGGATTTTTGGTCCCCATCTTCACAATAAGTCGTGGATGTAAGCGGCATAGTTTATCTCGTTTGGTTTGCTCTTCTACATCGCCCAACTGAAAGTGGTGGCAAATAGCTCCAGGTGGCATCGTGTATTTTTGTGGCCGCTTGGTACACATATGGAAGTACTGATTGTATAGTTGGCTCATGATAGCCACCTTCGGGTTTGCAATATCTTCAAATGTATAGTTATTCTTCTTTTCTGAGTAGACCTTAATGTCATCTCGCCTCTTTGTCACACTGTCTCCTTTGTTAGAGATGTCAAGTGCTGCTTCCACCACCTTCTCTATGATGACAATCATTGTATTAAGTTTGCCTTGCAGATCTGTAACTCTGGCTATGCCATCCTCTTTGATTGTGGTGACAAATTCCCACACTCTTTTAACATCAATCCCTGCTGGCAAGGCTTCAAAGTATTTGTGGAGATCCAGTTTCTCCAAATAGTCCCCCATCTTGCTCCTGACAAATTCATTGAGCTCTTGAGGTATCATGGGAAACTCCACTGCATTTCCCTTTGGATCTTTAAATACTCCTTGGTAGATTCTCAAATCATTGGTTTCTAGAAGGTCATCTTGAATCCAAGTGGTTGTGGGCTTCAGGGTTCCCTCTGGGATAACAAAAGGCTCCACTTCTTCTAAGTAGTCCTTGATAGTCATCCTCTTCTTCTTTGCAGGTGATTTTGTGGCTGCCATGGATCCTATTGCACTCAGTAGTCCAAAGTTAGCGTTTTTTTACATATTAGCTAATAAGAAATGACTTGAAAATTGAAAAGAACTCAAAAGGAACTAGGGAAACCCTGCATGTGACTATCCAAATGACTTGAAAATTGAAATAAGAACTCAAAAGAAACTAGGGAAACCCTGCATGTGCCCACATTAGATTTTGGACTGAAAATAATCATGTAGACATCCTACGCGTAGGATGTCTACCTTCTCTGATTTTGGTGAAACTTGACAGGCTTGTGGCCCTTGACCTGTGCAACATGGCTATGTACTTGGAATTTGGTTTGGACATCAAAAAGTGCAATTTTGAGCAGATTTAGGCTTTTGGCTCACAAATTGGGTAGGATGTCCTAAACAGGTGGCAAATGATATTCAATTGGGTTGAAATTTGGTATATAGGCTTTTTATACCATGTAAAAGGCTCCATGAAGTCAATTCCTGCACAGAAAGTCAATATGACACTGGAGACATCCTACGCGTAAGATGTCTATTTTCTTAGAATGACTTGAATTTCGTTCTGTGGGAAGCCCTACTCGTAGGATGTCTATTTTCTTCTTAGAATGACTTGAATTTCGTTCTGTGGGAAGCCCTTAGCATGTAGAACATGGCCCTGCTCTTAGATTTTTATTTGGATAAGCATTGGTGTTGTTAAGAGCATATGTAGTGTTTTTAGGCTCAAAAAGTGCACCTTGGAGGTTTTGGGGGCCAAATGTGATTTGTCTGGCTTGAAATTTGATACATGAGCTTGTGAAGGTGTTATAAAGATATGTGGAACTCAAAAACACCATGTGAGGTCAACATTTAGGATTTAGACATCCTATGCAGGATTGTTATATCTATCTGATCAGTTAGCTTCAATGACTGTATATCCATTTCATACAGAGGCAGAGTCTGTTGCATTAGTGAGGCATGCAAAGAAGCGATTTTGGCTTGCTCGCCTAGCGAAGAATCTTTGGATTGGAGCAGTGTACACAGGTTCTTCATGATTGTGACAGTTAGATGTGCTATGCCTTGGCTAAGAATCTATGCTAAACACCCACACGACACATGAGCATCACACCCTCACACACAGTTATTCTGAAGCACCTGCAATCTGCATGGTTAACATCAAAGGTTTTCTTGTGTTCTAATTACGCTCACCCCATAGCTAAGAATCCTTCCCGGCATCGCGTGCTAATCAGTACTCCAAGCTCCCTCTCCCTATTCACCCTACACACACACACACACCACACACACACACACACACACACAACACACACACACACACACACACACACACACCACACACACACACACACACACACACACACACACACACACACACACAAGGTATATGAGCGCTACATCATCATGAGAAAATACTTGGGTTGACCCTACACCTGCTTGGACTCACGAACATAGCTCGACGATCACCTCGGAGCAGCAGGCTCCCTTCTGGCAGCACTCAACCAAGTTGCAACCACCATCGGGTTGTTGCATCACAACCGCATTCATGGATGGGGCTTCACAAACCAGGTAGACACTCCTTTGAGGTCTACTGAGAGAAGATTTGTATTTTGTATGATGTTTATTTGCTCTACTTACAAAAGGTTTTTTGTATTGATGAATGGGGTACTTAATGCATGGTTGAGCATAGATGGTTTAGCAGAGCATGTTGTTTAATAAAAACACACTAAAAAATGTTTATAGTGCTAAACTTTGTTATGGTCTGATAGTAGATAATGTGTGTCAAAAACACTACTACTGAACCAGGCAAAGTTAAGTGTATACCCGCGAGGAGTCCACTATGTAAAATTTGCATATAGCACGCGTGAACAAGAGATATTTAAATAATCCCTTACCTGTATATTTTCAAGTATTATATGTACCCTTTATGTATGCATTTTTGTTTTAAAAAACTAGTCCTTATGTATGGAAATTTTCAATTTCTCAACTAAAAAACCCTTTATGTAAGTACATATTTTCGTAAATGTACCTAATTATAAGTCCCTTATTTTGTTTGCACGTGCTATGTTACATGTTTTCTAGTGGATGCCCGGAGAGCGCATACTACAAATATATGGTCTTTTTGAATGAAAAGATGTATGAAAATCCTCGATGTGAGGTTGCCATGGGTGATTTATCAGGTTTTTTGGATAAAATAATAAAAAACAGGGGAAACTCTTTCAAAATTTTCTAAAAAATGAGGATTTAGGAAATTATTTCTAAAATAATCATATAAACATGGGTATGTTATACATGAATAGAAGTAAATTATACAATTAGACGCCCACAAAAGGATGAGTGGTTTAAAAAAAAGATGGCTTTAGGCTAATTGGCTCCATAAAAGATGGAATTAAATTGATGCAGGAATGCGTTTGTTGTGTTTAAACTATGCACAATTGTTTAATAAAAACACATTTAAAATGTAACAT
>NW_028221436.1:3289230-3326885 GCF_014529385.1 Adiantum capillus-veneris
GGAATCGACACGCCCAAGCGTACTTGGGTTCGTGCGACCGCAACAAGCAAAATAAAAATATAATTATTGTGATTCTTGTGGTTCTTTCCTTGAGTGATACAGAACACTGCCAAAGCTATGATACCAATGTTAGGTGGAGCGGAATGAATGTTTGCGCTTTGCTCAAGATGAGTGCTCCGAACTGTGCTCAAGGTTCCTTTTGTTCTTATGGAAGGTAGAGCCTTCCGTTCTTAATGAGAGAATGCTATGATCACAAACAAAGTGAATGGACACTGTGCGTGCAAGTGTATGAGACTGAGAGATAGAGAGAGAAGAGAGATACGACACCAGAGACGTTGTAAAACACTCCTCCGAGGCCCCACTCTTGTCGGCGAGAGTGGTCTACTTATGATTGCACAATCTGGTACAAATGGAATGCATGAGATTGATGCAAGTCTAGGCTATGTCGACGATGACGACGGTGATGATGAAAGTCGACCTAAGGGCTGAAATCTGCAATCTTTCTACTGCTGTCCAAAACGCTATGGGCTGAAATCTGAGATTAGTCCAAAACGCTGATTTGGGGGGCTGTTTTCTGTGGGTCTTTGTCGCTGAAAATCTGCAGGTTTAGGGCTGAAAACTGAGGTTCTTCAAGGCTGAAAACTGATGGTCTTTCCGGGCTGAATCTGCTACTCTTTGAGGGTTGAATGTGCAACTATTTCATTGTTGAAAATCGTTGCATTACTGTGGGTGGTATTTGCTGAAAATGCCAGTCATGGGCTCCCAAAAACGCTAGGTATGCTGATGACAAAAACGCCAGGTGCTGTGGCTGCTGTCTGCAGGGAGATCTGATGCAAAAACGCTATCTGCTGGGACTTGCTGGCAATGGTGTGATGATGCAAAACGCCAGGCTGTGATGCTTTCCAAAAACGCTAGTGGAAGGGGATCTGCTACTTAGAGGGAAGATCCACCAAGGCTTGGTCTTGCTGAGAAGTTACCTGCTGAGCTTGGCTCTTGTTGCCTCTTCTGCCAAATAGTGCTAGCTCTAGTTTGCTTATATACAAACTTAGCAAAATTGCCCTACCTACTTTCCAACAAAAGTCACTTAAAAATAATAAGTGAAAAATATCAAAAATAGGTAAATAGGCTAAATGCACTAGAAAAATCCCTTAACTGATTCTAATAGATTCTGATGGGAATGCTTATGATCATGCTGTGTGCAACCAAAGGATATGCATCTATACTAAGTGACTGGGCATGCACGGTCTACGAATAGACTCACAAAAAGTGCGAGATCACTTCTAATCTAGATTGACTGGACTAATGGAAACCCTATTATGGTGTAGCTTGTCCACGGGCACATAGGGTTGGATGTGTCACGTGACAGCGCAACCGGCGAATGATGGCTGGAATGAATGGATCTCCCAAGGATCGTACGCCCGTAGATGATCAAGCCGATGTCGAAGATACTGTGTGCTGCAATAGTCACAGAGACACCGCACGGATCACCACCAGATGGTGTCCTGGCAGGAGGTAACTTCATCCTTTGTGAAAAACACAAACCATGTGGTTGCTGTCCACCCAAAAATACAACTGCGAGGGATGAAAACGTTGCTGTCCAGCGATTTTCTGTTAGGTACAGCGGAATGAATGTTGAACTTTGCTTAAGATGAGTGCTCCGAACTGTGCTCAAGGGTTCCTTTTACTTACGGAAGGGAGAGCCTCTGTTCCTTTAGTGAGAGAGTGCAATGGACACAATTAAAGTGGATGAACACTGTG
The DNA here is from genome assembly GCF_014529385.1 of Adiantum capillus-veneris. Classification (NCBI taxonomy): domain Eukaryota; kingdom Viridiplantae; phylum Streptophyta; class Polypodiopsida; order Polypodiales; family Pteridaceae; genus Adiantum; species Adiantum capillus-veneris. The sequence goes on from NW_028221436.1 coordinate 3,290,989, forward strand.
AATGAATGTGCATGAGACTGAGAGATAGAGAGAGAAGACAATACGACACCAGAATGTTGTCAAAACCCTCCTCCAAAGGCCCCACTCTCTATGGCGAGAGCGGTCTACTTATGATTGCACAAATCTCTAGAATGCTTGGACTTGCCGACGATGTCAACGATGATGAGGACGACGACGAGACGGGCTGAAATCTGAAAATGCTAAGGGCTGAAATCTGCAAATCTTTATTTGCCGAATTCTTACTCTTATGTCGATGATGATGTCGATGGCGACGATGCGACGACGACGCGCTGAAAACGCAGATGCTGAAATCTGCGTTTTCCGGGCTGAATTTGTAAACTTCACGGCATCTGACCGTGTGGCGAGGATCTGCTGCGGGAAGGTGAGATCTGCGAGGTTCGGAACTTCTACTGCGATGTTTGACTGCTGAAAACTGAAACGTTGATGCTACTGTTGTTTCTGTCGCGAAGATCTGCAAAAATGCTAGGTCTTTGGCTGATCCAAAAACTCTAGGGCTGGTTTCTGTCTTCTGCTGCTGCCGGGGGCCTTGTAATGCAAAACGCTAGGCTGATCTGCTGTGGTCTTGTCACCAAGCTGGTGCAGAAGCAAAAACGCTGGCTGATCTGAGTTCTTGTCCAAAAACGCTAGCCAATCTGTTGTGGAGCAAAATCGCTAGAGGTCCTTGGGGTCCTGCTAAGAAGTTGCCTGTGAGCAATGCTCCTATGGCCTCTTTTGCCAGGAAGTGCTAGCGCTAGGTTTCTACTTATACAAACTACTTTTGAACAGAAGTTACTTAAAAATGATAAGTGAAAAATGTCAAAAATAGGGAAAATAGGTTTAATGCACTGGAAAATTTTCCTGTTGGATTCTGATGGTGATGCTGATGATCATGCTGTGTGCAACCAGAGGATATGCATCTACTCTAAGTGACTGGTCATGCACGGTTTGCGAACAGACTCACAAAAGTGCCAGAATACTTCTTAAGCTAGACTGACTGGACTGACTGAACCCTTGTCATGTTGTAGCTTGTCCACGGACACATAGGGTTGGATGTGTCACATGACATCCCCTCCTTTTCAAAGTGAGATACTAGTACCGAAATGTATGGCGTCGAGGGAGATTGCCAACAACATCCGGAATCCTCGAAAGGACTCTTCGCCGGCCCACTCTGAGGTGTGGGTTGTGCAATACTTGAACTTCATAAAGGTCTGCAACGTTTGCTTCTTTGGGCCGCGCCGAAAGCGATACAAAGTCTTCTGTGGCTCCTTCGATGCTTCATCTTTGTCCATAGTCATGCGCCTACCATCTTCAAGAATCTCTGAGGCTAAAAATTCCCGAAACCACTTCCAACACAAAAACATGAACATACCTATTCCATGTAAAGTGAGTGGAAAAACTCGTCTTCTCTAAAGACTATGCATGCAATGTAGATGAACATAGAGACGGAGTGCCAAACCGTTCATCAAACACACGCAAACAATGATATCGAGTCTTGTCTTTCCGATCTAAATCAATCAATTGTGGCAAAACACAATGGAAATGCCTATGCTTGATGCTCGATCTTTCTTGTGCTCTTTCTACAACTGGGTCGTGCCAAGGAAGAGACATGGAATGTGACTTCCTTGAATGCATACTTTTCAGCTTTTCATGAATAATCCGCATACATCTGTGCTCATTCATGAGTGAAACGTGCTCAATGTACAATATGTCATGCCTAGGAAAAGGGATCACATAAAGACGCTGACTAAAATACAGGAAACGATCACGAATGAAACACTCAAACAATGCGTGCTGACTAATCATTCGAATACATAGTACTTCCTGTGAGGGTTCTTTGGACCTAGGCTCGAGAGCCAAGATCGGTTCTTCGTGATTGATCGAATCTTCCTGAGGGGGTTCTGTGGACCTCGGCTCGAGAGCCAAGATCGGTTCTTCTTGATTGATCAAATCTGAAACGAGGTTAGCTTCGCTAGAGAAAGTATCAACTAACACATCATCCTTGTGAACAATCACATCATCTTCATGCAAATCATCATGCTTGTGAAAAATCACATCTTGATCACCATGCAAATCATCATGCTTGTGAGAAATCACATCTTGATCATGCAAATCATCATGCTTGTCATTGTCATCCAAATCATCATGCTTATCATTGTCATTCAAATCATCATGCTTATCATAATCATTCAAATCATCATGCTTATCATAATTATGCAAATCATGTAGTTCCTATGCGTCTTGCTTTGGAGAAGAAGAGACTGAGAGAGTCTCCTTTTCCCGAATCTCTGGCATCTGTGCTTGCACTTGAGAAAAGAGTCGGAACAAGACGGCTTTCCTTTCGTTGTGCTCATGCTCTATGGTTGCCATTCTTTCTTCGTGTTCACACTCTATTTCTGCTTTTCTTTCTGCGGCCTCCGAGTGTGCTTGCTCGCGCTCACGCTCAACGTCGGCCTTTCTTTCTGCTTTTCTTGCTTCTCGTTCTAACTTCCTGTCCATCATCATCTTGTCGAAAGCCTCCATAGGAGTTAGTGCAATCCTTGGCGTAGATGGGGAAGGGGGAGGGTCAAAAAAACCTCCTGGTGGGGAAAATTCTTCGTCGCCTCTCTCATGCTCATCACCTCCAAGCGATGACCATCCACTGAAGTCGAGGGTTTTTGTGGGTTCTTGTGGTCTTGGGTTCTTAAGTTCACGAGGAACTTGGGTTCTTGTGGGTCTTGGGTTCGTGGGTTCTTGAGGGTCTTGAGGTCTTGATGTTCTTGAGGTTCTTCTTTCGCTTGCTTCTCTTCACCCAAGTTCTGCTCTTTTCCGCGGGCGCACCCCTTGGCGGCCTTGGGCTCACACCAAGGTTGCTTTTTCCCGCCTCACGTCGATTGGCCTGCCGCTAAGTGCACGGTCCTCTCTCAATGAGTGAAAAGAGGCACAAGCGGAGGCTGGACAAGCCCTTCTTTCCTAGGTTTCCTGTCACTCTTCAAAAACACGATTAGGAATCGACACGCCCAATAGGACTTGGGTTACCTGCGACCTCAACAAGCAAAAAAAATTATGTGGTTCTTGTGGTTCTTTCCTTGAGTGATACAGAACACTGTCAAAGCTCTGATATCATTGTTAGGTGCAGCGGAATGAATGTTGAACGTTGCTCAAGATGAATGCTCCGAACTGTGCTCAAGGTTTTCTTTTACTTACGGAAGGGAGAGCCTTCTGTTCCTTTAGTGAGAGAGTGCAATGGACACAAACAAAGTGGATGAACACTGTGAACGAATGTGCATGAGACTGAGAGATAGAGAGAGAAGAGAATACGACACCAGAATGTTGTCAAAACCCTCCTCCAAAGGCCCCACTCTCTATGGCGAGAGCGGTCTAGTTATGATTGCACAAATCTCTACAATGCTTGGACTTGCCGACGATGTCAACGACGACGAGACGGGCTGAAATCTGAAAATGCCAAGGGCTGAAATCTGCAAATCTTTATCTGCTGAATTCTGACTCTATGTCGATGACGATGTCGATGGCGACGATGCGGCGATGACGTGCTGAAAACGTAGATGCTGAAATCTGCGTTTTCCGGGCTGAATCTGTAAACTTCGCTGGATCTGACCGTGCGACGAGGATCTGCTGCAGGAAGGTGAGATCTGCGAGGTTCGGGACTTCTACTGCGATGTCTGACTGCTGAAAACTGAAAACGTTGATGCTACTGTTGCTTCTGTCGCGAAGATCTGCAAAAACGCTTGGTTTTTGGCTGATCCAAAAACGCTAGGGCTGGTTTCTGTCTTCTGCTGCTACCGGTGGCCTTGTAATGGTCTAGTCGCCAGGCTGATGCAAAAGCAAAAATGCTGGCTGATCTGAGTTCTTGTCCAAAAACGCTAGCCAATCTGCTGTGGAGCAAAAACGCTAGAGGTCCTTGGGGTCCTGCTGAGAAGTTGCCTGTGAGAAATGGTGTTGCTGTCTCTTCTGTCAGAAAGTGCTAGCGCTAGGTTTCTACTTATACAAACTTAATAAATTTGCCCTACCTACTTTCCAACAAAAGTCACTTAAAAATGATAAGTGAAAAATGTCAAAAATAAGGAAAATAGGTTTAATGCGCTGGAAAATTCTCCTGATGGATTCTGATGGTGATGCTGATGATCATGCTGTGTGCAACCAGAGGATATGCATCTACTCTAAGTGATTGGTCATGCACGGTCTGCAAACAGACTCACAAAAGTGCCAGAACACTTCCTAAGCTAGACTGACTGGACTGACTGAACCCTTGACATGTTGTAGCTTGTCCACGGACACATAGGGTTGGATGTGTCACATGACATTTTCAGCGTGCTCGTACACTCTCAGTAGAGTCCGGAGTGGTGCCAAGGGTGTAGGGAAGGGTAGTGAATCACTGTCACTGCCCCCCAGATGGGCTGAAAACAGAGATGGGGTAATGGCTGAAATCTGATGAAGATGGAGAGGATACTCGTCGGCAATGCTCCAGATGCAAAGCCGGGTGGGTGGTGGCGAGATCTGGGGTCCAGAAGCTGAGCGCTGCATGCCCTCCTACTGCAAAAACGCAGGTCAATTTGCAGTCCACTTTTGCTGCACTTGTTGGCACCAAAAACCTTATGTTTGCTTATAAAACAGAGGCTTGATGGGTACCCTAGGTGCCCAACAACTTGTGGAAGGTGTCAACGACACAAAGTGACCAATTAAACCGCTGAAAATGGACTGAAAACCCAAAAACGCAGATGAAGGTCAAAAATGCAAATGGGTCAGGAGGGTTTTTCCGCGACAAAGATGTCCAGAAATGGTAGCGCTAGCAGGGAAATCAGCAGATCTGATGTTTCTTACAAAAAACGCAGGTTGAGGTGAGGTCCTTCGCAACAGAAATGGCTCCCATTTCTGTGCTTGCCTGGCTGATATAAAAACATTGGCAGATCTGGCTCCAGTTGCAAAAACACTGGCTGATCCAGCCTTTGAGAGAAGAACCTGATGCGATGTAGCACCTCAGAACAGACAGAGCCTGAAGCTACTGATACCATGTGAACTGGCGTCCGATACCATGTGAGTGCGCGTGTGCGGCAGAGAGAGAGAGAGAGAGAGAGAGAGAGAGAGAGAGAGAGAGAGAGAGAGAGAGAGAGAGAGAGAGAGAGAGAGAGAGAGAGAGAGAGAGAGTAAGAGTAGACCACAAACGCAAGATGTAGGAAGGGGGCGATCAGTATCCCCATGACTACCATGAGCAGAAAACCCTCAGTACAATCAGATCTGAGATCTCTGTGAGATGAGATGTGGAAGTGGGTATCCCTTGGCCCCATAAATAGGTGCCCAAGGGAGGCAGGGCAGCCTGATAAAAATCCCCACGACCCAACAGAAAAATGATATATGGAAATATATGTGGGCGCCCGGACAAAATGGGTGCCTTGACTAGGAGCAACCTAGACTATGCAGAGTGGTGTAAATCTAACAAAAACATGGAACATCCTCTACTTCAAGAAGGGAAGTGATCCCCCTCTGTCATCCATAATCCACAATCTGGTACAAGAGTGCATCTAAATCATCAACTTGCTACTCATCGGATAGGTAGCTCCATCGACAATTCCAAGAAAGATGTGCATTTGCAAAAGGCACAACAAATCTGCTAATCCATCTCCTTGAATAAAACACATCCATAGGAAACTCCTCCAGAAGTGAGGAAGAAGATCCTGCTGCTGTCCAAACACTTCTCTCTAAAGAAGAAGCTGGGAATGAATATCTCCCCCTTTGGATCCAACAACCGCATGCATGCTCCCCTTGCGAGAAGGCACAGTAACATGAATCCATTTGGGAAGAAACAAAAGCAATCCAGCACTGCTACACATCCCGAAGCCTCCATTTGGCTCCCCTCAGTGAAGAGAGGTCGGGGTAATCAAGGGCAAAAATGGGGAAGTCGTAGACGAGAATCCAAGGCCTCCACATACCAAATCTGCCCCAAACTTGGAGAAAAACAGGAAAAACCAGCAAGCTTCTTCTCTCTCAACCATGTCCAAACCGCACTAGATCAGCTACATCAGAGCATCCAGGTGGTCGTATCCATAGTTACAAGGAATGGCCATTTTCAGGTCCCCGTTCCGGATCCGCGTTCCATGTTTGAGATGTGAGTATCCGAAACAGGGAATGACATTTCATGCATGTTGCCGTTTCCCGTTCCCTGTGCACACAACTGCGACTGCCATTGACACTGCCAACTGCTCTTGCACACGGGACCATTGCCACGGTCTCCACATGGACATCACCTCCAACATGCTCTGAGAGCATAGATCTGGTGCATCTCCTCCTGGCTAAATCTAGATGTGGATCTAGATCTAGCCAGGATCTAGATGTGGATCTCGGTCGAGGAAATCTGCCACTGCATTGGCACAAGGCATGTGAAGGGCTGCCCTGAGGAGGTACTGCACCGTGGAGAAGATCTCTGAGCACTAAAACACTAGGGTTGAGTGCTACCCTCTGGCAAAGGGAGAAAAATGCTGGGTGCAAGGGAGAAAAACGCTAGGGCTGCATGCCCCATCTGCCCTTTGCACCTCCTAGGGCTGCCCCCAGGGGCGCCTTGTGCTCCCAAAGCCTGCAACCACATTGCCTCCCTCCAGCGCTCCTGCCCTTCCTATATACCTGAGAGAGACCAGGTCGGTCAGCCAACAGCCAGCCCTCACGACCTGGGAAATGTAGGAAAATAGGTGAAAAAGGCTACAGATGCCCTGTGGGCTACAAGGAAAAATACTGGCAGGTGTGGGAAAAATACTCCCACCTTGCAGGAGCCTAATGGCCATGGAACTGAGCCAAAACCTAAGGCTAAACATGGCTAGACAGAACACGACATGAGAAACCTACCTCACACTGGCCGGGCACAGCCACAAAACAGCCCCCACTCCCTAGCGCCTGTCCCTAGGAGAAACTGGGACCGACTGGACTAATCCGGAGAGATGCCTGGACAAATTGTTCACCTTCCGGTCCATTCCACAACACGACGTTTTGGTGACAGGTAGTCACCCAGAACATCTGGCCATTCTTGTTCTTTTCCTCCACCCGTATATGCTCAGGATGCCATTTCGGCGTTCTAGGGGCTGTTTTTGTCAGCTCCTTGTAACTTTGTAATGAGCAGCTCTTTAATTTCAATAGTAGCATCTATCTTCTCATGTAAGGCATGCCCAAAAGAGCGCCACCATGTGTGCCAGGTGTTTCTATGCATGAGCGAAAGCTGCACAGCATACATTGCTTTGATGTTTCTGTACAATTGAGTCTGTGCACTCAAAAAATTGACAAAGGGCTTTAAAAATGTACGGAAAACCGAACTTTCAACAGTTTTTGGTCATGAGTGAGCTTGGGTTTTTAGTTGTGGAGGAAGAAGCCCGTGTCGTTACAACCTGCAATGGTGGTGGGTGCTCGAGGGGTGCCCGTGTGTGCGCGAGGGTCGCTCCTTGAGTTGACTCTCTCTCCTTAAACGGGCCATGACCATGGGTGTGGACCATAGTTACAGGGAATGGCCATTTTCAGGTCCCCGTTCCCCGTTCCCATCCCAATTTCCCGTTCCGGCTCCCCGTTCCGTGTTTCAACCGTGAGAAACAGGGAATGGCATTTCATGCATGTTGCCGTTTCCCGTTCCCGTTTCGATTTCCCGTTTTGGGTAACTATGGTGTGGACCTCTGCACTTTCACCCCTCTTCAAGTCGTCTAGTGATAAAAGTTGCCTGAAGGGAGCTCTCTTGTGCCCTTCTTCAAGTTGTCTAGTGACGAAAGCTGTGAAAAGTAGAGCTCTCTTTTATGTGTGTCTACGACTCGGGTTTGTCAGTAAAAGCCCTTTGTTACACATGTGAATGGGAGTGTTTTTTCATGTTATCCATGTTTTTTTTTTTGGTTAAACATTATGAGTTTTGTATAAGTCTTGATTGGAATGGTTTTTGATGAGTTTATGTGCATGTTTGGAAGCAGCTTATGAGCCCCATTTTGCATATGTAAGGCTGTTGAGACGATGTCAAGCTTGTAGCTTTTATGCTAAAAAATGGAGAGGTTTTTTTTCCGTTTTTTTCCCCGAAATTTAGTGTTTTTTTAATCTTCCATGAATGATGAGAGTTGGGGCTATGGCACAGTATCACATGAATATGGAGGTGTTATAGAGGTCACTGTCAAATCCTTCACAACGTTGTGCTCGATTCCATCGTTCTTTTGTTCGATTTCAACACCCTTGAATTTTGGCATGCACATTGTGATTTTTTATGACCGTCGTTTCACATTGGAAGCCTCTTTCCTTTGTATTCTCCTAGGCACATAGATATGCATTGAGCACCATAGTAACTAGAGATTCATCTAGTCCCCCTTCACCATTTTATGCCTTGTATACCACACACATCCATCTACAGTCTCTGACACATCTACGCCTGTACATGGTTGTCTCATAGGCGACTTCTCTTTTGCCTCTCTTTCTTTCTTTCTCTTTCTGCTACATGCTCCAAACTTGCTGCATTTTGACCTTATTAACTTTCGTCTATAAGTATAGTGGGATCGACAATGATTAGGGATACAAAACCTAAAACGCCTTTCTTATTTGGAACTTACCACATACTTCACAGAAAACAGCGACAATATAAGCACTGTCCAGGATGCACAAAATATAGAATTGATACCTTGTTATGTTGAAGGTGGTTGCTTTGTTGAGGCGACAGACCAGTCATCATCAACCTGCAGTAGCTCCTCAGAATGGAAGTGTGCGTCAGGAAAGAAGTATTATGGTAGAGGCCCTTTACAGATTGCTTGGTTAGTAATGAGAGAGCCATATTCTCTAATACATTGCGTTTTTCCTGAATCTTTTGAGTATGTAATTCTGAAGTGCCAAGCCTCTTCCAGGAATGAAAATTATGGGCCAATGGGAGTTGCATTAGGATTTGATGGAATCAATTATCCTGAGTTGGTCGCGACAAACCCTGTTCTAAGCTTTAGAGGTTCCTTATGGTTTTGGATGACTCCGCAACCTCCAGCAATGTACTCTTGTCATCAAGCCATTCTTTCACAAAGTCAAGGCTTCAAAGAAGTCAATATCATTCTTAATGGTGGGCCCCTTGAACCTGTTTCTTTGCAACAGAGAACTGATGCTTATAACACTTTCTATTCTATCCTAGAGTTTGCATCCAACGTAACTACTGCTCCTGTATCTATAAGTAAGCCACCTATCTATCTAAGTGAACAGATTCCAGGTAAAGAAACTCTTGCCTCCGAACACACAATTCATTAACTTTTGCTTTGTACTTGCAGATTCTACAAGAGGCTCAGTGGGAACCCCAGTTTTTTCTAAACAGAAAAGTAAGTCATTACTTGTTTTCAGAGCACTTGTTGTTGAGTGGAGTTGACTGAACCTAAGAACCTGTCCACGGTGTCCTAGTAGACTGCACTATGTCTGCAGTAGATGAAAATGTGTTCTGTATGATGTCTTCCTTCAAATTTCTGCAGATGGTGCATGTCAGAATAGAGATGCAGCATGTTACTCTTGATGTGCTCAGGAATGAAGTGCTTCTGTTTTACTGCACAATTGTTTTGTTTGCCTCAAGTGTTTCCCTGAGTATCAAAGCACCTAAGATTGTCTCATTGTTGCAATCAAGTGATGATAACCCATGGTTCTTGTGCAGGTTGCATAGGATCCTTGTGTAGCACTTCAAAAAAGTTTTTGGTTTAGTGATGCCATTGCTGGTAGGTGGTGTTGTAATAATGGTCATTATATTCATTGCTTTACGAAAATCGCGATCTGCTTGGCATAATGGAGAGGGATCACGAGGCAGCATAGTGAAGCTAGATAAGCTTCATGGTCTTGCAGGGGCTCCTGTTAGCTTCTCATATTCCACGTTGGCATCAGCAACAAAGAACTTCACAGCTATTTTAGGTCAAGGAGGTTTTGGAATTGTCTACAAGGGAGAACTCTCAACTGGTGAAGTCATAGCAGTGAAGGTTCTAAAAGAGTCTTCGCATTCTGATTGGCAGTTTCTGAGAGAAATTGAAACTTTAGGCAGATTGCATCATATTAACTTGGTTAGATTAGTGGGGTTTTGCATGGAAAAAACAAAGAAAATTTTGGTGTACGAGTTCATCTCAAACAGTTCTTTGGAGAAACACCTGTTTGACAGGCCTGGAAAGACTCTTGTTGTGGATTCTGTTTTGAACTGGAAGGAAAGGTATGATATAGCCTTGGGTGTGGCAAGGGGCTTGTCATATTTACATGAGGAATGCTTGCATAAGATAATACATCGTGATTTGAAGCCCCACAACATACTGCTGGATGAATTTTTTTGTCCGAAAATATCAGATTTTGGTCTAGCTAAGATTATCAAGAGGGAGGAGAGCAAAGTTGTGAGTAATTTAAAGGGTACCCCTGGTTATGTGGCCCCAGAGTTTTGGGAAAATAGGCAGGGCAGTCTTTCCACAAAGTTTGATGTGTACAGCTTTGGCATGGTGGCTCTCGAGCTTGTGGCCGGTCGTCCAAACTTCAAAGAGGAGCTGCCTTCTGAGCAAGCCTACTTTCCTTTCTGGGCCTTCATAAATGTTGCTTCCCCTGCTCAAGTTCTTGATCATCGCATTGCGCACCAATCAAATCTCCAACAGGTAGTCTACTCCTTTTTTGGAAGAATTTATAATTCAGTTTACTTTTCAGGCAACTGTGTTGTACTATACCACGTTTGTGATGTTACAACTTCATGATCAAGGCTAAGCTATGGAAAATATTCAGGCTCAACACCCTGGGCACCTAGTTTATATTGACTGCAGCTCTTCTATGTTTAAAAGCATTAAACGCATACAGAGAGTGAATACTCGTCTGGCCTGCTTCAGACTATAGAGAGCCTTCCACAAACTATTAACCTTGTCACAAGAGCCCGGCACTATGAAACCAAGAGGTTGCTCCACACATACCTCCTCAAGCTCTCTATTCAAGGAAAATTTGACACTTGTCTGGAAATATCCAAAGCCTTCGTGTTGAAGAGTTTCCCTTTGCTTTGGAGTGAGGTGAGGAAGCTACGGTTCATAAGTTATTATATAGTGGTGATCTTTTTGGAGAGACAATACTCTTGTCATGGTGAAGGTAAATTAATAGTGTAACGCTCACAGTGATCTTACAATGTTAGATTTTTCAAGAAAGAAACTAGCAATTATACATACCAAAATCTTTGATTATAATCGTCGAGAGTGTCATTGGAAACTATATTTAAATTGCCCCAATTGGCAAGTAGTTGTACGTTAAAGGGAGATGCAAGAGCCTTGCCATGTTTGTGGAGCATGAGGCTTGGTTGATAAAGCTCTCCACCGCAGAAAAGCTGCAGCACATGAGGTCTTAGATTCTTCTGTATAATTGCCAAGAGAGTAGATGTTGTTAAACTGCTGAAGAATTGAAGAGCTTTCTTTCTCGCGACCACTCGAGAAGGTGAAGGACTTTATTGTAGACCCAGCATCCTTGAAGTCTTTGGTTGAGGAAGAGGGACCACCTACTGCGGATAATATGGGCAGTAATCATAGTTGTGGAAGATCTGAAATAGCCTTGGCAAAGGCAGAGGAAGTAGTGGAGGCAGATCCACTGGTAGAGGTGGTGCAAGTCAGGTTCGGCAACCATTTGATGAAAAACACCGCTAAGTGGAACGGGAAAATCACTGTAAGACTTAAGCAACCGGAAAAATACTGAAACAACCGAGGACTTTATGCTTGAACACTTACTAGAGGCAACACTTGAAGAGGCAGAGTTCCTCTTTGGAAATTGTTTGGCCTAAATAGGCAGCCTCGGAAGTTTTGTTTACTTTATTGAAAACTGAATGGGTTACAATTGTTGTGTGTGAGGTATATGTGCAAGGTCAAAAGCAGTTAAAAAATCAATTGTTTTTTTACAATTTCCGAAAAGCACTTTAAAGAGTCATTTGCTATGCTCAAAAGCACCTGCATCAATAACTGTCCCCCAGAAAGCATAAGGTGTGCCACGCCAAAAACTCCGTACACTGCCACATCAGCATTGGTCCGAACATTGCTGTGATTTGCTGCGCAAATTACAGATGCTTGGACTGTTACTTAGTTGACTGCCTATTGAGAGAGTGTTGTGTGTGTCAAATACTATGTGTTTTAGCACCCACACTTGCTTGCGTGCTTATGGAGCAGAGCCCATACCCTTGGCAATTCAACCATGTAACAGGTTAGAGGCTAGGATCACATGCAGATAGTGGTGGTCGGACACCATAACTCTTGAGATATGTAAAGTTTTGGTTAATACATCTCTCTTCTATCATTGCTTGTACGTAACCTCTTTCTCTTCTATCTTTGCTCGTGTTCTGATCTCCTTCATCTTCCTCAGCCTTGGGGCTATGCTACCCAACATGGTATCAGAGTACCCTGCTAGCCCTAGCCGGCCATAGCTTGGCAACCTCGGCAAGGTAAAGCCATGGGAAAGACCCTGCAAAGCAAGAAATTGCCATGCAGATCACTCTAAATCTTCCACAACCGCCACCAGTTGAGTCGCCCATTTGCAATCATTTTACTTGCACTTAACGACGACTACTTCATTCATCATATTGTGGGATGACTACATCTGTTGCTAAATTGGCTATTTTCTTATTTCATTTCAATGAAATTAGGACTATTTACGTTTGTACACAATAGAAATGTTAAGTTAGGAGCAGAGTTTTGGTCACAGATTGTTGAGTCTCTGCCGCAAGCAAAGCAGTGGTGCATTCGGGGTGACTTCAACATGTCGGAGGACCGTTCTGACAGGATTGGTGGTAGCCACGCTACTGTGCAGGGAGTTGAGCTGGCAGCTTGGGAGAGGTTTTGTATGACTTAGAGTTTCGGATGTGTGGCAGCACTCTAGCTTTGTGAGGCCCCCAGACAGCCTGGCCTTCTCTCGTTCGGACCGCAGAGTGGGAGGAGTGAATCTATCGCGGATAGATCGCTTCTACACTAGTGACTTTTTCTGTGACTTGGGTGGGATAGTTGGCATCCTGGCAGGGACTTCCTTCTCGGACCATGCACCAGTGATCCTCACAGTGACAGATAGGCAGAGGCGGGGGAGCACGATGCTACGCATCCCTGAGAGGGTCTTGCTGGACTCTGCACTCAGAGAGCGAGTAGAGGCTCTCTGGACAGAGAGCTTGGACATGCAGGATTCTCCTGCTGACAGAGTGGCCTCAGGACTAGCTCGGCTTAGTCGTTTCTTTCTCCAAGAGTCCTTGACTCGCCTGACTGCAACGAGAGAGGAGGAGTAGCGTCTCAGACGGGGCGTTGCTTCCTTGTAGAGGATGCAGGAGCAGCATACAGACAGTCCTTGGTTGGAGGAGCAGTTATAGCAGGCTCGCCAAGAGCTTGTTAGCACAAAGGAGCAGCACCATGAGTTTGCTTTTCACCGACAGGCATCTCAGTGGACGCAGGTTGGTAGACAGAGTGACTGGTGCTTTCTTCGAGGTAGTGGGACCTCAGCATACGCATGTCAAGGTCAGTCAGTTGAGGAGGTCCGACGGGTCAGTTGCTTCTGAGCCAGGGGACATGCATGCAGTTGACTGACTTTTACCGTGAGTTACTATCTACAGAGCCTCAGTCAGAGAGTCAGGATGCATGCAGGGAGCAGGTATTGGCACAGATGCCTTGCCTTGTGACTAAGGAGATGCGCCAGAGACTTGAGCTTCCACTTCAGCTTGAGGAGTTGCACACAGCTCTTAGTGCACTCCCCCATGGTAGCTGTCCAGGTGAGGATGGCTTGACTCCCAGTTTTTTCTTGGAGTACTGGGACTTGCTTGGCCCTGATCTCTGTAGTGCTTTCCAGTACATCTTGCACACAGGAGAGATGCCTGACAGCATGAGTGAGGGTCTGATCTACCTCATTCCCAAGGAGGGTGGCTCCTTGGATGAGATTCGACAGTGGCTCCCCATCATCATCCTCAACTTAGCCTACAAAATTCTTGCCAAGGCTCTAAGTTTGAGGATCCAGCCACTTCTAGAGAGCCTTATACATTGGACCCAGACTGGTTTTGTCAGGAGCGTAGTATCCTTGACAACATCTTTACTTTTTGGGAGGCTTCTGCCCTAGCGAGGCTCCGTGGTGAGGATCTGTGATTCTTCTTCTCGATTTTGAGAAGGCCTACGACAGAGTTGACTGGGACTTTCTGGAGGGCACTCTATGCAGGATGGGCTTCTCAGAGAGGTGTCAGCTTTGTACAGACGAGCACACAGTCAGGTACTTTTGTCAGGAGGTAGAGGCGATCGTTTCATGCTCACACGTTCAGTCAAACAGGGCTGCCCTCTTGCCCCCTTCCTCTTTCTGTTCTATGCTGAGGCGATGAGCAGGTTTTTGGTGGCGCAACAGGTTGGTTTGCGGGGCTTAGCACTTCCTATTCGGGGACATGAGCTACTGGATGTTGAGTTTGCTGATGACTCAGCCTTGTACTTGGATGGCCAGGAGGCCAACATTCACAGGTGTAAGCGGGCTCTTGAGACCTTCTGTTGTGCATCTGGCGCATTGATCAACTGGAGAAAGACAGTGGCTTTCTCGATTGGTAGTGCTCCTGTGCCCGATTGGATGCCAGGTGAGGGTTTCAGGTGGATTCCCCCAGGGACTGCAGCTCGGTACTTGGGCTGTCACGTTGGTCTGGACTTGTCTCCCAAGCAGTAGATTGCTCCCCTCCTCCTATCTATCAGGAGGAAGTTGTTACACTGGAGCTCAACACGACTTTCTTTGGCTGGCAGAGTAGTAGTGGCCAACCAGATGTTGTTGGCGACTATGTGGTACATCACTTCTTGCTAGATCTTCTCGAGTTCTTGTATCAGCCAGGTAGAGAGGCTGATTGGGAACTTCTTTGGTCAGGACGTGACACTCAGATAGCCCGAGCCAAAGTGGCTTGGCAGGTCATCACTCTTCCTTGTTCACAAGGAGGGCTTGGGATCACTGACCCAACAGAGCATAGCAGAGCAGAGCCCTTCTTGGGAAGTTCATAGTCAAAGGACTTCTTCCAGGTGAGGAGCCCTGGAAGGAGTTCTTGCTACAGTGGCTTCGTGCTAGGGTGCCTCAGGCTGGAGGCCCCTGGCGACCTTCGACCAGATAGATCTTCACAGAGATGCGCAGAGTTGGTTTGAGCAGGAGACTGGAGGACCGCTTCGCTGTGAGTTTGCTTCAATCTGGGAGCACTTGCGGTGAGGCCTGGAGCAGCGACAGCCTACTTCCACGGAGGAGCGCCTACGACAGCCCCTTGTTCGGAACCCCATGGTTAGCACTCAGAGAGGCCACTTGGTTGGTAGTCGGCGTCATGTTTCCTGGGGTCCCATGGTAGCGGATCCAGCGCGCTCTTTAGGTGACTGGTTAGAGTTTTCAGGCTTATCAGAGGAGTTGCAGGGTTTCGAGCTACAGGGCATGAGAGGGGTGCAGAGCATGTGCCAGGACATCTCAGAGGCAGTTCTAGCTGAGTGGCTCACACCTCTCGAGCCAGTAGCACCCAGGTGGATGGGAGCCTTCACACGAGTGGAGGTTCTCATCTCAGTCCATGGCCTACTCAGAGACTGTTCCCTCCCTTTTTTTCGAGTTACAGGGTGAGGGACGCTTACAGCGAGTTGCAGTAGAGGCCCCGCAGGTGGCAGAGTGCTATTTTCACAGGATGCGAGTGGTGGGCATCGTGGGAGGACTTGTGTCATCGATCCTGACTGAGCAACTCTTGAGACTGGACATTGGAGACTGTGGGCTTGGGAGTGCTGTCCACTGGCACGAGTACAATGGGATCCTGGAGAGTGGCTTTGGAGGGACCCTTTCTCTTCTACAGACCACCCAGGCGTCCCTTTCTTTCAGTACACTGTTTGATTGGGACGTCACATACTAGCAAGACAGAGAGAGAGGCTCGCCCCGCTGTAGCACCTCATTGGCAGGAGGAGGGTCTCACAGCTGAGTTCTCGGCAGTCTTTTGGGAGAGGTTGTGGGATTCCTGACAGTCGAGGTGAGTCACCTTGTTTCAATGACTGGTCGCACACAGAGCTACAGCAGTTGGGAGCTGGCTAGTGCATAGTGGTCTCTCGGCCGCATGTGCAGCTTGTGACCATCTTGTGAAGAGTCAGCGTCACTGTCTTTGGGACTGTCCTTGGGCACAGCAGGTGTGGCTTCGTGTTCTTCAGTTGATGCTCGCTCTTGCCACGGCTCAACAGTACACTTGGGGAGCAGCTGCTTGGTCCACCCTCACGGGCCCGGCATTTCAGTTTGAGCTATCTGCCACCAGCAGGATGATAGTGATGTAGGGGGGACGACCTACACTCCAGCCTGCCACAGAGCTCACTCCACAGGAGTGGTGCAGTGAGAGAGAGGAGTGTTGGGAGCTCATCAGTGGCCTGACACTCTGGTTCATTTGGCGGGCCCGTTGCTTCCGCATCTTTGAGGCTTGCCCTGTGCCACCCGCAAAGACTGTTCGCGATCTTTGCCTAGAGCTGATCCACACTCTCAGAGGACAACTCGAGAGACTACAGGGCAGCTCCGACCGCATGCGGGAGCGTAGAGAGGCTTTCCTTCGACTCTGGTGTCCTGGGCCTTTCTACACCATGGTCCAGGGTGTACTTAGATGGCACTACCGACCACCTGTGTGGCTTTTCTCTCCTCCCATCTCTTGATTTAGCCTCTTTGTACAGTTGATGTTTTTTCATTGGGAGAGTCTCCCCATCATGCTTGTTTTAGCCCTCTCTCGCAAAGGTGTTGTAGCCCTATGGGCAGTTTCATTAACTAATAGAAGGATCTTTTTCTCGGAAAAAAAAAAGGAACTGTTAAGTTAGGAACTGTAGATATTCAAGTTTGAGTAAGCCATTAGGAACAGACATCTTCGTCATATGTTGGGTGACATATGATCGCTAAGGAATTGTTCCCTAAGTTCGGTAGATGAGAGACTTGTGGGATATTTCCGATGCGTCACAGGATGGTTGATGGGAGCATCAGTAGGAGATACTCTACACTTTGAGTAGGAAATCTGGACTGACGATGAGTTATGCGTAGGATGCAAGCACTTGAATGACGATGGGTTTTGAGAAGCTGAGGAATTGCATTGCTTTTTGAGTGCTTCGAAGAAAGCAGATGCTTTCTCGTAAAGGACTCTATGTCTGCATCGCATCTCCAAGGACGCGTGGATTGTGCTTGTGCAAGCATAATTTTCATCTCATAAGTTTTCATGGAGGTTCACACCCATTTTTGAAAATTACCCGGCTGTCTACTTAATAGCAGCCATTTGCTATTAAAAAGGGCAAAAACTAGGCGCCGCCTCTTGCTATTCCTGGCAGATTCGACTCTCTCTCTCTCTCTCTCTCTCTCTCTCTCTCTCTCTCTCTCTCTCTCTCTCTCTCTCTCCCCTACACTATTTGGTATGTATGTGGATGAGGTTTCAGACTACATTGAGAGAGATGGTGATAGAGGTGCCCAGTTGGCAGGGACATGGATTCCACTATTGTTATATGCTGATGATATTGTGTTGCTTTCTGACTCTCTAGAGGGGATGCAGTGTCATTTGGATGCATTGCACAAGTTTGCTCATGATAGTGGTTTGTCTGTCAACCTTGGCAAAACGAAGGTTATGGTGTTTAACACCACCCACAGTGGATTAGGAGATCAGCACTGGCATTCACATACGGTCATGAGACAGTGGAGTATACAGATGCTTATACTTAATTGGGGGTGATCTTTATTGGGCCTATATTTTCATTGAGGAGAGCAACAGAGACTAGATTGACCAGAGCCTATGTAGCATTGGGTGGATTAGAGAGGATGTGTTCACAGATTTAGTTTCAGGAGCCTTGGACGAAGCTCTGGCTTTTTGACACTCTGGTGGCTTCTGCATTGTTATACGGAGTTAAGATATGGGGGCATTCCGTGTGTTGGGTTAAAGGTACATTTTTATACTTTCTCCAGGTTCATATTGAACCTGGACACATTTTTAAGAGGTCACTTATAATAAAAGTGGGAAAACCCAAAACTCACTTATTGAGTTTTCCCCAAAAACGTGAGCTCTCTCTCTCTCCCTCTTCATTCTGCTAGCGCTTCCTCTCCTGCTGGCTTTTGCCACCCCTCTGCACACACACTGCACATCTTCGCGTGCTCTATCACTTCCACACACCGCCACGGGCTCATCAACTGGTATCAGAGCCAGATTAGGGTTTCAGAAGCTTTGCGCAGGAGGCTGGACAGCAGGTGAAAGGCTTCTCTCGCGTCAAATTTCCGCTTTCATCGCGAAGCCCCTTGCTTCCGGTGTCACCTAGGGTGATTAGGGTTTCCAAAACAGCCTAAAATAGGCTGAAATTAGGTCAAAACAGGTAAAAACCAAAAAATTATAGGTCAAAACAGCAAAACGCAGGTGTTCTAAATCGATTCCCGTGAATGCCCCTTGCTTTTTCCACTCAAAATAGGTCCATTTGATGCAAATTGATGCGCCAAAACAGTAAATTTGCAGAAAATTCAGAATTGGACTAATTTTATGTACACAAATTAAGGTTTATGTACACCTTTTGTGGGTTTATGCAAGTACGCATTGGGGATACTTATTAATTGCTGAAATTTTCAGCACATTATATGCAACGTGCTGTACATTGTGATTACTGGAAATTTTCAGATTTTGTGTAGACACTTTCTGCTGCATTTTTATCCGTGCAAATCCTCTACTTCCTCGTCGTCTGATGCTAAGAGCTTGATGGAAATCAAGCGATTTGACGGTACAGGTTTCAACCTATGGCAGGACAGGATGCAGGGGATTTTGTTCCTCAAGGATTGTGAGGACGCCCATTTGGCTGTAAAGCCTGAAGATATGCCGGATGAGGATTGGGCCAAGCTCAACAAGATGGCAAAGGCCTACATCAAAATGGCTGTGACCGATGACATTCTGGTGGACATAAAGGGCTTGGACAGTGCACATGCAATTTGGCATAAGTTGAAGGCCACTTATGAGAATGCCATCCCTGTGAATCAAGTGCATTTGATGCGCAAACTGGGGAACATGATGCTAGACGAAGCCAAGTCGGCTTCTGAGCACTAAAGTACTTTCACCAGTGTTATGAGTCAGCTACAGGATATTGGGCTTCAACCTTTTGATGACAAGTTGAAAGCCATATTTTTGTTGATGACTTTGCCAAACTCTTGGGACACGCTTGTGGTTTCTTTGAGTAATAGCCCCAACCTCACATATGATGGAGTGCGAGGCTCCATCTTAAATGAGAAAATTAGACGCAAGTCTAGTGGTGGGGAAGGTGGCAGTTCTGCTTACAATGCGAGAGGCAGAAGTCAAAAGCAAAATACATGTACCAAGACTCAAAACAGGAGCAAAAGCAAGTCTAGGGATAAGGATGTGACTTGTTATCAGTGTGGCAGAAAAGGCCATAAAAAGCCAGATTGCAGGTATTTCAAGAAAGAGCAGGAAAGAAAGAAGGAATCACAGGAGAAGAAGAAGACAGAGGATAAGAAAGGGGAAAAATCAGCAGGTACCTCCTCCAAGGATTCGGAGACTGTCAATGTATCCTCTAGTGTGGTTATCACAGAGTTATCCGACAGTGAGGAGATCTTGGTTGCAGCTTTATGCCCCTCAGATTTTGTTGTAGCAAATGCAGAAGACATGCTTATCTCACGTAGAGATGTCATTGATGCATTGCTAAGTGCAAATGATGGCCTTACACAGTCTTGGATAGTAGATTTGGGTGCCTCATTTCATGTGACTCCATCTGTGGAGTGTTTTGCTTCTTATCATGCAGGCAAGAATGGCAAGGTTTACCTTGGGATAACCATGCTTCTGACATTGAAGGAATGGGCACTATGCGCTTGGCATTAAACAATGGCCAAGAGTTTATGCTCAAAGATGTAAGGTATGTACCAGGCATCAAGAAGAGTCTATTGTCTGTTGGCGAGATGGATGCACATGGTTATACAACCATTTTTGCTGGGGGTTCATGGAAGTTGCTTAAGGGATCAATGCTCATTGTCAAGGGATGCAAGAGTGGTACATTGTACTATTTACATGGCAAAGCTTTGCCTGACAGGTTTCTTGCAGTGGCCAAAGTTGCTTCTCATTTTGAGTTGTGGCACAAAAAACTTGGCCATATGAGCCAGAAGGGACTTAGTGTGCTCTCCTCTTTGAAGAGGGTTGATGTAAAGGGCACCAAGTTAGATTTTTGTAGTGACTGTTTGTATGGTAAACAAAGGAAGTCTTCTTATTATTCTGGTGTCTCGCGCAAAGCTAATGCTCTTGATTTAATTCACGCCGATGTATGTTGAATACCTGTTAAGTCTTTTGGTGGTGCATCATACTTTGTTACATTCATTGATGATTGCACTAGGAAAGGCTGGGCATATTTGTTAAAGAATAAGAGTGAGACATTTAATGCATTTAAGAGGTTTCATGCTTTTGTGACCACGCAAAAGGGTAGTAAGCTTCAATGTTTGAGATCTAACAATGGGGCGGAGTACACGTCTGCTGAATTTCAGCATTATTGCGAAGAATATGGGATTAAAAGGGAGTTGACAGCTCCTTATAATCCATCTTCTAATGGTGTGGCTGAGAGGTATAACCGTACTTTATGTGAGAGAGTGCGTTGCATGTTGTCCACGGCTAATCTCCCTCATGGGTTTTGGGGAGAGGCTTTGAAAACTGCAGTTCATGTATGCAATCGCTCTCCTAACAGTACCCTAAAAAATGACATTCCAGAGGAGGTTTGGTCTGGCAAACCTGCCTCTTATGATCATTTGAGAGTGTTTGGCTACGAGGCTTTTGTCCATGTTCGTAATGACATGAGGACAAAGCTAGATGCCAAGTCTATCCAAGGACTCTTCTTAGGTTATGGGGAAGAGGGTGAAATGGGGTAGAGGATATGGTTGCCTCAGTTTAAGAGGGTAGTACGCAGCCGAGATGTAGTGTTCAATAAGGCTAAATTGCTGAAAAATGCTACATCTTCTGAAATTGACAAGAAATCGGTCGAATTTCAGTCTCTCTCTTGCCACCTATTGACGTTGAAAAAGAGCCTCAGGATGCGTCAACGCAAGCTGAAATTGATAATCAGCCGTTAACCTTGAGCCAGAAGAGGTAGGACATGATTTAGCTGCTCCAAATGAGGATGGACAGCCACCTGTCATGGCTGAAAATGATTTTCAGCAGCATGAGCATGCTGAAAATGAGTTGCCTCCTGATGTAGAACGTGTGCCCGAGAATGTAGAACATTGGGTACGCAGGTCTACTCGTGTCAGAAGGTTGATATAGTGCTTTGAGCCCTCTTTACACCATGTTATGTTGACAGATGAGGGAGAGCCTCTTACGTATAAAGAGGCAAAGACATGTGAGTCAAGCAGTAAGTGGGAGCTTGCAATGCAAGAGGAAATGAAATCCTTGTATGCAAATGATACTTGGGATCTTGTGCCATTGCCTAAAGGGAGAAAGGCTCTTCCTAACAAATGGGTATACAAGATTAAGATTGTGGATGAAAAACCCAAGTACAAGGCAAGATTGGTTGCAAAAGGATATGCACAGAAAGAAGGAATTGATTTTCAAGAAATCTTTTCTCCCGTTGTAAAGCTTACAACTTTACATGTCCTTTTTGCTCTCGTTGCGGTGCTTGATTTGTAATTGAATCAAATGGATGTAAAGACAGCGTTTTTGCACGGTGACATTGAAGAGGACATATACATGAAACAACCTGAAGGTTTTGTAGTTCCTACACGTGAGGAACTTGTATGCAAACTGAAAAGGGCTTTGTATGGTTTGAGACAATCATCACGGCAGTGGTATAAGAAGTTTGACACTTTTATGCTGTCTCAAGGCTTTAAACACAGCCATGCAGATCATTGTTTGTATACAAAAAGGGATGAAGATGGTAGTCCCATCATACTTGTTCTCTATGTGAATGACATGCTGCTTGCCGGGAAACATAAGACTAGTCTTGATGCTCTGAAACGTAAGCTAAATGCAACATTTGCTATGAAGGATTTGGGTGATGCAGAGCATATTTTGGGCATGCGTATTTAAAGAGATAGAAAGCTAAAATTGTTGTTTTTATCTCAACAAAGGTACATTGCAAAAGTACTTGATAGATTTAATATGGCTGATGCTAAGCCTCTTGGAGTACCTTTACCTCCATACACTAAGCTTAGCAAAGCAGATTGCCCAAAGGATGAGGTAACATTGAAAGCAATGAAGGGAATCCCTTATGCATCAGCTTGTGGTTCTCTTATGTATGCTATGGTTGCCACTCGTCCCGACATTGCTTATGCAGTGGGAATTGTTAGTCGATACATGTTGAATCCTAGCAAAGCGCATTGGGAAGCTGTCAAATGCATTCTGAGATATTTGAAAGGTACACAATCAAAGTGTATCTGTTATGGCAAAAGTGACTTAAAGTTGCAGGGATATTGGGATGCAGACATGGCAGTTGACATGGATACCAGGAAATCTACAAGTGGATATGTATTTGCCATTGCTAGTGGTGCAGTCTCTTGGTGTTCTAGGTTACAGAAAATTGTGGCATTGAGTACGACTGAGGCTGAATATATTTCAGCCACAGAGGCTTCAAAAGAGACCATTTGATTGGGCAGACTTGCAAAAGAACTTGGCATGCCTGCTCATACACCCGTGTTGGGTTGTGATAGCCAGAGTGCTGTCTATTTAGCCAAAAATGCCATGTTTCATACACGTACCAAACACATAGATGTGCGGTACCACTTCATACGACAGGTATTGGAGGATGGTCTAGTCAGCTTGACTAAGATCCATACACAAGATAACCCTGTAGATGTTCTCACCAAGAGTCTTGCTAAGGCTCAACATGAGCATTGCATACAGCTGGTGGGAGTTGGTTAACTTAAAGGCGTCATTTATGCCTTTAAGTGGGAGGTTGTTGGGTTAAAGGCCTAAATAACCCCTTTTTGTACATTTTTATACTTTGTCCAGGTTCAACATTTTTTAAAGGTCACTTATAATGAAAGTGGGAAAACCCAAAACTCACTAAATTGAGGTTTATATACGTCTTTTGTGGGTTTATGCAAGTACGCATTGGGGATACTTGTTAATTGCTGAAATTTTCAGCACATTGTATGCAACATGCTGTACATTGTGATTACTAGAAATTTTCAGATTTTGTGTAGACACTTTCTACTGCATATTTATCCGTGCAAATGGCCTCTACTTCCTCGTCGTCTGATGCCAAGAGCTTGATGGAAATCAAGCGATTTGACGATACAGGTTTCGACCTATGGCAGAACAGGATGCAGGGGATTTTGTTCCTCAAGGATTGTGAGGACGCCCTTTTGGCTGTAAAGCCTGAGGATATGCCGGATGAGGATTAGGCCAAGCTCAACAAGAGGGCAAAGGCCTACCTCAAAATGGGTGTGACCGATGACATTCTGGTGGACATAAAGGGCTTGGACAGTGCACATGCAATTTGGCATAAGTTAAAGGCCACTTATCAGAATGCCACCCCACCCCTGTGAATCAGGTGCATTTGATGCACAAACTGGTGAACATGATGCTTGACAAAGCCAAGTCGGCTTCTGAGCACTTAAGTGCTTTCACCAGTGTTATGAGTCAGCTACAGGATACTGGGCTTCAACCTGTTGAAAGCCATATTTTTGTTGATGACTTTGCCAGACTCTTGGGAAACGCTTGTGGTTTCTTTGAGTAATAGCCCCAACCTCACATATGATGGAGTCCAAGGCTCCATCTTAAATGAGGAAATTAGACGCAAGTCTAGTGGTGGGGAAGGTGGCAGTTCTGCTTACAATGCGAGAGGCAGAAGTCAGAAGCAAAATACAGGTACCAAGACTCAAAACAAGAGCAAAAGCAAGTCTAGGGATAAGGATGTGACTTGTTATCAGTGTGGCAGAAAAGGCCATAAGAAGCCAGATTGCAGGTATTTCAAGAAAGAGCAAGAAAGAAAGAAGGAATCACAGGAGAAGAAGAAGACAGAGGATAAGAAAGGGGAAAAATCAGCAGGTACCTCCTCCAAGGATTCGGAGAATGTCAATGTATCCTCTAGTGTGGTTATCATAGAGTTATCCGACAGTGAGGAGATCTTGGTTGCAGCTTCATGCCCCTCAGATTTTGTTGTAGCAAATGGAGAAGACATGCTTATCTCACGTAGAGATGTGGTTGATGCATTGCTAAGTGCAAATGATGGCCTTACACAGTCTTGGATAGTAGATTCGGGTGCCTCATTTCATGTGACTCCATCTGTGGAGTGTTTTGCTTCTTATCATGCAGGCAAGTATGGCAAGGTTTACCTTGGGTATAACCATGCTTCTGACATTGAAGGAATGGGCACTGTGCGCTTGGCATTAAACAATGGCCAAGAGTTTATGCTTAAAGATGTAAGGTATGTACCAGGCATCAACAAGAGTCTATTGTCTGTTGGCCAGATGGATGCACAGGGTTATACAACCATTTTGGCTGGGGTTCATGGAAGTTGCTTAAGGGATCAATGCTCATTGTCAAGGGATGCAGGAGTGGTACATTGTACTATTTACATGGCAAAGCTTTGCCTGACAGGTTTCTTGCAGTGGCCAAAGTTGCTTCTCATTTTGAGTTGTGGCACAAAAAACTTGGCCATATGAGCCAGAAGGGACTTAGTGTGCTCTCCTCTTTGAAGAGGGTTGATGTAAAGGGCACCAAGTTAGATTTTTGTAGTGACTGTTTGTATGGTAAACAAAGGAAGTCTTCTTATTATTCTGGTGTCTCGCGCAAAGCTAATGCTCTTGATTTAATTCACTCCGATGTATGTTGAATGCCTGTTAAGTCTTTTGGTGGTGCATCATACTTTGTTACATTCATTGATGATTGCACTAGGAAAGGCTGGGCATATTTGTTAAAGAATAAGAGTGAGACATTTAATGCATTTAAGAGGTTTCATGCTTTTGTGACCACGCAAAAGGGTAGTAAGCTTCAATGTCTGAGATCTGACAATGGGGCGGAGTACACGTCTGCTGAATTTCAGCATTATTGCGAAGAATATGGGATTAAAAGGGAGTTGACAGCCCCTTATCATCCATCTTCTAATGGTGTGGCTGAGAGGTATAACTGTACTTTATGTGAGAGAGTGCGTTGCATGTTGTCCACGGCTAATCTCCCTCATGGGTTTTGGGGAGAGGCTTTGAAAACTGCAGTTCATGTATGCAATCGCTCTCCTAACAGTACCCTAAAAAATGACATTCCAGAGGAGGTTTGGTCTGGCAAACCTGCCTCTTATGATCATTTGAGAGTGTTTGGCTACGAGGCTTTTGTCCATGTTCGTAATGACATGAGGACAAAGCTAGATGCCAAGTCTATCCAAGGACTCTTCTTAGGTTATGGGGAAGAGGGTGAAATGGGGTAGAGGATATGGTTGCCTCAGTTTAAGAGGGTAGTACGCAGCCGAGATGTAGTGTTCAATAAGGCTAAATTGCTGAAAAATGCTACATCTTCTGAAATTGACAAGAAATCGGTCGAATTTCAGTCTCTCTTGCCACCTATTGACGTTGAAAAAGAGCCTCAGGATGCGTCAACGCAAGCTGAAATTGATAATCAGCCGGTTAACCTTGAGCCAGAAGAGGTAGGACATGATTTAGCTGCTCCAAATGAGGATGGACAGCCACCTGTCATGGCTGAAAATGATTTTCAGCAGCATGAGCATGCTGAAAATGAGTTGCCTCCTGATGTAGAACGTGTGCTCGAGAATGTAGAACATTGGGTACGCAGGTCTACTCGTGTCAGAAGGTTGATATAGTGCTTTGAGCCCTCTTTACACCATGTTATGTTGACAGATGAGGGAGAGCCTCTTACGTATAAAGAGGCAAAGACATGTGAGTCAAGCAGTAAGTGGGAGCTTGCAATGCAAGAGGAAATGAAATCCTTGTATGCAAATGATACTTGGGATCTTGTGCCATTGCCTAAAGGGAGAAAGGCTCTTCCTAACAAATGGGTATACAAGATTAAGATTGTGGATGAAAAACCCAAGTACAAGGCAAGATTGGTTGCAAAAGGATATGCACAGAAAGAAGGAATTGATTTTCAAGAAATCTTTTCTCTCGTTGTAAAGCTTACAACTTTACGTGTCCTTATTGCTCTCGTTGCAGTGCTTGATTTGGAATTGAATCAAATGGATGTAAAGACAGCGTTTTTGCACGGTGACATTGAAGAGGACATATACATAAAACAACCTGAAGGTTTTGTAGTTCCTATACGTGAGAAACTTGTATGCTAACTGAAAAGGGCTTTGTATGGTTTGAGACAATCATCACGGCAGTGGTATAAGAAGTTTGACACTTTTATGCTGTCTCAAGGCTTTAAACGCAACCATGCAGATCATTGTTTGTATACGAAAAGGGATGAAGATGGTAGTCCCATCATACTTGTTCTCTATGTTGATGACATGCTGCCTGCCGGGAAACATAAGACTAGTCTTGATGCTCTGAAACGTAAGCTAAATGCAACATTTGCTATGAAGGATTTGGGTGATGCAGAACATATTTTGGGCATGCGTATTAAAAGAGATAGAAAGCTAAAATTGTTGTTTTTATCTCAAGAAAGGTACATTGCAAAAGTACTTGATAGGTTTAATATGGCTGATGCTAAGCCTCTTGGAGTACCTTTACCTCCATACACTAAGCTTAGCAAAGCAGATTGCCCAAAGGATGAGGTAACATTGAAAGCAATGAAGGGAATCCCTTATGCATCAGCTTGTGGTTCTCTTATGTATGCTATGGTTGCCACTCGTCCCGACATTGCTTATGCAGTGGGAATTGTTAGTCGATACATGTTGAATCCTAGCAAAGCGCATTGGGAAGCTGTCAAATGCATTCTGAGATATTTGAAAGGTACACAATCAAAGTGTATCTGTTATGGCAAAAGTGACTTAAAGTTGCAGGGATATTGTGATGCAGACATGGCAGGTGACATGGATACCAGGAAATCTACAAGTGGATATGTATTTTCCATTGCTGGTGGTGCAGTCTCTTTGTGTTCTAGGTTACAGAAAATTGTGGCATTGAGTACTACTGAGGCTGAATATATTTCAGCCACAGAGGCTTCAAAAGAGGCCATTTGGTTGGGCAGACTTGTAAAAGAACTTTGGCATGCCTGCTCATACACCCGGGGTTGTGATAGCTAGAGTGCTGTCTTTTTAGCCAAAAATGCCATGTTTCATGCACGTACCAAACACATAGATGTGCGGTACCACTTCATACGATAGGTATTGGAGGATGGTCTAGTCAACTTGACTAAGATCCATACATAGGATAACCGTGCAGATGTTCTCACCAAGAGTCTTGCTAAGGCTCAACATGAGCATTGCATACAGCTGGTGGGAGTTGGTTAACTTAAAGGCGTCATTTAAGCCTTTAAGTGGGAGGTTGTTGCGTTAAAGGCCTAAATAACCCCTTTTTGTACATTTTTTATACTTTGTTCAGATTCATATTGAACGTGGACACATTTTTTAAAGGTCACTTATAATAAAAGTGGGAAAACCCAAAACTCAGGTATTGAGTTTTCCCCAAAAACGTGAGCTTTCTCTCTCTCCCTCTTCGTTCTGCGAGCGCTTCCGCTCCTGCTGGCTTTCGCCACCCCTCTCTGCACACACACTGCACATCTTCGCGTGCTCCATCACTTGCACACACCGCCACACGCTCATCACCGGGACCACCACGGGAGGAAAGGTTGCACTAATGGATAGGGAGGTATGGAGAAGCCTCTGGTCTCTATGACTGCATGGCTTATTAGAGCCAAGGCTTCAGTACCACATGACATTATTCGAGCCATGACATTATTCGAGCAAAGCTAGCTGCCCCCCCCCATAGCGGTTGAGGCGCTTACGAGATCAGTCTCCTTTATACACCGTTTGTGGGACCTTCCCAAAGATATATATACCCGCTTAGCACTTGAGTCCTCTCGAGAATTAGCTTTGCAGGGAGACATGACATGCTGGTATGGAGAGATGACATCATGGTTTGAGCTACATGGATTACATGGACAGACTATCCCCCTTCCAGTACTCATTGGATGCCCCCTCTCTGACTCTTACATAGTCCGAGATCACCAGGCTCATTCGCCAAGACATAACTCAGCTGGATATCAGGAGGACTTGGATTCAGCCGACACAAGAATTGGGCACGAAGATGGCTTTCTATAGGGAGCATCTTCTCCAGCTCACTGAGGATGGTTTGGTGGTGAGGCCCAGGTACATGGACACCCACTTATCTCACAGGATACGGCGTGCTATTGACCAGATATGCACACCTTCGCACCAGCTTCGGGTGGAGATTGGCAGATACATCTGAGTGTCAACAGAGGCCAGACATGTCCCCTATGTCATACGGAGGCTGAGACAGAGTTGCACTATGTATGCCATTGCCCAGTTTCCATTGCTTGTTCAGAGAGGGTTTTGGACCGCTTTCTAGAGTCATGGGGAGGACCAAGATGTCTGGGATTGTTCTTGCTAGAGCTACGAAGACACAGAGAGAGCTTGCTGAGAGAGAGGCTAGCAGTTTCAGGGACGGATCACAGACTTCTTCTATAGAGAAGATATCGTGCAGCCGGAGGTGCAGCGACCACAACAGAGCTCATACTCTCCTCACACTAGAGGCACGCTGATCGACCAAGCGACTGAGCTCGGAGATCCAGGCGCCCACGGCTGAGGAGGACTACACAACAGCAGCGGAGACTACATCAGCAGATTCGGGTAAGATTCGGCCCGATATGCACGAAGCCCGAACATACTATTGACCATGGAGGCGATTGATGAGATCCGCCAGCGACCGATGATGGACTTACTGTGATCCTGATGAGGATTGAATATCATGCTCACTCTTGTATATGCCCTTGTATCACTTCTGTCTCAGCCCTGTATCAACCTTTGTATGAGCCCCCCCCCCACCAATCACCATCTAGTAGGTAGGGATTTTTGATAATTTTTCCAGCACCCCACTCTTTTTTACCGAGACATTGTACTTGTTGTAACTTTGTGGTCTCATAGGTCATTTTGGCCTTCTGAAGACGTTAATATAGCATCCCCCCCCCCCCCCCCCCCCCCACACACACACACACAAGTTCACATCAGGCATTTCGACGAACTGAGCAGAAGAGGGTACCACCACAACCGTATGTAACAGGGGGCGCAGAGTGCAGCCCTGCATGCAGCCAAGAGCCTTCGTTGTGGACAGAACGCAACACAGAAATTGGCAAAAACAGATCGCGCCAGAGGCCTAAGCTGCTGAAATAATTTCAACATAGATACATCCTACATCTGCGTAGCTGCCAGCGATAGCAACATCTCCACTGCCCCATCTTAGATGGTTTGTGTAAGGTTCCACATTCGTGCGCGACAAAGGCTGCTCCAATCGTAAGGTCCAGATTCTCTATCCAGGCCATAGATTGTTTTGACAAGCTACAAATAAAGCAAACAGGGGGGTGCTTGGTTACTGCAAGCAAGGGGGGAACTTGGTTTGGGAGGCCGCTTGTGTGTCGGCATCAGGCGTACTTGCTCGCATAGGCCTAG
This sequence comes from Adiantum capillus-veneris, assembly GCF_014529385.1. Classification (NCBI taxonomy): domain Eukaryota; kingdom Viridiplantae; phylum Streptophyta; class Polypodiopsida; order Polypodiales; family Pteridaceae; genus Adiantum; species Adiantum capillus-veneris. Next base: position 3,320,436 of record NW_028221436.1, read on the forward strand.
AGTTTGATTGGCACATATCACAGATGATGGACCCTACCAGACAATACCGGAGATCCAGATGCATGTCAAACCCCGCCCAAAGCAAAGGTTACATTTACGCGAAAAAGTCGAGACAACACATTGTCGCCGGTTCTCTTAGAGCCGGAAAACTATCCAGGGTAAAGGATGGCCTAAGGTACAGGTGATGATTAAGACGGAGTTGAACCTTATGAGGGAGACATTGAGAAATAGGTGTGTATGCATCTGTGGAGAATTATAGAATTGCTATGTATACATATATAAGGAAAAGCTGGACATAGAGATGCTCAGTATGCGTGATGACATGTACATGACATTGAAAGGGGAGATGTCACAAACAGGAGCGCATAATCTTATAAAATATACTTGGGTAAATAGAATTTATCACTTAATACTGAAGCCAGAGGATATAGAGAGAAATAGATAGATAGATAGAGAGTGAGTGAGAAGATGACACAGTACTGGGGACCAGAAGATTGCCTGGTCCCCTCCCGTAATAGTATCTTTATTACTGAGGAGAAGTCTATACAAGCACTTGAACCGAACGTATTATTACGTTCGTTCTAGAATAAGAATTGATGGTTCCTGGAAGCCTCAACTTCCCATTCCTAGGGCCGAATCCTATTCCGTGGAAAATCCGAATCCTTGAGAATCAAGGTTCTCGCCTCTGGATTTCACCTTCCAAACTCAGGGTATGGCAACCCTGCGACTCTTTTCCTACTCTGCTCTCAGAATCCTCTTCTTGCTGAATAACTATGCTTTCCTTGGAGGCGAATTCCTTTGTCACAAGACGGCACCACATGCCAATAGAAAAGAACAAACTGAACAAACTTTTAGCACTTCAATAACAATTGAACTGAGAGAGAGAGATAGAGAGACAACACGCGACATGGAGTGGCAGAATTCCACCCCAGAAAGTATTGGCCCCAAACCTGGTGCCCCTTTCAACACAGTACAAGCCGGTACTCCAGACTCTACACCTTCTCCAGGAAGGATGCGAGAGAATGAGCCCTAACCTCATATTCAAAGGCCCTTGGCCTATGAAAAGCAGTTTACATGAAAAGCCTTCAAACTCAAAAGCTTTTGGATCAAAAGCAATGCCAAAAAGCTGTCAATGGAATTTACAAAAATCTGTACAACTGCCACGTCCGTAGTCAACACAAAACGCGGAAATCCGTACGGCCTGCCACGCCAGCACTGTCAACGTAATTTTCGGAGTGTCCGTACTGCTGCCACGTCATCAGCTACACGTGTATGTGTGGGTGGGTTCTGCTTTATTTTAATTCCTTTATGTCACTAGGGCCCCATCGGACGGAGTCCCCTTAAGTTGGTAGGACTTCTTTCTTCTATTGTTGCTTGTTTTTCTTAGGGTTTAGGGCCTTTGGCCGTGATCCGCAAGTTGGCTCCATTCTTCAGGGCTTGACACGTCAGCAATTTGTGACATCCCCCCTTCTTGAAAGAAAGTAATCGTCCGGATTGCACCATATCTGCAAAACAACTCAAGTTAGCTCAAAAATTTCCGAGGGTCATTCCGAGGGACATTTCGAGAGACAATTAGTTTGCTCTTTTGTTAAGGAGTTAGCTTCTCCTTTTGGCTCTTTGGATCAAGGAGTTGGCCTCTCCTTTCGGCTCTTTTGATCAAGGAGTTGGCTTCTACTTTCGTCCAGATCGGAACTCTTGATATTCTGAAAATTACCATCACACACACCCAGACCGCACTGATTTTCCACGAGTGTCTTGATGCACTAAAATTACATAGCTAGGAAATATCATCCAATTAGGAATATTCAATGGTTGGCACATCACAATGCAACAGAAATGCTCACATGTGCATGTTACAAGACATAGAAACATAAAGTCGCCAACGAACACTTCTCCCGCATAACTTAACAAAGTTCGGGCCGGGAGATATTCACGACTCCCTCATCACTCCTCCCGCATAATGTAAAAAGGTCCGGGCTGGGAGATATAAAGGCCTTTTACAACCAAACGCCACCCAAACCGCAGCATGCGTCGTTTGGAGGTGCTAAGAGTAACCACTGCTTTGACTTCTTTAATACTCCTCCCGTATAACCATCTAGGTATGGGCTGGGAGTTCCAACAACAGTATTTTTCAAGCATACAACCAAACACTCCCAAGTCATGTCCTTTCAAATGCTATTTCCCAAAATTGCATCATTTTTTTAGTATGCTGAAAAAGGTTTTAGAGAACAAAGGAGAAAAAATTATATTCATAGAAATTTTATACATGATGTAAAGTGTTTCTTCACAAAAGATTCATTTTATTAAATGGTTTTATTATTCTCTATGCTTATTAAATTTTCCTTTTCATGAAGACGTTAAAATATTCGTTTGTTTTAGTTTTTCAATGTGTTTTTTATTTTACTTTTTACGTTTTTTTTTTTTAATTTCCAAATGAGAATGTGCAATGTACACTTTTCACCTTATTATTTGTGGAGCTTTTTCTAATATATAAACTGATATATAATAAATAATTATTATATATATATATATATATATATAATATATATATATATATATTAAATGATAATGTGTAATGTGCACCTTTCATCTTATTATTTAAGTGGGACCTTTCCTTATATATAAACCATTTGTGATTATGTTATATATGTATATGAATATTATTTTCACCAAAAAAATCCATGTGATTGTAAGCACTTATTTAAACTTACTCTCTATAAATCCCATCCCCCCTTAACTTAGCAAGCCTTAGCGTCTCTTCACCTTTTTTTTTGAGGCACGGGTATGAAAACCAATTTCATATGTGACCATACTTAATTATTCTGCGTATGAAACAAGGTAAAGGTTCACGTTGGCTTTCTAAAACAAAGAAAGCCTAAAAGAAAGGAAGTAACATGGAAGGGACTTATCTACAAACGACAAGCTTACAGCAGGGCGCAGCAGAAAGCTAGTGGCAGCTTCGTGCTGAAACACACGCCGTGCGCAGAGAGAGGGGGGGGTGGGGGACATGAAATGACAAGGAGATCACGTTCTTTTGTGGTTTAATTTTTCGTTTAAAGAAGAAGTTTTGCTGAAAGGAAGTGCACCATTCAAACTTGATTGTTATGTTGCTATTACCTTGAAGATTATTACCATCTTTGGATTAATGTTCCAGGTACAAGATCTCCTTCTTGTGGCCATGTGGTGCATCCAAGAAGACCCCTTCCTAAGGCCAAGCATGAGTCGGGTCGTGCAATATCTTGAAGGATCCATCGAGGTGCCTAAAAATCCTCCTCGGCCTTTCAAGGACGTCGCCAATTTTTCAAATTATTCACCATCTTTGTTGCAGTCTAGTGGGTGCGACATGAGTTATTCATTGGACTTGGAAGGAAGACTTCAGTAATGGTTAAACATGTGCTTCATTCTTTCCTCAAGGTGAAAGTGTAGTGGGTTCCATTCTCTCCAACAAAATCCAGGAGTACCATTGCGGTAAGTGTACTTATATTGATGGCCACGGAGGTGATTCTAGCACTTGAATCAAAACTTTTGATCAAGTGCTCATAGCTAAGGTGAATGCTCACTTGAGGCGTAGATACGAGTTACATGTTGAGTAACTAAGCCTCATGCATGCTCACAAGCAAGGCTTAGTTGTAATTTGCCTCCGGTTTGGTACCTACTCTGTTTTCAGCTTAGTGAGGCAACTCTATTGTTTCAGGCTGTGTCACAGTTTTAAGATATAGTTGCACTAATCCGTGCTCGAGAGCATCGCCTAACTTGTGGCTCCTTCCTATCATTGTACCCTCATCTGCACATTGTGCTGCAAGGCAGAAGAAACCATTCCTCGGTGTCCAAAACCTACATTCAATCAATCTACTTGCTTGTAGAGCAAAAATATTTCAAAAAGATTGGGCCTAGTGAAGCAAATAATCTCAACTATCAACCTCAAGAGTGAGTTGTGATATTGGCTTCACTAAGGCACAATCTTAGAAATATTGTTTGCCTCGACAAGCAAGTAATTGATTGAAATTAGTGTTGGACACCGAGGAATGGTTTCTTCTGAACTTGCAGCACAATGTGCAAATGAGTTACAATGATAGAAGGACCACAAGTATGATGCATCGAGCATAAAGATTAGTGCATTTATATCTAACCTGTCACAGCCTGAAACAATAGAGTTGCCTCACTAAGCTGAAACATGAGTAGGTACCAAACCGGAGGCAAATTACAACTAAGCTTGCTTGTGAGCATGCATGAGGCCTTAGTTACTCAACATGTAACTCATCTACGCCTCAAGTGAGCATCACCTTAGTCTATGAGCACTTGATCAAAAGTTTTGATTCAAGTGCTAGAATCACCTCCGTGGCCATCAATATAAGTACACTTACCGCAATGGTACTCCTGGATTTTGTTGGAGAGAATGGAACCCACTACACTTTCACCTTGAGGAAAGAATGAAGCACATGTTTACCATACTGAAGTCTTCCTTCCAAGTCCAATGATAACTCATGTCGCACCCACTAGACTGCAACAAAGATGGTGAATAATTTTGAAAAATTGGCGACGTCCTTGAAAGGCCGAGGAGGATTTTTAGGCACCTCGATGGATCCTTCAAGATATTGCACGACCCACTCATGCTTGGCCTTAGGAAGGGGTCTTCTTGGATGCACCACATGGCCACAAGAAGGATGAATCTTGGAACATTAATCATTATTCCAAAGATGGTAATAATCTTCAAGGTAATAGCAACATAACAATCAAGTTTGAATGGTGCACTTCCTTTCAGCAAAACTTCTTCTTTAAACGAAAAATTAAACCACAAAAGAACGTGATCTTCTTGTCATTTCATGTCCCCCCACCCCCCCTCTCTCTGCGCACGCGCGTGTGTTTCAGCACGAAGCTGGCCACAGACTTTCTGCTGCGCCCTGCTGTAAGCTTGTCGTTTGTAGATAAGTCCCTTCCATGTTACTTCCTTTCTTTTAGGCTGCTTTGTTTTTAGAAAGCCAACGTGAACCTTACCTTGTTTCATACGCAGATAATTAAGTATGGTCACATATGAAATTGGTGTTCATACCCGTGCCTCAAAAAAACAAGGTGAAAGACGATAAGCTTGGCTAAGTTAAGGGGGAGGGATTTATAGAGAGTAAGTTTAAATAAGTGCTTACAATCACATGGATTTTTTGGTGAAAATAATATTCATATACTTATATACATAATCACAAATGGTTTATATATAAGGAAAGTCCCACTTAAATAATAAATGAAAGGTGCACATTACACATTATCATTTAATATATATATATATATATGTATATATATATATATAATATATATAATAATTATTTATTATATATCAGTTTATATATTAGAAAAAGCTCCACAAATAATAAGGTGAAAAGTGTACATTGCACATTCTCATTTGGAAATTAAAAAAAAAAACGTAAAAAGTAAAATAAAAAACACATTGAAAAACTAAAACAAACGAATATTTTAACGTCTTCATGAAAAAGGAAAATTTAATAAGCATAGAGAATAATAAAACCATTTAATAAAATGAATCTTTTGTGAAGAAACACTTTACATTCATGTTATAAAATTTCTATGAATATAATCTTTTCTCCTTGTTCTCTAAAACCTTTTTCAGCATACTAAAAAAATGATGCATTTTTGGGAAATAGCATTTGAAAGGACATGACTTGGGAGTGTTTGGTTGTATGCTTGAAAAAATACTGTTGTTGGAACTCCCAGCCCAACCTAGATGGTTATACGGGAGGAGTATTAAGAAGTCAAAGCAGTGTTACTCTTAGCACCTCCAAACGACGCATGCTGCGGTTTGGGTGGCGTTTGGTTGTAAAAGGCCTTTATATCTCCCAGCCCGGACCTTTTTACATTATGCGGGAGGAGTGATGAGGGAGTCGTTGAATATCTCCCGGCCCGAACTTTGTTAAGTTATGCGGGAGAAGTGTTCGTTGGCGACTTTATGTTTCTATGTCTTGTAACATGCACATGTGAGCATTTCTTTGCATTGTTGATGTGCCAACCATTGAATATTCCTAATGGATGATATTTCCTAGCTATGTAATTTTAGTGCATCAAGACACTCGTGGAAAATCAGTGCGGTCTGGTGTGATGGCTAATTTTCAGAATATCAAGAGTTCCGATCTGGACGAAAGTAGAAGCCAACTCCTTGATCAAAAGAGCCGAAAGGAGAGGCCAACTCCTTGATCCAAAGAGCCAAAAGGAGAAGCTAACTCCTTAACAAAAAGAGCAAACTAATTGTCTCTCGAAATGTCCCTCGGAATGACCCTCGGAAATTTTTGAGCTAACTTGAGTTGTTTTGCAGATATGGTGCAATCCGGACGATTACTTTCTTTCAAGAAGGGGGGATGTCACAAATTGCTGACGTGTCAAGCCCTGAAGAATGGAGCCAACTTGCGGATCACGGCCAAAGGCCCTAAACCCTAAGAAAAACAA
>NW_028221436.1:3327085-3374451 GCF_014529385.1 Adiantum capillus-veneris
CCCCCCCCCCCCCCCCCCCCCCCCCCCCCCCCCCCCCCCCCCCCCCCCCCCCCCCCCCCCCCCCCCCCCCCCCCCCTTTTTTTAGACTGGTGTCCAACATTTCCAACACCACAATAAAGAGATTAAATTTAAAAAATTCAGTATAACCACAACCCCCCAAGTATTGGAGACAATTGAATGCCATCAATAAGAAATTTTAATACACCACCACCATATACAACCTGCAGTCCAGTACCTAAAACATCCATTATTAGCAGTCTGATGGGCAAACCACATGTCCAAGTAAGAAGTCAAATGAGTTTAACAATATGCTTGGAGTAATCCTAGAAAATTGCCCAACACACCAGCTTTCATAACAGTTTTTAAAACCAATTTTGTGGAACCAAAACTATACAACAAAAGTCATTAACACGGGCAAGTACCCTTCCAAAGCCCATCAAGCATAAACCATCCTTAGAGACCAACACCTTTAAACAATGCACGGTAGTGACCTTGTCGAACATGTAAGCCCAAGCCTAACCAAAGGTTAGATTTGGTAACCCTCACCTTAGATGATATCCAATGATAAAAAAAAGGTTGGCCTCATCTAGTTTTTCTTATTTGCAAGGGACGGCAAAACCCGATGCCCAACACTAAACCACAACTACTTTCTATATTTGCAAAAAGGCAAAAGACATAAAGAACCCGAGTCTAAGTGAGGGGAGAAGAGTCCCTCACCTTTATATAGGGGTAATGGATTGGTATGAAGCAGCACAAAGCACATCAGCTATACAGTCGATACAATGATGCTTGACAGGTATGGCCACACCTAGCACGCACACCTTGACGAGGAATCCCATCATAGTAATGACGTGTAGCAACCCATCCTGGGAGGGAAGTATGTTGGCAAGGAGAGGAGCAATGAAAGCTAGCATCGGGTAGGATGCAAGCACAACAATATATCGGAATGATTAAGACTGGCAAGGAAAGTTTTAATTTAAGTTAAAGGGCAGCCAGTCCTTAGTTAAAACCTGGTAGGCAAGGGACAAGAGGTGTCACTTGGGGTGGGGGTGGTGCAAGGTAACCAATACCCAATAAAGGCTATATTCTAGTTAAAGGGCTTCATTCCAAATGTTCATAGATAGAGGAGATAGAGTCTTATAAAAAGTGATAATCTTACTAGGCATGCAACCTACTATAACTTCCAATGAGGTATTAACAAAGTATAAACTCATGTAAGACACCCATAAAACGCTACATATATCAGTTCAATTATGCATTGCTAAAGCCAGAATTAATCATTGAGGGAAGTGTAGAGTATAGACTCAAGGTAATCACCCATAAAACAAAATAACCATCAACTACATCAGTAAGTGTATGTGTATCCAGATGTATCAATCCTAGGTAGATGAAGTATATCAAGGTATAGACTTCTAGGCACTCACCCACAGGACCAAATAGTTACATGTTACATCAGTATTTCAAGTGTTTTTTGGTTGAAGCAGTCAAAGTTAGATGAAGTGACCAAGTGTGTGTGTGTGTGTGTGTGTGTGTGTGTGTGTGTGTGTGTGGTGTCCTTGTCTATTTGTGTGTACCGGGTTAAGGTAGAGATGGTAAGAGGTTTGATGGGTTTGTGTGTGAGGAAAGTTGAAGAATTTTAGCACCCGCTCTCCCAGTCTCTCAACACTCAAATAGGCCTATGAATTACTCTTATGAAAACACTTATTATTCATAGCATGACAATCATTATCTTGAGGAAATTTTCAACTATCAAGGCTCCTTAAGTATGCAGACAAGCTTCCACCCAAAGGTAAGGAACTATGTACATATATACTTTGATTCTAAACTTCTCTTTTGATGACTTTTGCTAAGTGATGAATTGCAGAAAGATGATCCACTGACCAAGGTAAATGAATTGAATCATTCATATGAGTTGGAGACCAAACTAGACATTGATGTAAAAATGATTTTAGTGAAGCAACACTTTATCTTCATTTTTCTTATGTATTGATCAATCACAATTTTAAATTATTTAAGATTTGGATGCAAGAAGACAGGCTTGATGTGGACTATGTCTCTCAAGCACCATGTAACTAGCCATTTATCATGGAAAGGTGTTCAAGCTAAATGTATGAAGACATGCTTGCAAGGGACTATGTCCCTAAAGTACCGTGTAGACCAGCCATCTACTACTAAAAGATATGTTAGCTAAATGTATGGAAACATGCTTGTGGTAAATTATGTCTCTCAAGCATTGGGTAGAGTAGCCACTTATGTATGGAATGGTGTTGTTTCTCCAATGAAGATCTGTGAGCACCACGTCCATGTTCTCCTCAAGATGACTCATTGTGAAGATGAATGATGTAGGAGGGATGAATGATGTAGGAGGGATAAATGTCACCACAATTGTATTTTGGTAGAGCCCTATCAAAGTTCAATAATTGCAATTCATTTTCTAACATCCTACAATGTTTCGAGGAAGTTAGAATAAAGTTTGAGGCTTAATTATGATTTCCTCTTTTTAGGCTAGAGGGAGAAAATGCTTCATAATGCCAAAAATCAAAGATGAAAATATAATGGGAATGGTCATGTTGCCATGTATATGGTAGTGATGTGTTCAGTGAACACAGAGGACCGTTGGGGCACTTTTTTCCCTCCTTAAGAGGTTTTCTTTCTCGTGTACTTTGTATATATGCCCACTACTCTAGGGCCATCTTATCTTGTATTTGCACATTTAGTAATACTCTCTCTATTGTGTGCCTCAATCTTCTTCTCCATCTCCAAGCAATGTGCATTCTTGCAACCTTAACATCAGTAATTTGTATTAGAGCAGGTTGTGTCCCCCTCCCCTATGCGATCACCAGTGTTGCCAACACCTCGTTACTCACTTTCTCTAATTTGGGTGAGCTTTGGTGAGCATCGATGGGTTTGAGCTATCAAAGTCGACGATGCGGAAGCGTAGAGACCAAGGGGAGTGGGCACGAGAGAGAGAGAGAGAGAGAGAGAAGAGAGAGAGAGAGAGAGAGAGAGAGAGAGAGAGAGAGAGAGAGAGAGAGAGAGAGAGAGAGAGAGAGAGAGAGAGAGAGTCTCATGAACCAATCAACCTTGGCAATAGATAACTGAATGTGTATACAATGGAGGCAAGGGGTTCCCAATACATTGACCTACCCAAGACTTTGACAAATAAGTAAAATAAATACCTGAAAGCCAAACTAAATAATGGGATCACATTGGGAAGTTCAGTTGAGATGCCTAAACTTTAACACCCTCTCTGCAGCTCATAGTGGACATCGATAGTGAGACCAAGTCGATGAAGAAGCTACTATGGACACCCCAATAGTGACCACCAAATGGATACACCTCGGTGTTGCTCTCCTCAACTTTGCACCTGAAAGTAATGACATCTTGAGCATCGGTTGCCTTTGTAGAAACTTTGAACTATAGACCATACTTCGTCCAATAATTCCCATTTGTGAACTATGAACACATCATGTCCAAAATATAAAACTCCAAGATAATGAACTGTTGGAACACATCCTGTCCATAATTTTTACCAACAACAATGAATTGGTGCACTCATCCATAATGTTTTAGACGTCTGATTGGTTCCCTACCAGATGCATGTGCATTCAACTCCGACCTACGATTCCAAACACCAATAACTTGAACTCCAACACAAGGGTCCAAATTAACTATAGGGAGCAGTCATTGCCCCTCTTTGCCACTCACAAGCCTCTCTCTGGCTAAAGCTAGTGGTCACACTTGTCATTTGACTAGAAGTCTGACATCGAGGCCACTGTGGACATCGTTTCGTGAGTTACTGCTTTTGTCTTAGGATTCGAACTCTCGAACCAAACGAAGCGTCGAATCACAACCATGACTACTGTGATCATACCTCGTGGGTACCAAGGCAACTAACTGAGTACTGGTACTACCATCCTTGTCCAAGTGACCTTTGCTGTTGTCCTCTAGCAAACTCCTCCATTTGCTTTTGACTTCACAAACTCAAGCCAAACAATTTGTCGGGTTCCTTGAGAATTGCGTCGGTGCATAGGCCGCTAAATGGTTGGTTGATGACCTGTTATTCATAGCTTTTGGTTGTCTTTGGTTGATGTCGTTGAGCCTAAAGCAAGGTAGGGACATATTGAAGTTGCGAGATCTAGTAATCGGGTACCTTCTCGCCTCCAAAAAATGGTCGTACAAACCAAGCTGAAAAAGATCCAAGCGGATTTAACTCCACCGCAAAGGGAACTCCACATGCAATGGGCTCCACACAATCTGCTATCCCTCTCTGCAATCTGAAACTCTATCACTGATAGCCGCTTCGCATGTTTGCCATGTGGTAAGCCTTGAACAAATCCAAAGCTCCACAATAAACTATGCATAACAAGGGCTAAGAGTTCCATCCAAGCTGCACAAGATCCGCTCCACGACTTATGCCAGAGTGCTCCACAATCCTCCTTTTCAACTCCAATTTCCCGCCTCTTCATCTCCCAAGCCACAACTCAATCTGCTTTTCATAGGCCACCGAGGCAATGCCAAAACTCTAACACCCTCTCTTGAGCTCCAATCTCCTCTTATTTCTGAGCCACCCCACAACTCTTTGACTCCCAAGTTGCTTCACGATCTGCCACTTTACCTTGCAAACCTGCCTTACAATCCGCCTCTTCGGGGGAGTCACCTCCAATGCCCAAGTGTGCCCACCTAGCTCAGTTGTGAGCGTTTTAAAACACTACACCAATATAGGGGGTGGGATCGTCTATAGGAGGGGCTTGGTTGCTGTCGCCATGATAGTCCACTAGCCTAGCGTTTCAAAACGCTGGTCACTGTGCCTTTGGAACTGGCAGGCAGGGAAGGGAGTAGGGCACACCATTTCAAAACGTAGGAGAGGGGACAGAGAGGGACTGATGAAAGTCGACATTTTGAAACGCTCACAGAAGCAACGTGGGGGAGACTAGCACCGACAGTGTAGGGGTAGTAACGCCCAATGTTTTACAACGCTATGGGCAAAGAAGGGCACTGACAGAGCGGGCTAGGGACGAAAATGCTGGTAAGGGATAAGCGCTCTCCGTGGTTGCTCTTCTCTGGGCTGCTCCTCCACTCCAAGGGCTTCAACGACGACAAGAAGCTACACCAAGCTCTGCTACCATGTCAAAGTCGACGATGCGGAAGCGTAGAGACCAAAGGGAGAGAGAGAGAGAGAGAGAGAGAGAGAGAGAGAGAGAGAGAGAGAGAGAGAGAGAGAGAGAGAGAGAGAGAACTCCTGAACCAATCAACCTTGGCAATAGATAATTGAATGTGTATATAATGGAGGCAAGGGGTTGCTTATATAGCAATCCCAGTAAATTGCCCTACCCAAGGCTTTGACAAATAAGTAAAATAAATACCTAAAAGCCAAACTAAATAATGGGATCGCATTGGGTAGTTCACTTGAGATGCCTAAACTTTAACACGAGCCTTGTAGAGCATGGAAATGATAATGCTGTTAAGTTTAATGGGTTAGTCGGTTTGCTATTACAAGAGGCTATGTCAAGGAAAAATAGTGCTAAGCAATGTACTAATGATCAAGATTTTGCTACTACATGAAGGAAAGGAAATAAAAAGTTGCATTTGCAGCTATTGTAGAGCTATTGATCATTTGATAAAGCAATGTCCTAAGCTAGATAAAAAGTTGCATTTGTAGCTATTGTAGAGCTATTGATCATTTGATAAAGCAATGTCCTAAGCTAAATGCTAAAGAAGCACATGAGCAAGAAAGCGAATCCTCTTCAAATGCAACCATTGTAGAAGTTTTTAATTATGTTGTTCATACAGGTTGGGCTTTTAGTGTTCAACATTGATATTATGTCCATGATGCATGCATGATTGAGGATGAGATTCACATGTGTCGTATTTCGATAGTGGTGCTACAAAGCACATTACATATCATCATGACTTGTTCACTTCTCTTGATGTTGTTCCCAATGGAAATGCTATCACTAGTGCCAACAATGCCTCTTATCTAGTTCAAGGAGTTAAAAAGATTGCACTCATTGTAGGTAATGGTAGTTCCTTCACACGTTTTGATTCAATTTTTGAGCCTGGGACCAAGAAGAATCTATTGTATGTTTCTGCATTACCAAGACTTATTCTTTTGTAAAGTTTGTGGATGGCAAATGCATTCTTCATTATCATACTTCAAGTCATACTATTAAGGCATTAGGTACCTTGTCTCGTGAGCTATACAAGCTCAATTGTTATGACAAGCATGTGGAAAACTTTGCAGATGCAGCTACAATTTCTAAAGCTATTTTAGATGCTAAGTTTTGAACATCTGAATTTTACCAATTTAACGGTGTTTACAAAAATCTAATATGGTTGCCTCATTGTCTCCTTTGGATGTGTTTTGGAGAAAATGTATTTTGGATGTATTTTGAATGTTTTTGAAGGTTGTATTTTGCAGGAAATGCAACATTCTAAGTTTTTGAAAGACGGTTCAATGTGGCCTACTTTACAAGTTGTAGCTTCTTCACAGTGATGTTTGTGGTCGGATGCAAACTCCTTCTTTTGGTAATGATTTGTACTTTGTGGCTTTCATCGATAACTAATGTCTGCCTAAAAATTTATTTGGTTGTATTGTGGGTACCCTCCATTAATAACTACATGGATTTCATTGATAACTACTCTCGGCATACATGGGAATATCTGCTTAAGGCTAAGTCTGAAGTGTTTATGTACTTTGAATAGCTTTTGATGCTGAGTGAAAATGTATCCAGTTGTATTGTGGGTACCCTCCATTCTAATCGTAGATAGGACTATGTTGAGGGAATTGGAAGTATTTGGTAGTTGCCATAAACCTCTTGGGGTGTGTTTAGATTAGATTTGGGCCAATGGGATATGCTCTTGGGCTCTTGGGTGAGTTAGAAAGCTATTCATCGAGTCTAGAGATTTAAGTATGTTGTTTTTTATATTTTTGACTTCTTGTATATTTTTTAGTTTTTCTTAGGAGTAGGGTAAGTAGTCACATAATTAGAGGTGTGAACCACCCCTAATCCCAATCATTTTCATCAAGAATCAGCATCTAGTGCACCTCAAAGAACTATTTGAAATTTGAGGACCATTTAGAGTGTGTGCATTGTGATTTTGTGCTTGGCAAAGACTTTGAACCAAGCTAGGACCCACATCAATCCCTAAAATATGAAAACTTAAAAAATTGCATGGCTATACAATATCACTAATATTTTATAATATAGCATAGTTAGGGTTTTGGCATTGCATATTGCTTATGCATTTTGTCTACATTGTGCCTGTGAAATTTGGACCCATTTGACTTCAAAACTAATAACAAGTTGTCAACACCATAAGCGGGGCAAAAAAAATGCTCTCAAAACACACAATCCTTGGAAACTTCTTTGAACACATATGAAATTGCTAACCAAGGTACCATGGGGCTCACCTAATAGAGGGAAACAAGTGATACAAACTTGGCAAAATTTTGGGATGCAGTAAAATATCATGATATTTTATAGTAAGAAAAAACACAGAAAAAATTAGTCAAGTTGGGTATATATTGTATGTACATGTTATTTAGAGTCAACTTATAAAACTTGGTGACCCTTTGTGCAATAGATGAAGTCCAATCGCCAAAACTAAAAAGTATAGAGAGGAACCTCTGGAGTGAAATTCACTTTAAACTGACCAGCTAGACATCATACGCGTATGATGTCTAAAGGGCAATTTTAAAGACTTTATACGCGTACAATGTCTCAAGGCAAGATCTAAAAGTCAAATTTCACTTTTGACCACATAGGGGTTGGGAAATGATGTGTTAAGCTTGCTTGCAAAATTTCATCTCATTTGGACACATACTTTTGCATTTAAAGAGAATCTTGCAGATTCAAGAAGGTAAAGGTGAAAAAGTGGTGATTTTTAGCAATTTTGACATCCAAAATTTGTTGTGATTACATATTCTTGTTGCATGCATCAAGAAGTACCTTGGGTAGAAATCTAAGTGAATTTTGAGCCAGTAGACATCATACGCGTATGATGTCTCACAAACCAGATTTGGGTCAAATTAGACATTTGAGTATACCCTAGTGTCCTAGAGCACAAAAGAAGTCTCTGTCCAAAATTTCATTGAATTTGGAGCTCATTTGAGCTTGTAAAGGCCAAAAGACAGATCTAGAGAGATTCATGCTTGTAATGATCGTAACTTACCCAAAAAATGTCCAAATTGAATTCTGAAAGTTGTTGAGAGTTGCCAAGTGATAAAGATCCTCTAGAGTAAAAATCACTTGATTTGGCCACAATAGACATCATATGTGTATCATGTCTCTAGCCCTAATTTGGAGGTGAAAATTGACACTGAGCTTCTAGAAGTGTTAAGCACTGTAAAGTAAGCCTAGTGACCAAGTTTCAACAAATTTGGGTCACATTTGGCCCTGCCTGTCACATTTGGCCAAGATACAAGCAAAAATCCTTGATCTTAAAACTGTTTTTAGTGACGTTTCAAGTAGTTCACCAAAACTGCTCTAACTTTTGATAGACAAGTCCAAACTGAGTCAGATATAGCTAAGGTTCCTAAATCTAAACTTTTAGGGTACCCAGAACCAGTATCCAGAGGTTAGAAGACCGCCCAGACTTGACTTTTAGGGGCAAGACAAAGGGCCAAAGGTGCTTATTAAGGACTATCTTGAGAGTATACAGTGGGCCTGACATTAAGAAAGCTAATATTATCAGGATTGAAAGCCAATCTACCAATCCTTTTGTAGATATGACCAGAGATATAGCAAGCCAAGTTAGAAGTGCTTAAATGTCAATCTATTTACATTTTGACACAAACCCACACAATGTACCCAAAAGAGGTGGATATTTGGTCAATGAAGGACCATGGATACCTCCACCAAACATGAGAATTCCAAAAAGGGAGCCACCTGGATTCCCTTCTATAGCGATAAGGAGAGAAGGGTTGTGAGAGTATATGGTTAGACTTGTAGACAATCGACGAGTTAGACCATTCGAGATCCAGAAATGGGTAAACAAGAGATACACCAGAGATAAAGATCCCAGAGATCACGTAGCAGATTTCAGAAGAGTAATTAGAGCAGAGGAAGTTTTGGATTTTGCAACACAGTTTGTTGGATTCAAATTGACTCTAGAAGATGACGCGGCCACATGGTTCGACTCAGTGGAAAGATGTGATTTCGAGACTCTTGACGAGCTGTTTGAAGAGTTCATCAAAGAATTATATCACAGAAAGGCATAGCTCACAATACGGTCTCACAAATTCACAAATTCAAACATAAAGAGGGTGAATCAATATGCAAAGCAACATTACGGCTCAAGAGATATGGAAAGTTATGTCCAAGGGCAAAACTTCCTACGCAAGCACATTTAATGATGATCTTTATCTAGGGAATGAGGCATGTGGGTCTTCAAAAAGATATGCATATGATAAGGAGATTGACACTAAACGAATTGATCAAAGAAGCTCTTTATTTGGTGGATAACTGTGAGGAATATAGCAAAAAGGATTGTAATAGTCAAGAGGATGACACATCCTCTCAACACAGTTATTTACAAATGAGTGATTCCATTGCAAAACTAGCGGCACCTATCGATCAAGAAAATTTTATCAACAAAATGGTCAAGAGGTTAGTAAATTCGGATGCGAGGGAGCTTAAGTGGTGCGAAATTGAGAGAAAATGGACAAACCATACAAGGAAAGAGTGTTGCTATGGCATAGCAAATGCTAGGGAGAGGTATGTACAACCTATAGTAGTAGCACCTTCTCCACCTAGATACGCTACAGGGAATGCCCTAGGACTAGTAGGAGTTGCAAGACCACAGCTTGTCTTCGAACAACAACCTCCATTGCCAGGTGCTAGAATGCCTATAGACATGAGATATACGCACATGATGGCACCATCCAACAAACAAGCTCTAGTACCAACTACAATGTATTATAACAACCAAAGTGGGTACTGCCCATAGACAACCTCCACTACCAGGTGCTAGAATGCCTATAGACATGAGATATACACAAATGATGGAACCATCCAACAAACAAGCACTAGTACCAACTACAATGTACTATAACAACCAAAGTGGGTACTGCCCTTCAAAGCGATAGAGAATGAGAGAAACACATGGAGTAATGAGGCCGGTACAATCTCCACCTCTTTCATTTTGACCTCCCGAAGAAAGAAGATATGAGATGGAAGAAAGGACATAACGATCCATTGCTAATACAAGCTTAGCAAGGTCAAAGCCTGTTTACAACCAAGAGGAATTGCAAGAAGAAGCTCCTCAACCAGAGATAAATTGTCACAAAAGTCATGGCAACCACTTGGTCAAACAATGTCCTCAGACGGAGATCACCCAAGTGAATTCCTATTGTATTGATTGTGGTGTCATTCACTTGATCCGCAAAAATAAAAACGTTGTACTAGTTCAGGTAGTTACGAGAGCGCAAGCTCAAAAGGAAGTTGATAAGAACCCAGAGACAGAGAAAATGGAACCTGACACAAGTCTAGAGACGGGTGAACGGACGCACCTAGTCAAAAAAACAAGAGCAAACTAAACAGCTGGAAAGCTAGAAAAGCTAGAATGAAAGCACGTAGGGAACGAGAGCAAAAATCCATAGCTAAGGAGCTAACCAAAGCTAAAGAGAAGATAAGACAACATGAGGAGAGAGCTACACCTTCTGGTACACAAATGTCTCAACATCTAGAAGAACCATCCACAGATAAGAAACCAAGAAGTGATAGTTCAGGAGGATCAGTGTTGGTCGAGAAGGTCAGTGTTGGTTGAGAAGGTTAATGAGCATTTAGGTGCCCTCCTAAAAGCCTATGAAACACGACTCAAAAACAACCAAACCCAAGAACAGACATGGATGACATATCCATATGCAAAACTAGAAAAGGACAGGCTTGAAATGTGCAAGAAAATGATTCAAACAACCCAAGCTTTACTAGAACCACCAGTTGGAAAACGTGAGGGTGTGATCCCTATCCCACCCCACCAAACGAGGAACAAAAAGAGCTAGATTCCAGTCACGAGCACGGACAAAAGCTCAAGGACTCCGCATTAGAACCAAGGATAGTGTTGATTACCATGGATAACTCTTCCGAGGGATTTCACATAGCTATACCTCACAGTTGTAAAGAAATAGATGGTCTTGGCGAATTGTGGAAACAAGTCAGAGAGGCCAATGAATCAAGTGAGATAAAAAGACGAGTAAACCAAACGAGTGATGGAAGAGGAGTGTCTCTTCCACCAATAGAGGAATTTGAGGTTGGAAGTAGAAGTAGAATCGTATTGGGGAATGAAAGAATCTGTACAGTCTATGGACAGTCAACCATGTTCATTAAGAACACTACCATCCTATATGGGAGAGTACGAGGCCAAGGCAGAGGTTCTTGCAGTCTCATCACAGAGACTGTCTCCCTACAAGGTCATTGATTCAAAAGGATTGATAAACATTTTGTCGACAACAGTCACTTGTACAATAATGTTAGCCGAGTTGCTTAGAATACGACCACACATGTGGGCTACTGTGGGAAAATGCCTAGAGAAATTTAGTGTTAAGAAACCAATGACTCAAATCTAGGAAGGGATCAAAGAGCTTGAAATTCCTCAGCTAAACACTCGGTCAACACCACTAAACAAGGTAGGCGAGTACTATGAGGGAGAAGATGGGAACATCTTTCTTCCTGTGGAATTCCAAGGTGTAAAAACCATGGCAATCCTTGATAGTGGAGCCAGCGTTTCCATCGCAACAAAAAAGGTCTGGAAAACATGGGGAAAACCAGCAGTGAGGGCTACAAGGATGAACTGCAGGTTGCAGAGGGACACATGGACAAGCCCATAGGACTGCTAGAAAAAGTAGTTGTTACTTCTCGTGGAATTGAATATGAGCAAACCTTTGTTATTTTTGACTTTGGCAAGAAGAACAACTATGATATCATTCTAGGAAGACCATTCATGCGACAATTGAAAATGGTTCAAGACTGGGGATATGACTATATCTACCTGAGACATATGGAACCACGACAAGGATAAATCTGAAGGACCATAGTTACAAGGATGTGACAAGGACACCTATGGAGGAGTTTGATTCCACTATTGTAGCAAGATCAGAACTTCTAGCATGGTTGGGTAAGCCTAAAGAATTATGGAAGTGTGGAGCTTCGCAATGTGGAAGTTTAAAGCAAGAGGAAGGCATCTTAGAAAGGGCAATTGAAGATAAGGATTATATCCCAGAACCCTTTCCTGAGGAAGAGTTAAAGCCACTTGAATGGGAACACATCTTGGCTACTCTTGATGTGTGCGGTATTCAAGACGATCCAACAAGGAAGTTTTGTGATTAAAATGGCTATGATATTGTTCCTGATTTTTCAGTGAGTGTGATCCAGGAAAACAAAGATGAAGAAGAAGACGAGTTCTATGACTCTGTAGAACACTTGGAGCTTCAAGAAGATACAACAGGTGACATAGACAAAACGTTAACAAATGCACGATTTTATGATTGTCCAGATAAAAGACTCAGGAAACAATGTCATCGCTACAAGAATAAAGTGCATCAAAAGTGGATTCCAAAATCCTCGATGGAAACGCAATCGCAACAAGCATCCTCATACGTGGCTCCCATACATGAAGAAAAGACCCAACCAACCAAAACATAACCATGTCACAACAAGCTACTAACGCTCTAATCAAGTGGATACAAAAGTCATCCCAAAAACAACAATCGAAGAGCAAGCAAACAATAACTTTCCATAACCAGCCAAAACACAAAGGAAAAGTGCTAGAATGCAATATTGCTGAGGATAATAGGGACAATGATGATTCTTTTGACATCCCCTACCAGGTATTGAGCTCATCATCCTCACTAGTAGCTTTTGTAACAACCAAAGAAGGCCAAAAGTAAAGAACAACAAGTCAGAACCAAAAAGTTTGACAAATATGGATACCAAAGAGCCAGATTGGCAAAAAATAGGTATGGATCAAGAAGACAAAGATCTCTGATGAAAAATCACAAGATCCAATGCAAAAGGAAAACAGTCAAAGTTTGCAAGAACGAGTAAGCAAATGACAAAGTCCGAGGCTTTCCCAAATCGGATTTGGGTTCCGAAGAAGTTGACTCAAGCACAAAGATGTCAGGAGTTTATTTGGATTCCAAAACGGTTAAATTGTCAACTCCCAAAGTCTCAATCTTGTCCCCAACCAAGAGTACAAGAGCTAAAGCAAAGACCGCTGAAGAAACACAAAGACAAGGTGGATCCCAAAGAATTCTCTTCAAACACAAACGAAGGAGGGACGATTATGGGTTCCCAAACGAGCATCATCAACAAAACAACCAGTAATCACGAAGAAGTGGGTTCCGAAGGTAACCAATAAAACTATTGTCACTGCACCGCCACTTGAATTCTTTTAATTCCTCCTACGATATAGTATAGTTAGAAGAGCACCCACTGTTGAGGAACAATGACAAATTGACAACCAACCACAGGGCTATACTTGCAAAGAAGCATCAAACAAATAAGTAAGCCTTCGAAAAAGCTCTACAACCTTCAATCAACCAAACTACACAGGAGCTTCAAAGGCTATCATATTGCTTAGAATAGGAAGCTTCCCCAACAAATTCCAATAAGCAAATTGCTTATATCCACATCTTGCACAACATAAATCTTTTCCATGCATTGACTGTGTATGCATAATAGGGCTACATTAAAAGGCCTGCATAGGCACAATTTTTGATTGCCCAAGCACAACACATACCCTTGGTGATACCTTGTCGTCAAGGAGGACTCCAAATAGGAGGGGGGAGGCATTCTCAATGCGCACCTAATATTATGAATATTAGAGGGCAATGTTTTGTGAGTTGCATTGAGTTTTTGTGTTTAATTGTGATGATTTTTTTTGACAAAATTTAGAGTATATGCCCTCATAATAGCGTTACAAGAGGAATCCGGGGACAAAATCCATATATGAGCCCCTAGTGACATTGTACAATGTACATAGCATTTAGAATTTGATTAGAATGATTTTGCTTTGAGTTGATTTTTGGTTTTATTTAGTCGTTTTTTGATATTTTCTTGAGAAAGGGCAGGAAAAATCCATAATCCAGATGAAGAAAAGATTGAAAATTGTGCAAAGCGAAGAAGGTCCAAGAAAATGATGACACTTCACAAAGCATGTCTCAAAAACCATACGCAAAATGGATAATGTCAAAGGTAAGAAAAGAATGCCGATCAGTCTTCAACAACATGAGGCCAAAAATGACTGAGAATGGTCATAAAGCTCCGGGATGGACTACAAGGACAAAGGAAGTTAGTGATGCGACTAGAAAAGCACCCATCAAGTGTAAAGTTGCCTATCAAACACTTCATGCGACTACAAGGCCGTATACAGGAAGTAGATCTTTATACTCTAATCTTCTATCTTGTATGTGACTTAATGAAGCCTAAAAAACAAAAGGGACTAACAATATTGACAAGAACATAAGGTGCTGAAAATGCCCATCAGTCATTTCCGAGACTGAAATGCAAAAAGTTAGCCTGGAAAGCCAAATGCAAGTCCAAATCAAGCTAAACTTTGTCAGAAGGCTATGAATAGATAACACAAGCTAAGGGTTTAAAAAAATAATAAAAAAAGAGTATAACCCCTAGCCAAAGATGCAATTTTTTCAAATCTGAAGCCATGAAAGCCACTACATACCTTGTACATCATGTATATGAGTTTTGGAGACAAATGGACAATGATAGCTCATAGATGATCATCTATCATGAATGATGTCGGATAAAGCCCTTTTGAAGCAAGTTACTAACTTGGGAAATTAACTAGGGTTTGTCAAGCTTTAATCAAGTAATGTATCAAGTAGAAGCAGTATAATGATTTACAAAGCACACAAAAGCTAACAGTGGCAAATGCGACTTTGATAACCTTGATGCAGGAACAAAGGAGTCACCAACGAAGAAGAGAAAACACAAGTGGTAGACAAACCAACATATCTTGTCCTTAATGAGGTGAATCGAATGTTGGAGATGGGTCTTGAACCTCAAATCAACAAAATTTATCTCTCAGATTCAGCCTGACAGACAGACTTTGCACTGGAGTGCAACTTGGCCTAAAGAAGTTGAAGGTTTAGCCAGATAATTTCTACAGAATCCTGACAAAGTTGTCATTGGCTCACAAGATCTGAAAGCCAATCACTCAGTACTATAGATTGTAGAAGTTGTTTTTGAGAATCACAAATACTCAAATTGACAGATTTACTGGAGCAAGTGATAAATGGAGTTTTCTCTATCCATGATGAGAAGAGTCAAGCTGAACGAGATTGGGTTCTTTTTGAATTTAAATCTGGAAATAGCCCTATAAAGACAATAGTTGATGTTGCAGCTCAAGGCTTGATAGTGAAGGACATAAAGTTCGTCATCAATTATGATTTTCCTAAATCATGTGAAGACTATGTACATTGGATTGGACGAACAGGACGAGCTCGTGCAAAGGCTACAGCCTATACTTTCTTTACATTAGCAAAACGACAACAAAAACCGCACCGACATCGACAGCCAGGTCATGTCAGGGACGACATGAACTAGGAGGGGGGGAATGTTGACAGCTGGGTCAACAGCACGACATAACTCAACAAAGACTTATTCTCTTAGAGTTATGAAATGCTGCGGATTATGGTTAGAAACATCAATTGTAATAAGTGATAGTCTAGTTGCAGAAGTCGGGGTGCAATGGCACTTCCAGATTGTAAATACAAAGCCATTTAACCCCTAAAACTCCATTTTTGGTTAACCTAAGGTAGCCTTAGTATGTAAGGTACCTAGGTCATTTTGTAAACAACTTAATCATAATCATAAGTTTTAAGCTGCCGTCAACTGTGTGTGAGAGAGGAAGAGAGTGAGCGCGAGCATCATCCTGGCGCTACTCCCCGCTTGTTCATCACATTGGAGAATCGACAACACCATCGTGTTAGTCTCGGCAAGAGCTACGCGACAACGCCAAGCATTCCTTGCGGAACGGAGCGAACTCGCTCGCGCATCTACGAGCTATTTGTGGTCGTAATATATCAAATGAGGTCTGTTTTCCGCTGCAAGTAGTCGTTAGAATCAAAGTGACATAAGCTATGCATAGCTACTGATAGATTTCGGTTTCGGGCACTTTCAAAATTTGGCTCTGTTTTTATACGCATTTTTCGCAGATGAGTTTAGAGTGAGGGTTTTGAGTGTAGAGGCTTAGGGATAGGTGTATCCTATTGCGGGGATGAGATTCCTTAAGTTTCATACGATTCTGGCATGACTTGGTGAGTTTCCTTTAGTTTGTGTGTATGTGGGTAGGTGGTATAGTTGAGAGCAGTGAGACTCTAGATTGTGGTTTAGTTGGCCTTCTAGAGTGTTGTATCTGTAGGATGGTCTTACCCTGACAAGCTAAAGAGATTTCATCTGTGTGCCTATCGTGTCATTTGTGTCCTCAATTGACATTATGTTGATCTAGGTTGCATTGCATGCGATGGCAAGGAAATCCTAAAAGTGCATAATCTCATGGATAAGGTGGAAACAAAACATACTAGGCGAGGAAAAGGCCAAAGAGTTGCTTGAAACACGAGCCAAATCTACTTCCTTAAAGATAGAGAAATCCATGAGGACCTATTTTAGTTGATAAAGTTTTTGAGCCAATTGATGGTGCATTGGAAGCATATCAAGGAGGATTACAAGCTAATTTATAACATAGAGAACAAATGGAAACATTGTCCATACCCTAGGCTATAAGCATCAAAATTGGAAGCATACCAAAAAAAATTGGACAAGATTACACAAGAAATTTTTTGTATAAATAAGAGTATCAACAACACTAGTGGAAACAAATGAAGAGAAACATAACACTAGTGAGAAGTGGACAAACAAATTGAGAAGGAACTAGAGCTAACAAGTGAACTAACTCTTATTGTGCCAAATTGGATGATAGCTTGACAAAATTCCACCAAATGTGGAAGGCTGGCCAAATCATATTTGGGATGTTCTAGTCATTTGTTTGCAAGACAACCAAGTTCCTTAAACCTAAAAAATGTTTGTATTTTGTAAACTTTCATTCTATTATGTGCACATTGATTAAATGTATGCTAACACTTGGGGAATTGATAAGGATTGGACCAAATCTAGGGAGTGATTTTCTCAAAACCTTAGAAAAGATGGGAATTAAGGGTCTAACTCAAGAGCACATAGACAAATGAGACAACAATGGTCTCAAGAAAAATATTTAAAACAATTCTAGTGAATAAGGTTGGAGACTACTGCGAGAGAGAGGACGGCAACATCACTTTACTTTTTGAGCATGTTGGGCTCAAATATTTTTGGTCAATAAGGTTGGAGACTACTACGAGAGAGAGGAAGGCAACAACACTTTACTTGTTGAGTATGTTGGGCTTAAATATTTGGCTATATCAAACAATGGAACAAGAATTTCCATAGCCCTGGGGTAAATCAAGCTCTAGGAAAACAAGGATGAAACTTCAACTCATTGACAAGCATGTTCAAAAGCTTATGGGATTATTAGAGGAAATTGTGCTCGATTCTCGTGGTATTGACTACCAACACACTTCTACAATAGTGGATTATAGAAACAAATCCAACTATGATATTATATCATGGAGAGCTTTTATGCAATAACTTTAGATGATTTAAGACTGTGATATAATTACATATACCTCAAGTTGACTAAATCAATTATAAGGAACAATGTGGAAGACTATCCCTTTAGAGATGTGGTTAAAATTCGAATAGAGGAATTTGACTCAGTATCTACTACAAATACTAAATTGCCATCATAGTTTAAAGCAAAAACACATCTTTGGATGCACATAGCTTCAAAGAGTGGTACTTTATAACAAGAGGATTGTATATTGGATCAAGAGGTTAAGGAGGAAGCATATAGTCTCGAGGTATATTCTAAGTACTTGTTTGAACCTTTTCAAACAGGCTCAAAATTTGGCAATGATGTATGTATAAGGTATCGAGTCAATAGCTATAAAATTTTGTGATGAGGAAGGATATACAACCATGATACGATATTGTCCCAATCTAGATGGCATCCACAATGAGTGGAGACGACAAAGATTAAAAGAGGCTTACAAAGATCGAGAAAATAAAAGCAAGGAGGAGAAACTTACATTAAAGACGCAAAAAGAAATATCCATCAATGACTTGTCCGAGCTAGACAACAAAGACAAGGCCACATTCTATGATGTTGTAGACAAGAGTAAAGACAATCTAGTCACTTCTAGTGGTTTGGATTCTAAAAATGAGAGATCAAGAGCCCAATTGTTGGCAAGGAATGGGAAGTATTGTTTTTTCATTCTCCAAACCAACAATGCAACTGACAAAAACACTACTAAAAAGAAACAAGAGGCTAAAAAATTAAGGATACATTCAATGCCACAATTACATGTGAAAATTCATTACCTTATATGAATGCACAAGATTATGTTAAGGACATGATAATGGGATGTTATTTGTCACAAGTTCAAGAGCCTCTAAAAAGAAAAAGAAAAAGAAAACAACAAAAATGGAGAGAAATCCAAACAAGCATGAGGTTAAACAAGAATGAAAAGCGATAAAAATTGAGTGGAAAGCTATATATGAATAGTTTTTTTTATTGAAAACAAAGATGGAATGGAATGAGGGTACATCTAGTGATGCCATAAGTGTTCCATCCCATTAGAAGAAGTATGCACTTCAAGATGGGAAAAGTGCGATTCAGCAACCTATAAGGGAGTTGAAAGAGCCTAAGAAATCCTATGATGGACCAAAGGATGCAAAGCAAGTAGATTTAGCCTTTCTAGGTGAAGATCTAAAGCCTACATACATAGCTATCAACTTATCTCTTGATGAGGAAGAGGTTATGATCAATATCCTAGAAGATTATAGAGATGCATTCGCTTGGACTTACCAAGAGTTGAAAGGGGTAGATGTAGAGGTATGTCAATAGACAACTCCCATGCGAGATAATGTGAAACCATCCTGAAAAAAGCTATATATATATAGCAAGACCTTTGCAAAGAAAATAAAAAAAGGATAGAAAAGCTTAAATATGCAAATTTCATTTACAAAATAATGCACGTAGATTGGGTTTCACCAATTGTTGTAGTGCCCAAAAAGAATGGCAAACTTGGAGTTTATGTCAATCTCAAAAAGGCAAATGTAGCAACCATAAGAGACATCTATCTTCTTCCTATCACAGAAATCATCTTATAGAGAGTAGCAAGCAAGGAATCGTATAACTTTTTGAATGGATTTTGAGCTGTAACCAAAATACACCAAAAAAGACCAACACAAAACAACTTTTACTATTCAATAGGGCATATTTTCTTATCAAGTTATGCCTGCTGGGTTGTCCAATGCTCCTACTACATTTCAAAGAGTTGTGAGACATGCTTTTAAAGAATATCTCAATATTTTTTTGAAGTTTTATATGGATGACCTTTGTGTTCATTCTTCTTTGTGGAGAGATTATTTTGTTCATTTATGCATTGAGAAAGTTCAATTTTATAGGGTTTGTTTGAATCTTGAGGAGTGTGTATTCATGGTTAGACAAGGTAAAAGTCTTGGAGATATAGTATCAAAGAATGGGATTTCAACGGATCTTGAAAAGATAAAGGCCATCACTGAATTGGCTAGACCAACCAGAGTTCATCAAGTTCAGGTATTCAAGGGACATTGTGGACATTATGGCAAATATATTTACATGTACGTTGTAACGACTAAGCCTTTTCTATGGCTAGATTACTAATTTCAGTTGGACTTATAAATGTGAGGAGTATTTTAAAAATTGAAGGATGCATTGGTATCAACACACATTCTAAAGAGGCCGGATTGGAACAAAATCTAACACATGGTTGTGCATTGGCTCAATCGATGAAGGTACCATGGCTTTTCCAATTTCCTAGGCAAGCAGATAACTGAATATTGCAGAGAAAAACTATACTACCGAGGGATTAGGTATGATATATGCTGTAAAAAAATAAATGGCATCATTTTTTGGCTAAAAAGTTCACATTCTTTGTGCATCACTAGGCCTTACTCTACTTGGTAAACAATGTTGGAGTTAAGGTTGCAGGAATGAACACACAACTTGGAGATGGAGAAGAAGCTCAAGGCACACAATACAAAATATTTTATTTGGTGTGTGCATACAAGATAAGATAGCCCTTGAGTAATGGCGATATATACAAAGTATGGAAAAAACCCTCCTAGTGAGAGAAAATTTTACCTCGACTGTCCTAAGTGTGTTCATACACATCACTGTCATATACATAGTAAGAGATTCCCCTCGTGAGTGATGTGACAAACGAGAGTTGTACATAGAGTATAGGGAAGTGCCACCCTATGGACATGACCAGTCCACAAAGGGAAGCAATCCCAAAACTTGCTTCCCTTCGAAGCTTTGCAAAAAGCCTCAAACTTTTGATGAGAGGTCTACAAGGTTGTCATGTGCCGGCACATAAGCCAAGCTGATCTCTCTAGCTAAGAGTCTCTCCCTGACATAGTGATATATGCTCCTCAAAGTGCTTGATGCGAGTATGAAAGACTAGGTTCCTTGCAATTGTTAATGTGCTCTGATTATCATTGTAGATGGAAGTGACAAACTCCTCTTCAAAACTCAAATTGGCCATAAGGAACCTGAGCCACAACACTCAACCGTAGGTGTGAAAGCTACTTCTCAACCTCACAATGAGAGGTGGCCACAATATGTCGCTTCTTGCTCAATCAAGATATGCATGAATTGTTGAGCATGAAATAAAAACACTTGTGAACACTCACGTGTCATAGCAACTAGCCCAATCTAAGTTTTAAAAAAAAGCATGTAAATTTGGTGGAAATGATCCCCCTTGGGATAAAAAAACCCAAGTTATATAGTGCCACTCAAGTAGCAGAAGATCCACTTAACTGCTTGCCAGTGCTTAGATCCTGGGCTATGCATAAATTTTCTCACTTGTGAGATTGCAAACTGAATATCTAGCCTTATAATATATACATAAATGAGGCAACCGACAACTGTCTAGTAGAGAGTAACATATACAAGATCTCCAACATCATGTAGACTTAACTTCAAACTTGTCTCCATAGGAGTGTCACCTTGCTTGCAATCATCACATCCAAATCTTCTTAGCAACGTTTGCACATACTTTGTTTGACATAACACAATACCTTTATCACACTACTTAAATTGAAAGGCCAAATAATGATAAAAAGCTCCAAATCCAATGTCTCAAATGTGTCATTCAAATCAGCCTTAAATTCAATAATATGCGTCTCATTCGGTCCAGTGAGCAGTAAATCATCCACATACACAACCCAACAATACGGTATACATCAACCGCATGTATTACATACAAAGTGCTCTTAGTTGGACTATATCAAAAGTTACACACAGTCAAATGATTATCCATCTTCCTATACCAAGCACGAGAAGATTTCTTTAAACCATACAATGCTTATTACATGTGCACACTTTGTTCTCTTGTTCTTTCTTGAAAAAACCATAAGGTGGCATTACATACACTTCCTTATACATTCAGGAAAGCAGTTTTAATGTCCAACTGAAGTACAATCCATCCAAAACATGCTGCCAATGCATAAATGAAACGAACAGTAATCATACGACAAGTGGAGGAAAAGTTTCTTTATAATCAATGCCCTTTTGTTGAGCAAAAACTTTTCTAAGAAGCCTTGTAGCAATCAATAATATCATCCGGCTTATGTTTCAACTTATAGACCCATTTTGTACCAATGTTCTTCTTGACGGGAGGCAAGTCACATAAAAACCAAGTATTGTGCTTCACAAGTGCATCATATTCATCTATCATGCAAAGTATGAACCAACCATTTTGACATACCTCAAGCTTTCTCATTTCCAGCTGTGTCCTATTCACGTGCATCATTTACATTTGCATCATAAATAAGCTGATTTGTGATATCACTTGAAATCTACGTAAGTTGTTTGCCTCATTTGGACTTACATTTGTATCCCATCATTGAAAAAAATTGATATAACATGTAGCCCTTACTCACAACATTGTAACCAACAAAGATACATTTGACCACCTTATCATCCAATTTTTGCATTGTTGTTGTGGCACTAGAGCATACGACAAGCAACCAAAAACAAGCAAGTGAATAGTAGATGGCTTCTTATCATACCATGCCTCATATGGATTCATAAATTGTAAAACTTTGGTGGGACACCTATTAAGTATGTAGGCAAAAACATGAAAGACTCTAGCTAGAAAGCATGTGGCAAAGCTTGGCTTTTGACTACATCCTGCCATTTCCATAAGTGACCTATTTTTTTGTGGTATATAAGGCACTGTACATTGGTGTTTTATACCATGACTAGCAAGAAATACATCTTGAAATGCATAAGATGCTTTTGCTATATACTATCCCCTTAATTGGAATGGAGGGTGTTAGATGATATAATATGTAATCCTTGCTCTTAGCATTGTAACCAACAAAAATGCATTTAACCTTATCCTTTAATTTCTTATGTTGTTGTTGCAACACTAGAGCATAAGCCAATCAACCAAAGACACATAAGTTACCTGTAGATGAATTCTTATTATGCCATGCCTCATATGGAATCATAGAGCGCAAATATTTGGTAGGGCACCTGTTAAGTAAGTATTTGATAGCCTCTAGCCAGAAATCATGTGGCAAAGCTTGGCTTTTGGAAAACCATCATGCCATCTCCATAAGTAACTAGTTTTTCATCTCAACAACACCATTTTTTTGAGGTGTATAAGGCATTGTACATTGGTCTTTTATCCCGTGACCAGTATACAATCCATCATATTCTTTATAGATGTAGAAGCGATAGATACAGACCTCAACCTTGTGACATTGATAACAATAAGGGAGCACTACAACTTGCTTCAGCTTGGGCATGACATAGTGGAGGAACTACGGACAACAATTCCCAAAAATTTCATCTCTTGCTAGGTGACACAAACTAATGCAATGAAGGGAGAAGCAAGTTTTCTGTAGAGATCCTTGTGGCCAAGTTCAAATCGTGGCAATGTAATGCATCTTGTATGATCCCCACAAAAAAAGGGATAAATACAAATCTTTATTTCAGTTGTGTGTTAAGAGTGATATGAATTGGACTCTCTCTCTCTCTCTCTCTCTCTCTCTCTCTCTCTCTGTGTCTCTAATACAACATTGGTACCATCTTGACAGATACAAAGAATCATTTCAATGTATAGTATTTGCATTGTGAATTGTATTTGCAAGTACAAATTCAGAGGTTCATAATGGGCTTAAATACAATTGTTACAAATATGGGATCAAAATGTCTTTTAGGTAAAAATCAAGAGATGCCCTTAAATGAGGGTGGGGAGAGAGTTGTGCCGAGTGGGTTTAAAAACCCCTTACAGGGTGATTCATCTATCAACCATTTTGTGAGTATCAAAGGGCACATGAATTTAGGAAAGAGGCTTATAAAGTAGGTGTACATCACCGACAAGCAAGCGAGAACTTATGTCACTGCACTTGGCATGGAGTATCTACTACTCGATGAGCATCTCCTTCCCAAAGGAGAACCCAAGTTTCAATGGTAGAGCCCCCACCGAAAGAAAGAGAAAGAAGTGAGTCTCCTGCCACCTCGGCAGAGATGGCTCCACGAAGACGGCGGGCAAAACGCTCTCCAACACCCCCTAAACAGAGAAGACCATTGCATACTTCTCTACACCGTAATTCAAAGAGGGACGAGAGAAAAAAAGAGAAGAAAAAGGCAAAAAAGAGGTCACCCTCTTCTCCATTTTCTTCATCCTCTTCCTCTTCTGAAGAAAGAGATGGTGCAGACAAGGAGGAACAAAGGGAAGAAAAGGGCAAGAAAGAGGTCACCCTCTTCTCCATCCTCCTCATACTCTTCCTCTTCTGAAGAAAGTGATGGTGCAGCTCTTGAACCAACTAAAAGAAGAGGCCATAGGAAATCCTATGCTCCCTGGAAGAGGTCGTCCAAGCTCAAAAAGTTCAAAGAGGGAGGAAATAACATCTCTTTCCTTACCTGTGATGGCACTTTTGGTGCTACGGACAAAGTCTAGGCCTTTATCCAACAATTCGATGCGGTGTTTGGAGATGAGGGCTTCATGGAGCCATCTAAGCTATGTCATGTAGCTATGCATTTTCAAAAGTCCGCCAAGAAATGGTGGTCTAGCCTACAAGCAAACGGTGAAGCTCCACAAATGTGGAAAGCTTTAAGAGCTTTCATCATGAAGCAGTTTTTGGCTATCGATGCCAAAGACAAAGTACTCATTGAATGGTGAAGCTTGAAGCTTTCTCTTTACGAATTTATTCACAGATATGTAGACAAGTTTTGGGATTTTTATGTAATGGAAATGGCCTATGAACTTTGAAAGTAGCGGAATTAGGAAATTAGGTGAAGCACTTTTGAGAGATTACTTTGTGAGCATAGCGGGTGAACTTAATTGATGGTAGCAACATAAACATGGTACTTAGTTAACTTGGCATAAACAATACTTTTGCAAGAGAGAGAGTTTAGAGAACATGACAATAGTTGAGGACCGGATTCATACGGAGCCGGTCCCCCCTCCTATAGGCATTTGTATTATAGTTTCTCCCATATAGAGAGACTTGGTACAATACAATCTTTGTGTTCCTTGTTGTGACCTAGGTGATGCAATGAAGATGGAAAGCTTCATGCATCACAAGCATAACATAAACTTTGTAAAAAGCATTAACTATCCCAAGCCTCAGTCCCAAGACCTCAAACACCTTTGAAGGTGGAGAGAGCTAGCGGGGAATGAGGGTAGGGAAGAGGAAGAAGAAACATTCCATAGGAAAAAGAAATAGTTCCTCACTTATCATCACCCTTCTTGCTAGAATACATAATAGCATAGTAATGAAGATGGAGAATATGGAAATCTTAAGCATTGAAGCATGGCTCTTGGTTGGATTTGCATTCCATAGCCAAGAGTGTTGATGTAGGCTCCACTTTTCACAAGCTTGGAGAAGGAGGTGGAGTTCCTCTACTTTCACCAAGAGAGAATGAATCCACAAAATGAGTGTGTGTGTGTGTGGTGTATATCCCCCTAGCACCCCCCTTGCTTGCTTGGGGCGAGTTGTAACTTTTTCACATGCTGCAAGCTCATTGGACCCCTCTCCCTCTAGCCAATCACATGATGCATGCATTCAAGTACATAGGTAGTCTTTTGACAAGTGTCCTCCTTACCCCTTAGAGAGAGAGAGAGAGAGAGAGAGAGAGAGAGAGAGAGAGAGAGAGCTTGAAAATATATAGATATTTGTTGGATGGAACTAGAAGCTCATTGGATCCTTCTTTAGCCCAATCAATAGCATTCAAGCACACCATGTGGTTAAGCTTAGTGAGAGTCTGACATGTGTCCCATGTGCCCTTTTAGAAAAGGGGTGCCATTTGGGTTAGTGGAAGGTTAGGTCAAATATTCCCCTAACTTTGGGACTTTCATGCATAGGAAGCTTCTCAAGCAACTTCCTCATTAAGTTTGTAGGGTCTCTTTTTGACTCAAGCATCTTACCCCCCATGCATAGGAAGCTTCTCAAGAAACTTCCTCGTTAAGTTTGTAGGGTCTCTTTTTGACTCAAGCACCTTACCCCCCATGCATAGGAAGCTTCTCAAGCAACTTCCTCCTTAAGTTTGTAGGGTCTCTTTTTGACTCAAGCACCTTACCCCCCATGCATAGGAAGCTTCTCAAGCAACTTCCTCATTAAGTTTGTAGCGTCTCTTTTTGACTCAAGCATCTTACCCCCCCATGCATAGGAAGCTTCTCAAGCACCTTCCTCATTAAGTATGACAAGTACCTCAAGTACCTTAATCATCAAGCATGAAAGCACCTCAGGTGGAGTTCCCACCTCAAGCTCAGCCCTAGCTTGCCTAAGGTCAAAGGCAAGTTTAGGTCGGGTTTCCACCTCAAGCTTGCCTAAGGTCAAAGGTAAGTTTAGGTTGGGTTCCCACCTCAAGCTCAGCCCTAGCTTGCCTAAGGTCAAAGGACTTTTAACACTAACCATTGGAGGTCTTTAATGAAGCTAACCCTAAGGTCTTTCAAGATCCATTAGATGCACATTGCTCTTTGATAAGACTACCTCCTTTTGGACACTTATTGAGATGTAACCATCTCTCCTCTTGGTCCCCTGCTGAGGTAAGTCTAGAAGCACTTATTGCACATTGCTCTTTGATAGACCATCTCCTTTTGGACCCCTATTGAGATACAACCATCTCTCCTTTTGGTCCCGTGTTGAGATAGGTCTAGAAGCACATGTCTCTATTCTAACTCTTGTTCCCGTTTATTCTCCTACATTAAATGATCAGTTTAATATGAGAAAATCATTTGGTAAAGTTAGATATTATATTTTATAACATATATCTCAAACCCACTGTCTTCAAAAAGATGGATTTTGGAGAGCAAATTTGTGCGGGTTTAACTGAGGATATGGCGGAGTATGTTAACTCCCAAAGGCCACGCACCATATCTGCGGTCATACACCATACCATGGTGGCTTCACGAATCAATTTCCAACGAGGGGCTAAGAGAAATCTTAAGCCGACGAAAAACAAGAACCATAACGAGCCTAAGAGGAAGGAAAATGTCCAAAAGTCTCCCAAAGGCAACACCAACAACAACAAAGCTAAGGAGAAGGGAGTTTATAAAGGCAAAAATAAACTCTCTCCTGAAGAGCTAGAGCATTATCGAAAAGATAACCGTTGTTTCAAGTGTGGGGAGTAAGGGCATGCCTATCATGCTTGCCCCCTCAAGAATACACGTACTGAGCCTCCTAGAGCTACCTTGGTCGAAATTCAAGAAGAGGATGCTCATCACAAAGGATCTCCTCTGCTTGGGGAAAGGTAAGAGAACATGATGCTTTTATTCTCTTTGACCTTGGTTCTACTCACAATTTCATATCCATAGAGTTGGCCACCAAGCTAGGCATCAAAGCCTATGAGATGGGAGATGTCCTACCTACCAATGGTGCTTTCAAGGGGCAAGAAGCCTTAGTCACTCCCTTAATCGGGAAATTGAGGCTCCACATCCAAAGCTATGTGGACAAGGATGATTTTTTTATCTCTCCTCTCAAGCACGAGGATGTAATCCTAGGGGCACCATGGTTTGATCGCATGGTTGCCAATGTTAAATTCCCTAAAAGGCAAATCTACTTTAGGTTCAGGGAAAAAGATATGTACATAGATGCTAAGGAGTTGGGTAGTACCATACCTGTGATACATAAGCAAGCTTTCAGTAAGTCAATAAATAGCTCTATTTCCATGTACAAGATTTTTGTTAAAGATTCTCAAAATGAACCTAGTCTTTAGCAAAATAAAATATAAATAATAAAAAGGAATTAGAGTTATCCAATTTCCTCAAGGGGTTTCAAGACGTTTTTATTGACGAAATCCCTTGTGATCTACCTCCTAAACTAGGTAATGACGACCATGCAATTGAACTTCTTCCAGGAAGTTCACCGCCTAATAAACCTCCTTATAGAGTTTCCCAAGCTCAACAAGAGGAGATTATGTGGCAAGTGCATGAGTTAGTTGAGAAAGGCATGGTTAGGCCTAGCTCATCTCCATTTTGTTCACCCGTGTTATTAGTGCAAAAGAAAGACGACTTATATCGTATGTGTGTTGACTATAGAGCACTACATAGGATCACTATCAAGAATAGGTTTCCCGTTCCACGGGTAGAAGACCTGTTTGATAAGCTACAAGGGTCGACCTACTTCAGTAGGATTGACCTAAAAAGTGCTACCATCAAATAAGGATAGTCGATCAAGACATTGTAAAGACCGCATTTTGCACTACGTTTGGTCTTTACGAGTACATTGCCATGCCTTTTGGCTTAACCAATGCACCATCCAAATTTGACAGCTTGATGGAGAAGCTATTCAGGCCTCACCGAACCTTAAATGGAGTGTTCTTTGATGATATAATCATCTAGTCTAATTCACTAGACGAACACAAGCAACACCTCCAGGTAATATTTCAAGTTTTATGAGAGGATAAACTTTATAGTAATCGAAAGAAAAGTGATTTTTTCTTACAAGAGATTCAATATTTAGATCACATTATCTCTCAAGATGGCATCCAAATGGATCCATCAAAGCTAAAGGTGATAAAAGGATGGCCTAATCCAAAGAATCTACATGAACTAAGAAGCTTTATAGTATGTGTGCATACTATAGGGCTTCATAGAAAAATTCTCACAAATCGCGGGACCATTACATGACCTAACAAAGAAAAACGTTAGGTATATATGGTCTATCAAGGAGAACAATGCTTTCAAAAAGCTTAAAGAGAAGCTTATTTCTCAATATGTGCTTACACTATTGAATCTCTCAAAGCCATTTGAGGTCCAATGTGATGCTTGTGGTGATTGCCTTGGAGCTGTTTTGCTCCAAGAAGGGCACGCCGTAGCCTATGAAAGTGGAAGGCTCGACCCTGTTGAGCAAGCTCTAGGCATATATGAGAAGGAACTCTTAGCAGTTCTACATGCTCTAGACTCGTGGAAGCACTATTTATTGGGGACTCCTTTCATTCTGCGGACGGATCACCAAAGCTGTATGTACTTCATGACGCAGACCAAGCTCTTTGACAAAAAAATGAGGTGGGCAAATTTCCTTTCGCAATTTCATTTTCATAATGCTCACATTGCTGGCAAGCATAATCAAGTAGCTGATGCACTCCAAGATGATTGAGAGTGAATGCGGTTTCCATAGCAATTCACAATGATCTATCTTCTATGATAGATGAGTATGCTATTGATCCTGATTTTAGAGATGTGATTTTAGCCCTTGCACTAGGGAAGAAAGAAGACCCATTTACCCTACAAGATGCTTATTTTCTCTATGGGAATAGACTATGTGTTACTAGCTCACTACATGAGAAAGTAATGTATGAATCTCCGTTCTCCTCCTTATGTGGGGCATAGAGGGATTCGGTCTACCCTAAAAGGGATAGAAACATATTTTTATTGGCCTACCATGAAAGCAAACATACAAATGTTTCAAAATGTGTGGTATGCCAAAAGACGAAGTTTGATAGAGGGAAACAACCTGGATTGCTTCAACCTTTGCCAATCCCTAATTCACCGTGGGAGAGCATATCCATGGATTTTATCTTTGGATTGCCCAAGTCTATCCATGGGAATACAGGAATATGGACGATAGTAGACAGGTTTAGCAACAAGCACATTTCATACCTGTCAAAAACACTATTAAAGCCCATCAAACAGCAACCCTCTTTATATCACTATCTTCAAGTATCACAACTTGCCAATGTCCATAGTGTCAAATAGAGATCCTATAATGACGAGTAATTTTTGGAAGGGTCTCTTTGAGAAGTTAGGTACAAGGCTAAACTTCTCTTCGGTTTATCATCCCCAAATGGATGGCCAAAGTGAAATAGCTAACCTAACCATTCTTGATCTACTGAAAGCTTATGTCACAAAAGTAGATCAAAACTCCCAAAGGGAGAAGTACTTACCCTTAGTGGAGTGTGCTTACAATAACACTGTACATACTTCCATGGAAAAAGCGCCTTTTGAGGTGATAGAGGGAAGATCAAAAAGTCCTTTGCTACTCAAGGTACATGGAAAAACCTTCGTTGCAGATGAATATAGCCGAGACCTACAAGAATATTTCCAAAAGATTAAGGATGCTATATCCATCTCTCAACAAAGGCAAAAGGTTGCTGTTGATAAGCACAAAAGAGCCCTAGACTTTAAACAAAATGATTGGGTTTTGCTTAAGTTTCCCAAGACTCGATTAAGACACACAACGGGCAGGAATCCTACGGGACACCAAAAGTACTATGCTCAGTTAGCAAAAAGGTACTATGGTCCCTTCCAGATTCTTAGACCAATCAATGAGATGGCCTATCAACTCAAGTTTCCCTACCATTGGTTCACACACAATGCTTTCCACGTGAGCCTACTAAAGCCTTACGAAGGAGAGCCACCTCAAGAAGCAATTACTGAAGACCCACCGGAGATCGAGGGCCAAGAAGAGGTGCTGCAGCTCGAGTCCATTCTCCGACACAAAGAGAAGGTATTACGAGGCGATAAGACTATCCAACAATATCTTATCAAGTCTAAAAATTATCCTTTTGAAGTCCGGGGGATTCACCATGGAAAACTTACCGCACCACGTAAGTGCAGGGGAGGGGTTTTTTTTACAAGTTACATAAGTGTATAAGTTAGGGGCAGGCCCTAATAATTTATCTCCCAAACTTAAAAATAAGGGGGAGGGTTATCATATTTAGGGGGGGAAGTGAGAAAAGGGAAAAATGAAAGGAAGTTTTTGTGTTTCAAAATCATGGCTTTCCAAAAGAGTCTACTCTGGAACTTGTCAGTCAATAGTTGCAAAGTTACATGCAAGAACTAACAGTGCTTTGTATCAATTGCTTATTTTGTGAATATAGTTTATTTGTTGCGGGATGGAAAGCTATAAAGAGTTTGTATAAATGCAAATTTACACGGAGAACCTAACAAACTTTATAACCATGTTTATTGATTAATTAAGATGGATAAAAAATTTGATGGTAGCCAGAGTGAAGGCTGATCAAGCACATAGTTTGAAAGTCAAAGTAAGAACATTGATACATCTAGTTATAAATAGAAGTGGTTCCTTAGTACCTTGCTAGTCACTATGCTACACACTCTTTGACTAAGTTTACTCAGTTAGGTTATGTGAGACCTATTTTTTTAATGTAAGATAGGGGTATGATAGTCATTCATATAAGCATAGAAAGGGGGGTCATATTCCTAAATATGAATATATAGGGGTTTTATTAAAGTTGTCCGCTCTGCAGGTGGCGTCCTATTTTGTATATAGAGTGAATCCCCCGGGTTTTGAAGATGCTAAATGGATGCAAGGCATATAATTAAAGGAAACCTAAACCTTGTCAATGCTTACAATGATTCCCTAGAGTAGGCAATGTAAATATGTATAATTGAACAAAGTTTTTGTCTTATAAGACTCTCTTTTTCTTTATTGTGCACAAATTTTAATAAGTATGCATGCTTAGGATCATTTTGTGGAGACGACGTCTCCCGAACACCAAGTAGGCTTGTCACTTACTATGGAAGATCGATACGGACTAAGGTGCAGACATGCTTGCGGCAGCTAACGCTCTCAAGCACAATGGACTAGTCATCCATTCTGGGACGATATCGTAGGTAAAATAGGGGTCCTCTACTGCTAGCAACCGAACTAATGACTAGGCTTTATCTTCTCTACCTCATATTCAAGGACGACTATGATTTCAAGTGAGAGGTAATGTCATTAAATACTAATATCCTAATACTCCTGAATGATTTTTCATGTTAATCTGATCATTTTAACATGGGGATTGTACCAGGGAGTAAAACCTGAATATTGGTAAGACATCCATTATTGGCTATGTGTTGGTATTTTTATTACTTCCCTATATAGGCGTGCACAAGGGGCGTAGGGGGGGGGGATGCACCCCATTCTGGCATGGTGTTGTGCAGAGCCTTGTATTCTCTTGTTAGCAAATTGCCCCACACGGCTTGTCCACACTCTCTCTCTAGCATTTTTCTCTCTCCTCTTCTCCTCTCTCCCCATGTTCCCTTGTCACAACGCCTTCCGCTGCACTTTGACAAGAACATCCAACTATTCGGCCAATGTCACCTCTTTGAGAGAGTGTAAGCACGGTCACCAATCTTGTGCTGAAGATTCTCCGACATAACAAATGACAGTGCCATAGTACTCCAGAGAAAATAGCCAGATGTTGCTCCCAATCCTAACAACTCTCCTGATCCAACTTGACCCCTCGACCTCCCAGACCTACACTCGGCTAGGCTTAACCTACCTAAGGTGTATGCAAAGGCTTGTGTAATATGCACGAATAAATGGCATGGTTCGGCTGATGGAAATGCAAGGTGTAGAAGGTGATGAAGTGATGGTGAATGCTGGCGAGTATGGCGTGGGAGATGCACTGGGCAAGAATGTCGTGCAGGGTGCAATGGACAAGGCGAATTTGCAAGCGTAGCAAGCGACTACTACAAGCAGGCGCACAAGCATGGCAAAGCACCACGAGTCTCTACAACAGGAAAAACGCACGGGCAAAAGGCCTAAGGGCAGAAACTGAAGACGGTTCAGTAACAAAGGCAACTCCCACGCTACTAAGACCAAATGCAAGGAGGGTGGCAAGCGCAAAGGGCGACGAGCTGGAGTGATGATGTGGAGTGCCCAACTGGAAAGAAATGGCCAAGAGGACAAGAGAAACTGAGCCTGAAGAACACGGGAAGTTCTGAACCCACAAAGAATGGCCAAGGGGCCTAAGCACTGAAAAGAATAAGGGATTTTTATATCCTACTTCCCACCCAATTTGTGGAGCACTGGTCGAGAGGCTTAAAACCCTAAAAATCAAAAGCTTGAACCCCAAGGCTGAATTCCATAAAACGCACTAATATGCTGATGTGGCACGAGTGTTCAGAATTTTCACATTTTGCACTAATTGTGCCACGTGGCAAGCGGTACGGATTTTCATGATTTGCACTGGTTGTTTTGGGCAGTTCCTAGTGCTAGCTTTTCTAAGCAGATACTCTTTATGAGTGCCCTAGGGTCAATCTCTGAGAGCATGTCGACAAAGAGTCTCGGAGAGACTTCGACCCTTGGAGTTGTACTCTACGAGCATGATAGTAGGAAATACCAGAAGGGCATCGATCTTTAGGACCAGTGCATCTTGGCTCAAAACTCCGCCGTGCTCTCTCTCTCTCTCTCTCTCTCTCTCTCTCTCTTCTCTCTCTCTCTCTCTCTCTCTCTCTCTCTCCGCGTCAAGTTCAATGATTTTGCAGTTTTTGTTTGTGTGTTGCTATTGATTTCTCGCTTGGAGTGTCCAAGCCTGTAACAGTGGTCTGAGAGCTCAGATTCTTCTTCTACAGAGAATCCGATCCCTTCTCGCTTGGAGTGTCCAAGCCTGTAATAGTGGTCTCAGAGCTCAGATTCTTCTTCTACAAAGAATCCGATCCCTTCTGCAACACACATGGGTTCTCGCTAAGAATCTTACAGAAATAACACCTCTCTGCGAGGAGGTGAAGAAAAGTTGAAACCCAATGCGGAAACTGAAGAAACCAACGAAGACTTAGGCAAATTTTTGGCGGGGAATTTTGAAAGAGCGGAGTACAAACATCAACGACAGGTTGACAAATGTGTCAAAAGATTGATCAAGTACTCCAAAGACCCGAAATATGTGAAGCATCTGAAGAATTACCCGATAGATGAGATTCGCTCCAGATGGAGAGAGGCCATTGATTCTCCTCTCAAGTCAGGAAGGAAGTTGAGAGACAAGCCGAATGCAGAAAAGTGGAAACTATACTCGTAGAAAGACCTGGACAGAGCTCTTGAAAAGAAGATGAATCGGTTAACGGAAGGCTAGAAGCAGTCTCAGAAGAAGAAGAAATCGGCAGATTCCCTTGTTATTTGGGCTGAAAGCTGACTTTCGAGGTGGAAAGCAAATCCAAAAGGCATTCATTTCATTCGAGGATGATCCAGATTTTTCTTCGTCTTGAGAGAGTTCCGACAGTTCGTCGTCCTCTAGTTCCAGTGAGGATGAGAAAAAGGCGAAAGACGTGGAGAAAAAAGCAAGGAAAGCAAATTTCTGAAAAAGTCTAGGAGGCATGGGAGGCCATCTAGCAGTTGAGGGAGGAGAGCTTAGTAAACAGATGAGCAAGAAGACCAAGGAGTTCAAGGAAGGGGGTCAGGCTGTCAGGTTTGACATGTTTTCAGGCTACTAGAGTCTAGGACTCCCATCGAGCCCTTGAGTTTATACAGCAGTTTGATGTCGCCTTCTCGGGAGGTTAGTTCTCGGAACGCTCCGAGGTGTGAAAAGCAGAATCTTAAAAGGAATGTACAAACATGGTAGTCTACTCTGTTGTTTACGCAAAGAAGCACCTACGATGTCGGTAAAATTCAAGAAAATTGTCACGTCAACTTGGATATCAGAAGAATATGAAGAAGATGTCATCATGGCTTGGCCTCATCTAAGGATGACTAAGAAAGACACATTGGATGAATACTGCCAGAGGTTTTGGGATACATTGTTGCCCGTGTCCTCGTTTCAAAGGATTGCTTTGACCAGATTGAGCCGTTTTGTTGTGGTTTGCCAAAAGAAATTTGACAATATTGTCTGCAACAAAAGTTTGGTCTATTTAGAGACTTATGGGACATGCCAAGCAAGGTTTTGGAATGCATGCCCGCTCAGTGACTTATCCTATGGACAAGTTAGTGTCCACCTCAACAGGGCAAGAGTCTTCCAGTGACGAGAATGAATCAGGGGAACCGGATGAAATTTCATCAGAGCATTCCAAAGAAGACAGGGAATCAGATGATAGTGCACCTGAGAGTTCTGACGAACCTAGGAAACCAAATGCAAGTTCATCAAAGGATTCCGGAAAAGTAAGGGAATCAGATGATAACGCATCTGAAGGTTCCGACAAAAGCAGGGGAATCAACTACTAGTTCCTCAAAGAATTCAAACGATTGAGAAGGAAGTGCCAGTGGACAGGGGAGGACAATGAGGCTACCAGCAAATCTCAGAGCACAAGAAAAGAACATAACGGGAATCAATTAAAAGATCATAGAATTCCAAAGATCCAGATTAAGGTGCCAGACCACAGGAGAGGCTAGCAAGGCTACCAACAGGTCACGAGGCACAAGAAGAGAACAGAAAGGTAAGCTAGGTCCACCGGATAATTTGGTCAAGGGTACTTTTCAGCCCTCAATGCAAAGTGGATGGGGGGGAGAACATCGCAAATTCTCTTCAGAGAGAGTTCTACCTTTAAGCTTTTGGATTATTAGCAATGTCTATGCCAAAAGTTACAGATGAATCAGTAGGTTGAATCTGGTGCGGCACCAACTGCACAAGAGGGGAGCCACTCCACTCCTTTGTCACAGATTGCCTAGATTGAATAAAGTCACTAATTTCTCTTTGAGATTTTAGGAATACTGACGAACTGACAGTATTTTTGCGGAATGACTTTATGAAATATATGCACTGAATTGGAAATTTCCTTAATTGAAAACATGTGCTCTTTCATGTGTGTATTGTTAGAGACATGGAGAGAAAGATGAAACGTCTACAACATTTCGTCTGATAAATGATTTGAACTTAGTGCATCTAGACATCTCTGATGAACGATTTAAACTTAGTGCATCTAGACATCTTTCAGAGATCCGTAAGATTTGGATGTGATGGATAATTGAATGAAATCTGAATGAGATTCTAGTGCATCAAGATGTCTATCCATGGGTGCATCAAGAGTTCCGGAAGAATAAGATGGCTACATAGTGATCTAGGTGCATCAAGAGTTCTGGTTGAGATGGCTACATTAAATGATTGAAACACAATGTTCAGTGTGAACTAAGTGTATGATTTGTAAACTACATGCTATGTGAATGTATCGTCTTGTGGGAATGGTCATAGGCATGGTTTTCTTGATTGAAATGTGACAAGATAGAATATGAAGATTTAGTAGATCAAGACATCCATGAAAATATTAGCGCGATCTGGATGTGATTGCTAAATGATTCCAATGATCATATTTTGTATCTAAGACCATCAATAGAAATGTGATTGATCAGTGACTGACGTCTTTGTAGAAGTGTTGGATTGGTGGAGTCTGGTGCTTGAGTACATAAAGTTAGTGTCTACTGAAGAAAGTTTCTGTCCTATGGCTGTTTTGCACGCGTAATCGAGGGCGATTACAAATCTTTCAAGAGGTGGGAATGTCAAAAAGTGATGACATGGCGTGCCCAACTGGAAAGAAATAGCCCATAGGACAAGAGAATTGAACCTGAAGAACAAAGGAAGTTCTGAACCCAAAAAGAATGGCCGAGGGATTCTTAAATCTTAGTTCCCATCCAATTTGTTTAGCACCGGCCGAGGGGCCTAAAACCCTGAAGTTCAAAAGCTTGAACCCGGAGGCTGAATTCCATAAAACACGCTCACATGTTGACGTGACAGGATTGTACGCAATGTCTGCGTTTTGCATTGATGTGCCACGTGGCAGGCTGTATGGATTTTTGTTATTTGTGCTCCCAGTTTTGGGCAGTTTCTAGCGCTAGTTTTTTGGGAGCAAATGCTTTGGGGTTTAATACTTTTGGGTCAAGTGCTTTTGGGGCTCTGGTTTGGGCATCCGTTGTACTCTTTATAAG
Organism: Adiantum capillus-veneris; assembly: GCF_014529385.1. Lineage (NCBI taxonomy): Eukaryota > Viridiplantae > Streptophyta > Polypodiopsida > Polypodiales > Pteridaceae > Adiantum > Adiantum capillus-veneris. The sequence goes on from NW_028221436.1 coordinate 3,363,280, forward strand.
TGCCGTAGGGTCACTCTCTAAACACAGAGTCTCAAACAGAGTTGGACCCTCGAGAGTTGCATTTTGCGAGCATAATAATAAAGAAATACCGAAAGGGGCGCCAGTCTTTGGGCCAGTGCGTCTTGGCTCGAAACTCCACCGTGCCATGTCGACTCTCTCTCTCTCTCTCTCTCTCTCTCTCTCTCTCTCTCTCTCTCTCTCTCTCTCTCTCTCTCTCTCTCTCTCTTTTGGAAAAGTCAGGGCTGTATATTACTGAGTACAATATAATCCCCAGCGGATGCCAAAATAGCCTATCACGTGGGGTGTACAAGCTGAATGTAAGGATGAGAGCCACTATAGTGACAACTCGTCTAGAACAATCTCATGGTGGTCGTGTGTGATGAGTGGAGGAGAAACCACCGAGGGGGGGCATAATGCCTATCTACAGCAGTTTTGGTCAGCCATCTGGGATTTACATGCGGCTCGTCGTATTTCTTTTTTCATGTGGATGATTGCACATGCAAGACTTCCAGTTGGGACTTGGCTAGCTACTATGGGTCATGATCCGTTATGTACTCGCTGTCCTTTGCGACTACTTGAGTCACCTGCACACTGTCTTTGGTCATGCTCACCTTCTCATGTAGTGTGGCTAGCAGTTTGCTTTTTACTTAGTAGAGCGGGTGTTCAGCATGGATTTCTCACTTGGGGATCTGTCTCATGGTTGATGCCGATGCCCGACGGACCGCATCTTTTCTACGAGGGCTCAGACACAGATCCAGCTCTTATGCTTACCTCGACTGGTTATCGGCGAGGGACTTTGGCTATGTTACCACAGATTGCTTGGCAGGGGGATCCTCAGACACGTGATGAAGTTTTTTCAGTCATCACTAGCATTACACTATGGAATGTTTGGAAAGCTCATTGTCTTCACATTCTCAGTGCGGCTCCACAGCTCCTTCAGGATACCCTCACTGCCATTTGGCTGGACATCTCTCTCTCTCTCTCTCTCTCTCTCCAAGTTCACTGATTTTGCAGTTTTTGTTTGCGTGTTGCTACTGATTTCTCGCTTGGAGTGTCCAAGCTTTTGTAACATGGTCAACCTTAGGATTTCAAACCATGCGACAATAGGCTTTCAACATCAAAATTTGTGCACACCTCTCTCTCTCTCTCTCTCTCTCTCTCTCTCTCTCTCTCTCTCTCTCTCTCTCTCTCTCTCTCTCTCTAATACTCTTTGCAATCAATGAGATTCTTTCAGCCAGCTCCTCCAGGGCATCGATGCCTCTTTCTCCACACATGGGCATGGTCGTCGGTCTTTTTCCGTCGGGATCTAGGTCACATCACATGGCATTATGCACACCCACAATGGTTCATTATGCATTCATCGTATAGACCGCCTTCATGTTTACACAGCCTACACATTGTCACTCATAGTTTGTACTTCCTCTGGGAGATAGGCCATTGAGCTCTCTCTCTCTCTATGGACGAGGACAGCCCTCTCACAGGGCATTAAGTGCAGCCGCGTCCCACAGCAAGCCCACACCTACGCCCTGTTTGAGTATTCACCCACCTGTGCCCGGCTGAGTATTCACCTGCACCCTGCTGAGAATTCACCCACCTGCGCGAAGTATTCACCTGCCTCCCCCTCATTCGCTTTACTCGACAGCAGCTCACCCAACCAACAGGCTTCAACTCATTCAATCGAGAGGCTCACTGGCTCCAATGACTAGGAGGTGGTTCACACAGGCCTATTGGCCTTGGCCTCTCTTGAAGTGAGTGGCTGCACGTCTTCCCGAAACCTAACGCCATGTCTATCCCTAGCACACTGGCTCCCCATCCACAAAAGAGCTTTCTGGCTGTGGCAGCCACACCCAGGAAGGATCCCCTTGCCCATCAAGAAGCACGAATCTCGTCCCTTGAGGCCCAGATCCATGAGCTCATCGAGGAAAATGTGCCTCTCAAGCAACGCTTACGGAAGCTTGATAATGCGCAAGAAAGTAGAGGGTAAGAGAAGTCGAAGCCTCCCTTACCGAGTCCGTCACGATGGTCCAGAAAGAAGTCAACAAGGTAACACATGGCATCACAAAAAAGATCAACACCGAGCAACAGGCAGCCCTTCTGGCCTCCTAACTTCAACTACGAGATTCCCTTGGTCTTAAAAGTTAAAGATAGGATTGGGGGCTCCCATCACCTTGGTATACTGTTGAGGACACTCTTGAAGAAGCGATCACCAAGCTCAATGAAATACTTCAACCAGTCACCATCGAGCCCTGCACAGTCTCCTTGATCAACAACACAACCAGGCGCTTGCCACTTGGGCAATGCACCCTCACCTTCAAGCATAAACAGGAGCGTTTGAAGCTGTTACGCCAATAACGCATCCTCAAGGGAACGAAGTTTTGGATTGCCAAGGAACTAACAACGAATCAACTCAAAGTCAAAGAAAGCGAGCTCAAGAAGATGCACGACAACCGCAAACAAGGAAAATGGGCAATTTATCGAGATGGACGAGCTATCATCCAAGATTTTTGAACTCCTAAGAAGACCCTGCCGTCACCGACTCAAGACACCCCTTAGGTTTCTCTTTTTTGCTTTAACCCTCCCTATTCTCGTTTTACGTTAGTAGGCTAGTGCGTCCCTAAATATGATTCTCTGAAAAGTATGATTCCCCAAAAAGATTGAACTTACCATCTCCATTCCATATCCCACCCAACCCAATTTTATCAATCATATGATGGAGCCACTTTGTAATGTTTTTATTTGGTCCCATAGGTCATACTTGACCTCCGAGGACGATACTCTCTCTCTCTCTCTCTCTCTCTCTCTCTCTCTCTCTCTCTCTCTCTCTCTCTCATGGTGAAGAAGGCCATTGACAGGATGAAGACTAGGAGAGCATATGATCATGATGGTTTGGTGGCAAAGCACTTGATACATGCTAGAGATTTATTGTCAGAGGTTCTTGCGCGGTTGTTTAACCGGGTCATGTGTGAGGGACTGCCCAGGTCTTGGAGTTTATCTACAATTGTACCTCTCTTTAAAGCAGGGGATCCCAAGGTACCAGGGAATTACCGTACTATTATGGTAGGGCACACATTAGCACGGTTGTATGCGTCCATCCTGGAGCAGCAACTGAGTAAATGGGTAAAAAATGAGGGCATACGAGCAGCAAGATAGGCTGGATTCAGGAGGGGTTTCTCCACCTTGGACCATATTCTTACACTCAGAGCCATTATTGAGGAGGGTAGGGCACATGGGAGACGGATGTATTGTTGCTTTGTGGATTTCCGCAAAGCATTCGACACAGTACCGAGAGCCAGATTGATGCGCAGGTTACAGGAGTTGAGAGTGCCCACAAAGATCATTTGGGGGATCATGGCTTTATACGGCTTAGTGATTGGCCACATACGCACTCCTGAGGGGATTTCTGACATTGTGCATTCCACTATTGGTGTGAAGCAAGGGTGTCCTCTGTCCCCTACACTATTTGGTATGTATGTAGATGAGGTTTCTGACTACATTGACAGAGAAGGCGACAGAGGTGCTCAGCTAGCAGGGACATGGATCCCTTTGTTACTATATGCTGATGATATTGTGTTGATATCAGAGTCACCAGAGGGCATGCAGAGACAGTTGGATGCATTACACAGCTTTGCGGAGCATAGTAGATTGTCTGTGAACCTTGGTAAAACCAAGGTTATGGTGTTTAACACTACTCCGCAGTGGGTCAGGAGATCGGCACCTACACTCGTATATGGTCAGGACACTTCGGAATACACAGATGCATATACATATCTTGGGGTGGTATTCTCGAGACCGAGGTTTGCTCTGAGGAGAGCAGCAGAGACTAGACTGTCTAGAGCATATGCAGCACTGGGAGGGCTAGAGAGGATGTGTTCGCAGGTTCAGTTTCAAGAATCACGAACAAAGCTATGGCTTTTTGATACTTTGGTTACTTCAACTATGCTTTATGGGGTACAGGTGTGGGGACCATCTGTGGATCATGGCAGGTGGAGGAACATGGAGAGGCCCTTGGTATCTATGATCTCTCGGATGATTAGAGCCAAATCCTCCATACCACATGCGATTATTCGAGCGGAGCTAGCAGCCCCTCCTATAGAGATTGAGGCTATTACCAGATCAGTGTCCTTTTTGCACAGCCTATGGGATACACGCGGAGGCAGATACGCTAGATTGGCTATGGAGTCTTCTAGACAATTAGCGATGCAAGGAGACATATCATGTTGGTATGCGCAGATGACCTCTTGGTTTCACAGGCATGGTTTCAGCCCAGATAGACTGCCTCCTTTTCAGTATTCCCTGGATGCACCTTCACTACCAGTCACACGGACGGAGATCACTAGACTTATTCGTCAGGATCTTATACACTTGGACACCAAGAGGACATGGGTAGAGCCAGTGCAGGAGTTGGGCATGAAGATGGCTTTCTACAAGGAGCATCTTCTCCAACTCTCGGGAGATGGGTTTGTGATTCGTCCGAGCTACATGGACACTCATCTGTCTCATAGTTTGCGATGCGCTATAGGTCAGATCCGCACATCCTCGCACCATTTGGAGATTGAGACGGGCAGATTCAGAGGGATACCACCGGAGAGCAGGATATGTAAATTATGCGGTACAGAGCCAGAGATAGAGTTACATTACATATGCCACTGCATTGTGTATTATGAGATACGAGGGCGCTTCCATTGCTTATTCAGGGAGGGATTTGGACCCCTAGATAGAGTCATGAAGTATGACGATCAGAGATGCCTTGGCTTATATCTACTTGAGCTACAGCGGCATAGGGATAGTCTGTTGAGGAAACATGGGACACAACAGTCACAGAGACCGATCACAGATTTCTTTGGATCGGGAAAGCCAGGAGAGCAGCCACCACCGCAAAGTTGTGCCCGCGTACATACCAGAGGCACCCTCATTGACAGGGCGATTGAGCTTGGGAGATCGAGGCGACCACGACCGAGACACAAGAGCACACTCCATCGACGGAGACTTCAGCAGAGGATCAGGGACATCCTAGCACGACATCCGGAGTGTCATTGAGAACTTACTCTACACTTCATTTTCACTGTCACTATTCACTTCTCATTTTTATTTTTTGCATTCAGTACCTTTGTACTTTTGTATTCAGACATTGTACTAGTTTCACCACTTTGTATCAGCTGGTCTCATAGGTCATTTTGGCCTTTTGAAGATGTTATATATATCATCATCATATCATCTCTCTCTCTCTCTCTCTCTCTCTCTCTCTCTCTCTCTCTCTCTCTCTCTCTCTCTCTCTCTCTCTCCTCTCTCTCCTCTCTCTCTCTCTCTCTCTCTTCTCGGGTGTGTGTGTATGTGCTAAATAGAAAGAGGAAAATGGTATAACCTTTCTATCACCCAAGAGTGGTAAATTAGTTATGCCATTTCTCTCTTGAATAACAGGTCTTGAGTTCGACTCCTCATCGGCTAGATCTTTTAAGGTCTCTTGGGATTGTTTCCTACGACGTTAAAACTCTCTTCTTCTGGGGGGGGGGGGGGGGGGGGGGGGTGTGTGTGTGTGTGTGTGTGTGTTGTGTGCGCGCGCGTGCTAAATCAAAAGAGGAAAAAGGTATAACCTTTCCATCACCCAAGTGTGGTAGATTGGTTATGGCATTTCCCTCTTGAATAAGAGGTCTTGAGTTCAACTCCTCGTGGTTAGATCTTTAAGGTCTCTTGGGATTGTACGACGTTAAAACTCTCTCCTCCTCCTCCTCTCTCCTCTCTCTCTCTCCTCTCTCTCTCTCTCCTCTCTCTCTCTCTCTCTCTCTCTCTTCTCTCTCTCTCTCTCTCTCTCTCTCTCTCTCTCTCTCTCTCTCTCTCTCTGTGTGTGTGTGTGTGTGTGTGTGTGTGTGAGCAAACTTCGGACTTTTACCCTTTGCGTTAACGAGATTCTTACAAGAAATGTGGGAAAAACCCTCAAAGATATACAATGAAACCATGGGGAAAAACACCTACACAACCACCAAACATATCTGTCACAAAGAGATAACGTGGCACGCCCTACTTGAAGAGAAATCGCCGAGTAGACAAGAGGAAGACCCAGAAGATGGGTGAAAGAATTTAAGAGCGCCGATCGTGGGACCTAAGACCCTTTTTAAATAAAGTTGACCTCCAAAATTGCATAGAAGGACTAATGACGTGGCAGTTGTACGGACACTCGCAAATCGCAGTGATAAGGTGGCAGGCTATATGGACGCCCGCATTCTATGCGAATGACATGGCAGGCCGTACGGATTTCTGCAAAACGCGATGGTAGTTTTAGCGCTAGCTTTTGGGGTAATGCTTTGGGGAAAGTGCTTTTGGGCTCTACTTCTAGAGCATCCCATGTAAGTTTTAGCGATAGCTTTTGGGGTTTAATGCTTTAGGGAAAGTGCTTTTAGGCTCTACTTCTAGAGCATCCCATGTAAGTTTAAGAGAGCCCTTGGGCCTCTCACTCTGCAGAGCATCTGGACGCAGAGTCAGAGAGTAGAGGACCCTTGGGAGTTGTACTTTGCAGTGAGCAGTAATAAAGAAATACCGAAAGGGGCGCTAGTCTTTGGGGCCAGTGCTCTCTCTCTCTCTCTCTCTCTCTCTCTCTCTCCTCTCTCTCTCCTCTCTCTCTCTCTCTCTCTCTCTCTCTCTCTCTCTCTCTCTCTCTCTCTCTCTCTCTCACATAAGATTCAGTGATTTTGCAATGTGTGTTGCTATTGATTTCTCGCTTGGGAGTGTCCAAGCCTGTAACAGAAAGATTCTTCTACTACAGAGGATCCGATCCCTTCTGCAGCACACGGGTTCTCGAGGAGAATCTGACAGAGTAGATATTGTTTGTCAAGGAATCTCCAAATCCCTACCCTAGACTTATTAGTAACTCCCACTCGTACTCCATTGCCCATCGGGCGTGCTCTCATCTTCATCGCTCTGTCATAAGAGGCATAAGCCATAAAGAACCCAAGACCACACATGGGTTCTCGCAGAGAATCTGATAGAGATAACACTTCTCAACCGGGAGGCGAAGAAAGGTTAAAATCGGGTGTGGGAACTGAAGGAAAGAATGAAGAATTGGGCAAATTTTCAATAGGGAAGTTTGTTAGAGCAGAGTACAAACGTCAAATGCTGTGTGAAACGATTGATCAAGTACTCCACAGAATGATCAGTACTCCACAGACCCAAAATTTGCGAAACACCTAAACAATTGCCCGATGGATGAGATTCACTCGAGATGGCGTGAGGCAGTTGATTCTCCTCTCAAGTCAGGAAGAAAGCTGAAAGGACAGACGAGTGCAGAAAAGCGGAAACTGTACTCGCAAGAAGAGCTAGACAGAGCTCTTGACAAGAAGAAGAACCAGATAAAGAAAGCCTTGAAGCACTCTCGGAGGAGGAGAAAATCAGTGGATTTCCCTAATTATTTGGGCCCGAAGTCGACTTTCGAGGTGGCAAGTAGATCCAAGAAGCGTTCTCGTTTCGAGGATGACTTAGATTTTTTCTTCGTCTTCACAGAGTTCCGCCAATTCGTCGTCCTTTAGTTCTGGTGAGGATGAGAAAATGTCAAGTGTAGCGGAAGTGTTTAAGAATTTAGCTCGGATCTAGTACTCCGCACAAACACAAGGGACACTTCGGTAAAATGCCTTTATGCTGAAATGTTGTCCTGTGCAAGAGAGGGTATGCAACTATGACCGCCTGGACATCCATGTCCTCCTAGAGGCTCACAAAGTGCCAAGCTAGGTCCTAAGCTAGACGATTGACGCTAGACTGTAGCAGAAACATGTCCAGTAGCACAAGTGAAGTGCGCAAGTGACGGAAAAGGTGGAAGAAGGCAAGAAAAGCAAGGAAAGCAGATTTCTGAAAAAGTATGGCCATCTAGCAGTTCAGAGGAGGAGAGTTCGTCCTCTTCTGACAGTGGCGGATGAGCAAGAAGACCAAGGAGTTTAAAGAAGGGGTCAAGCCATTAGGTTTGAGACGTTCTCAGGCTATCAGGAGTCAGGACACCCATCGAGCAAGGCTCGAGAAAAGATAGGTTTGCTTTATCCAAATCCTGCTCAAATTGAAAACCAGCCCGCTCACATTAGGGTGAAAAGGAATAAAAGCTGCCTCAAATTTCACTAAATGTAGTGTTAATTTTTTCTTTAATGTGTATTTTACCTTCTCAAAATTACTAAAAACTGGCTCATTTGTGAGTGACAAGGTTTTGAAGCCGGCCCTATAATAAATCTTTCCCGAGCATTGCCATCGAGCCCTTGAGTTCATACAGCAATTTGACGTCGCCTTCTCGGGAGGTTGGTTCTCGGAACACTCCAAGGTGTGAAGGGCGGCATCCTACTAGAAAGGAAATGCACAGACATGGTGGTCTACTCTTTTGTTATGCAGCCGGGAACCTACGACGTGGGTAAAATTCAAGAAAATTTTCACATCAACTTGGATATCAAACGAATATGAAAGAGATGTCATCACGTGTTGGCATCATTTGAGAATGACTAAAAAAGATACATTGGATAACTACTACTAGAGGTTTTGGGAAAAATTAGAATACCTATTTGCCAATGTCTTGATTACTTTGAGGGACCAGATTGAGTCACTCAGTATACCTCTGCTACTCGATCACTCAATATACCTCTGCTAGTGATATGCCGTGTATCCCTCTTCTCTGCCCTGCCTGCTCAATCTCTAGATGGAAGAACATTGTGATCTATCTTTGGGCGCGTCTCCTTGTCTGTGACTCTCTCTCTCTCTCTCTCTCTCTCTCTCTCTCTCTCTCTCTCTCTCTCTCTCTCTCTCTCTCTCTCTCTCTCTCTCTCTCAATAACCCTGCTCAATGTCGCTCAATCTTTGATAGATGAGTCCAAGACATCTCTGATCCTGGTATCCCATAACTCTAGATAAATGCCCAAAACCTCCATAAAGACGCAATGAAAGCGACGACGTATCTCATAGCATGTTGTACAATGGCGTATATAATGGATTTGTGGCTCTCTCTGACACAATTGGCAAAACTTTTTTCAGCTGAGATGCCTCGAAATCGGCCTGTCTCAATCTCCAACTAGTGTGGTGATGTCTAAATCTGTCCACGGGACAAGTGAGTGTCCATGTAGACAAGCCTAGATAAGAATCCATCCTCTGTGAGCTGGAGAAAATGCTCTCTGTATGAAGTCATCTTCGTGCCCACCTCCTGTATAGACTATATCCATGTCCTCTAGGTATCCAACTGAAACAAATCCTATCGTATAAGTCTAGTGGTTTCCCTCCGTGTGAGAGAGAGAGAGAGAGAGAGAGAGAGAGAGAGAGAGAGAGAGAGAGAGAGAGAGAGAGAGAGAGAGATGAGAGAGAGGATAGTGCATGTCACAAATGCTAACATGTCAAGCCACTGAAGAACGGAGACAACCTACACATCCCGGCCAAAGGGCCTAAACCCTAGGAGAAGCAGCAACAGAAGAATCAGAAGCAGAAGAAGAAGTTTTACCAACTTATAAAGACTTGCCATGTGGCCTAATTTATAAAGATGTTCCCACCAACTTATGGGACCCCGTCGATTGGGCCCAAGTGACACCAAACGTTAAAATAAAGCCTGACCACACATACACAAACACTCTCTCTCTCTCCAACTCTATTACGTAGCAGCTGATGATGTGCAAGCCAATACGGACGCTCCGAATTTTGCATTGACATGCTGGCGTGGCACTTTACGGACATCTACGAAATGCACTGTCTACAAATGTGGAAAATTGTACGGATTTCGAAAGTCTATGTTGGTTGCTTTTGGAAGGCCATATGCTTTTAGAACTTGAAGCTTTTCAAGTAACTGCTTTTCATGGCCAAGGGCCTTTAAATATGTGCCATGGGCTCACTCTCTGGCACATCTCCGCGTGGGAGTGCAAAGAACGGAGTACCGCCTTTTACCGAGTTGAAGCAACATAAAGAAATACCGAAAGGGGCGCCAAGGTTTGGGGCCAGTACTCTCTCTTGGGGTGGAACTCCGCCACTCCCCGTCTCATGTTTCGTGCATCTCTTTCAATTCACTTGTTAATTGAAGTGCGTAAAGTTGTTCACTCTCTTCTTTTCCGTTGGCACGTGGTACCCGTTCCCGTTACAGTGCATCTAGAGAATACTGAAAGGGGGGAAGCCTCTCCATAGAGAAACCATGTTGCCATCTGTGCATACCAACATGATGTATCTCCCTATGCTCTCAAGCGCCGTGAGGACTCCAGAGCCAATCAAGTATAACGATCTCATGGGAGCTCTCATAAGCTGCATATGAATGCCACTCATCTCATGAGAGCCTCCACCACCAGAGGAGGACAGCCAGCTCTGCTCGGATGATTGCATGGGGAACCGAGGCCTTAGCCTTGATCATCCTGGAGATCATGGAGATAAGTGGGCTCTCCATGTCTTGGCACCCATCTGTATGTCCATGTTGATGACTATGATGATCTATTGAGGGTCCCCATAGCTACACTCCATATGGTATACTGAGGCAACCAGAGTATCTTGCGAGGCTTCTAGAACTGAGCCTATGAACACATCCTCTCCAAACCTCCCAAGTTGTGTATGCTCTAGTCAGTCTAGTCTCTATCGCTCTCCTCATGGAGAAAATTGGGCCACTAAAAACCACCCCAAGGTAAGTTTACATATCTGTAAACTCCACTCAGTCGTGTCCATAAGTAAAACTGGGTGTTGGTCGCCCAATCCACTGCACTGTAGACTGTAGTATTGAATACCATAACCTTGGTCTTCCCAAGATTAATAGACATAATAGTATCCCGCGCAAATGTGTGTAAAGCATCGAGATGGCGTTGCATCCCCTCAGGTGAATCTGAAATAAGCACAACATCATCGCATACAACAATAGGGGTATCCATGTCCTTGCGAACTGTGGTCCTTTGCCACCTTCCCTCCCTATATAGTCTGAAGCCTCATCCACATATATGCCAAAACAGTGGGGGATATTGTGTAACCCTGTTTCACCAATGGTGGGAGTGAATAATCTCTGACATCCCCTAGGGCATATGCACTGATCCTGTAATTGTCCTGTACAAGGACATGATCCCCCATATGAGCTCTACAGGCACTCCCAGCTCCTGCAGTATGCACATCAATTTGCCCCTCAGAGTTGTATGAAAAGCTTTGCGAAAATCCACAAAGCTACAATAAATCCTCCTCCAATGAAATGTCCCTCCTCAATGCTAGC